>NC_060170.1:28930396-28994688 GCF_021292245.1 Micropterus dolomieu
TATATGTATACATATAGATACTTAAATACACCTACACAAAACACAATGAAATCTAATTAAACAAACTAACTTGCCTTCTTTTCCAACTCTTTAAAACAAAGTTTTCAAACTTAAATACATCATAGATAAATGGTGAAAACCAAAATATTTCAGGGATTTGTCCCATAACTTCCAGAAAAAAAATCGATTCACTTATGTGATGTGTACAGTACAAAAAGAAATGGGATTCACATAGCTCATTCATAGCTCACACACTCTGTTTTCCTCTTGAATATTTTTGAATCGGCTAACCTCAATGTCCAGAGGCAGAATCCCAGCTCTCAGCTGTGCAATCAAGGTTCTCTGGCTTCTAGATAAATGAGATGTAACGTATAATTCAGGAATAAAGTTCTGTTTGATATGCATATATGTCCTTATCTTTGGCTTTAGCAAGATATTTTCAGAGAGTTAATATCACAACTTAAATAATTCCTGTAGATATACAACATATCCACATCCTCAAAGATAGAATAAATCTCTTTTGCCCATGAGACCGGTGAGCTTTACTCCCCCAACATGCTCTCTTATTTACACTGTTCTCTGTCATTTTTATTAGACGGTTCCACAGTCGTATCATTTCACATTTTCTCTGTACTGACGCTGGTACCCAGCCCATGTCTCCCTGAATTACTAGGATCAGAGCAAATTTATGACTTTGGTATTGCACTTCCATAACACTGGAGGATTACCTGACTTTTACTACCTAGTATGGGTCAAGCTCCAAAAACTACACTACATTTCCCACAATACAACTTGATATTATATGAATTATTGAAAAGCAATAAATAGCAACAAGAGGTTCTTAGATTTGAATGCACTCTTTACGTAAACTGAGTCTATATTTTGAGCAACAGACCAACCTATATATTAGAAAATATCTCTACAATACTAGAAAAAGGTGGTCTGTTCCTTCTACTTTCTGCATCACAAACTAAATTAATTAACTACATGTGAAAAATTTTACACAAAATACATCCAACATGTATATTTTAGGATGTCTGTATGCTGATGGTAAATGCAGCTTCTGCAAGACAGAGCAAGAAAGTATTGTTATTAAATTTCCGAAAGACTTTGAGAATTATATATTGTGCAAAACCAATGCGATTATCACTGAGTGGAAAAATATTGTTGCTTATTTTGAATGTAATAACAATGTATGCACTCTTAACTTTTTTATTTTATGTGGGGGATTTCATATTCATAAAGCATTCAATTTCTTTATTGAACCCCATCTTTTTGATTGTTTCTAATTGAAATAAAATGTTTCATAGAGTCTCATAAATATGTAACAAATTAGAAATTCATGTCAGTTTGTCTGAAGAAGTGTGTCAAAATGATGCAGCTATTATTTTTCTTTTTCATTAAATTAACTGGCATGACTGAATGTTTGTCCACTGTTATAACAAAAAAAATATGCAAGTGTTTTTAACAGGCTGAATGATACTCCGCATGACAACAAAAAGTACTTTCTCATAACAGTTTGGTCAATGATCAGCATTTAGTCACAAGGACTGTGATGCATAATCAACACATTTGCAACGTAATGTAATGTTGAGGAAAAATAAAGTGAAGAACGTTTCTTTCAGCGTTTTATTGCAATATTCCGTCATTCTCTTGCGTGCCGCCAAGAGAGTGCCGCTCGTATTTCATATAGTCTCATGCGTCACAGGACATAAGTCTCTCTCGCAGACTAATACTTGACCTTTAATTGATACACAGTTGTTCAGCTGCACAATTGTTCATTCATAGTTGTATCAATCTCTAAGAGAAGCTTTCTGCCTCTATCACAACGATAAAGATGACGGAGTATCGTCAGACAGGCCATTTTTCATGCATGAAATAACAGGCATTCATAATAATTTCCAGTTACCCATGTAACATGACAGTTTCATAGCTCATGTAGTCACCGTCCTTTGATATAAAGTGGCTTGTCAGCCAGTTATGGACTAATTTTGCCTGTCCAGTTCAGTACATGAGTGGGGAAAACAGGCACTGCCACAGAAAACCTGCTGTTTCAGAGAAAAGTGTTTTTAATTAAGTATTTCTCCTCCTATGCAGTTCAAAAGGAGCCCACCCAAAGTCCCATACAAAGCCATAGCACTGGCCACAGTCCTCTTCTTAATCGGCTCTCTGTTAATCATCATTGGCGCCCTTCTCCTGGCTGGATACTTCGGAGTCTCTGTGAGTTTTTACAGTATTCCACAGCACGAACAATATCTGTTAAAATAAATGTCTTACTGAGATGTTTTATCTCTTTCAGCACTCAGACCGAACTGTGCCTGTCCTCATCATTGGGATTCTTGTCTTCCTGCCTGGAATTTACCACCTACGAATAGCTTACTATGCATCGAAGGGCTACCATGGCTACTCCTATGACGATATCCCAGACTTTGATGACTGACAAAAACCTCAGTTTATTCCTGTACTCACGTATACTCATAAAATTCAGCTTGGGCTCATTTAAATGCGCAGATATCTCGAAAGAAAATTAGTTAGAAATTACCTGCATCCAAATCTGAAGGATTTTGTTGTCATAGGGTAAAATATTCTAGCTAGCTGATGTTAGCCTGCTGTTATGAAGCTAAATCAGTATTAGACATTGTTGGATTTATATTTGTTTTTATTTGCTTGATAAGTTAATAAAACTATAATTTCATGATTGTCTCTTACTAGTATGATGTCCTTTTTTTGATATTTAGTAATCTATATGCAGAGTGACATTGTCATTACTTTACTCATGTCATACTCATTAATGTAAAATATCAGATTTCAACTGATGGCCACAGAAACCACACAGTCTCACTGTGTCTCTGTACAATAACTTTACACTGAGTTGATCTACAGAACACATTATAGCTTTTAAAACAGTATGTAGAGAAATTCCAACAATGTGGCTGCTTTTGAACCAAAACAGGACTAAACACTTTTTATTTAATTTTTTTTAAAGTTAAGCCAATTCTCAAAATTGGATTATTTTAATGCCAAATAAAACTGAAATTGTATTTAGTGAGTTCTTTAATTTGAGGTGATCCACCCACCTGTTTAATGGTAGAGAAATCTTATAAAAACTGGATTACAATGAGTGAATTTATAGTGCGATTAAGATAAAAATGTGCAAAGATTTCAGGGTGTAAGACCAGGATACTTGTCATTATATATTGTATATCTTGTCTGGCATCGGGTTTGTCCACAATATGATCAGTATGCTGTATCACACAGTTTGCCTTATCCCCCAGATAATTCTTCCTTACTGTTCAGAGTCCTTCTTTCTTGGAGGATTTCATGTGATTAATTCCAATCCTTTGATCTCCATATGGTGCACCTGGCCTGCGAGAATAAACATTGTCAAACAGGGAAGTTCACACAATTAAGATCCGACGTCCTGTTAACAAGCGTCACCTTTTCCCTTTTATCTTCGATTGACTTCAACATAATTTGGAAGGCAAGGCCCCCGCTTTCATTTCCCTTTGCAGGATAATGTCAAACGTAGAACACGCTGCCAGTAAAGGTTGCTCTTGTACTTAGTATGGTCGATTCAGATGCTTGGCAACGAGCTATTTAAGTGGCTATTTTTAAGGACAATTGCTTGTGTTTTCTTTGTTTCTCTAGCTACCAAATGTGTCCACTCGGTCAGCCACCTGCTACCTGCTACCAGGTATTACTCAGATCAGATCAAACACTTTAATACATCAGCTCATAAACTTTGTGAAGGCTGCTTACCTTTTCAGGAAGCAACTCACACTTGATTGACTGTACTGTTCCTGGTATCTACACTTTTATTACCTCAGCAATTTACCATTGAACAGTCCACTTGGTAATGTGTGCTTTCTAATAACCCTTTCTAATGTTAATTATTACTAAACAGGCTGGTAATATAGTGACATGTGAGATTAACAAACACTACATGCAGACATGCACACAGACACAAGAAGTATATGGTAATATTCTAGGGATATTACAGTAATTTAACACTGTATGTGCAGTTTCTAACCTAACACAAATCATCAAGGTAAAATCAGTGTGCATAGTGCTGCATAATGTCTGAACTATAGGCTATTTTGTGTGTGTTTCTGTCACTGCATGCACTCTGCATCAATACAAAACTCAGAGCGTCACCCCCTTGTGGTGATGCAGACTTTTGGGCTCTGGATTGGCTGGATTTTAAACTGTAGGGGTAAACAAGACAGCCATGTGTCCCCCTAACCGACCTGCATCCCCATCAGCTCATATGTGACAGTAGATATTAGACAGTAGTTATTCATCTTTGAATAACTTCCAGCCCATTTTTAGGAGGACATCAAAAGAAGTGGTAAGATCATGAAAATCTTTGACTGTAAAGTTAAGGTTACAAAACTCCCTATCTCTCTTCTGACAAGGCTGACCAGTCATCATTATTATATAACGTTAGGGGGTCACCCAACTTAGTTTAAACTAATATATGACAAATACTTGTTTTCTGTTATATCTGACAGGGTAACCTTGAAAAGAAAGAATTAAAAATATTTGACAGAAGTTTCTCCAAGAACACAGAAATCAATGGGTAAGTTTATGCTAACATTATGAATGAGTCTTCTAACTTTGTTAACGTCAGTCAAACTCAATATTTGGTACGTCTAAGTTAACAAAATAACATCGCCAACTTAATGATGTAGGTATATGGTAATAAATGTATGACTAATATAACGTTAGGGTTTAAGAAGAGAATAGTAGCTGGCTCCTGTCAGCCGTTAGTTAGCTAACGGAAAGCTAACTAGCGTTAGCTCAAATTTTTAATTGTAACGTTAGTGTGTTTTGTAAGGGCGGGTTAGTTATGACCGTAGACTGTATAAAAACCGTTATGACATAACTAATTTAATGCTAGTTAAATACTAAATTAACTTAGCTTCTCTTCTAACATACAAATTTCATTGGCATCCAGGTTGTTATATATTTTTTTCAAATATTTTAAGAGAAAATAGACTTTGTTCTTAAGAAGGCCTCTGATTTCCTACAAAAAGGTTTAACGTTAGCGGCTATTATTCATATGGTTAACTTAACGTTACCATGAATATTACAGCAAGGTATGATAAGATCACTGTATTGATTATCTTTACTAGTCCTTATAGGAAAATCATGAAAGACTTTGTGGAAAGGTGGTGTGCTTGTGGGTGGTAACGTTAACCCCCAACTAAGTTACTTGCATATGAAATGACAGAAATTATGTATTTTATGTATATTTTGAATATATCTAACCCGTGGACAAAGTCATGTGTTGTTATTGCATACCATTTTGGACGCTGTATCGAAGGGCTCTCGATCAAACGTGTTTCTGTAGGTGTGCGTTTGCCTTTTGTTAGATTCTCAAGTCTTTCCCACGGAAAGACGCTTTTGTCTGCGGCCCCGAAGTAGCAGCAGCATCAAGTCCCACAGCGACAGGCGGCAAAGTAACGGAAGTCGATTACTGGATCTTCAACATAAAATCCTTTTTGTCAAGAAATTGATTCTCTGACTGTATGTGCTGTGACCACAGCCTTACTCGGTACACTATTAACATCCTTTACAAATATAACTTTTTAGAAATTTGGTTTTCAGACAATTCTGGTTTAAATGTTATCTTGAGTTATTATTTTTGTCAGTTACTGATCTGATGGCTAAAAAGCCTACCTGGCTCTAGATATGAAATGAGAAGATTAGTAGTATGTTACACATAAAGCAATTCACTTCAGAATATTTTCTTAAGACATGACAGTGAACCAGCATGAGCAATACTGAAGACAAGACCCTGAATCTGAAGCAGCTAAATGGAATTCAGCCATAATCATAGTTACGCATCTATTGATTCTTTTTTCACAATCATCGATGATCCATGTAGTCAATAAAATGATGGGAAATACTGAAACTGCCATGGGTGACATATTTAAATTGATTGTTTTATCAAACCCGACAGTTGGAATGTAAATATATTCAATGAACAATGATATGACTACAAATTCTCACCAATGGCAAGCAGGAGAAGAGCAAATATTGGTATTTTTCCTTGATAAATCACTCAAACTATGGACGCATAACTAAAATACAAATCTCTCAAAGGTTCAGTATGTAATTTTTAGTGGCATCTAGTGGTGAGGGTTGCGAATTGCAACCAGCGGTTCATGGCGCTCCTCGGATGGTCCCATTTCCTGAGTCCTGAAGTTGTTCTTCTTCAGTGTGTGTTCATATCTCTTAAGTTGGAATGTGGAATAAAGCTACTACAAAGATGTGTTGGAGTAGCATTATCAGAGCATATAAACAACATGGCGAATAGGGCTGGACTAATAAACAATAACAATAATTTTTTAATAATAATAATAATTTTTTTTCAATAGCAATATAACAAGTGTTCAATAAATATTAAATAAATGTTTGATTTTATTCTCTTGAAGCACACACAAAGGACTTTTTAGGATTTTCTAGAGGAAAAAGGGCTGAAAAAAAGCTTTTACTTAATTTTACTCATGCATATTTGCTGACAAAGATTTGATCATAATTGTTTTGAATGTTCTACCTTAGAATTTGTGAAGGGATCCACTGTTTGGCATCAAGTGTTGACAAAAATCAGCCTTAAACTCAAAAGAAATAGGCTAACGATTTGATGCTTATCGAGATAATTATCGACATCCAAAGATATGAAACGTTTTATCCTGGTAACATTTTTGGCCAGTAATTCACTCAACATGGACTACAAACTAACTATCATAACCATATTATAAATTACATGTTAGCAAAATATGTATATGCTTTACGTTATTTTGCACAAATCAAAGTTCTGTATACTTCTTTATCTCCCATTTACACTTTATTTCTCTTTTTGCAATAAAAATTTAAGGAGGAAAAACAAGATTCTGATTATCCTGACACCACATGAATGCACCATCAGTCACCGCTGGCCCCTGTTATGCCGAATTCTGCAAGCCTGCCGAGAATTGCATGCACCTTGCCGGTGGTAACACTCTTTTATGCTGAGAAAAGAGGTGGATGCAAGTCTCGGCAGGTAGCTTATAACATCTGTTCTGCAGTATTATGCATCCACCTCTTAAGGTCCTTTTCAGACACTTGTCTGCTGTGCTCTCTGATCAAACATGGATATCACCACATATTTTTTGCTTAATCTCAAGGAATGCTACTTCTAATTAGTGTAATAAAATATTAACAACTCTAAATGACTGTAAATGTTCATAAAATATGTACTTCAAATCATTTATCACCAAAAGCAGTTTGGAGGTGCATACAATTCTCGCAGGCATGCAAAATTTGGCATAACACCCCCTCACTTTCCAATCTCTTGTGCTAAATACGTGTGGTCCTCTATTAGTCCAAATTTCTCTTCTTACTTCTAATAAGCCAGACAGTTAATACCACTACTAACGTTACTTCTTCTTCTTTGTAAGTTTTCAACATAGTGACATAGTCGCGCCATTTGTCCGTTTGGGCCCCAGTGTTTGTAGATAGAAATGGCTCATTCTAAATTGATAAAAACCTAATGGCTCGTTATGTAAGATCTTTATACACCAGTGAAAGCATAACTATGGATATTGTATTGCAGTCATAAATACGACACACTGAACCATTAATTGACTAATCGTTTTAGCACACATTTACACCTTTAACACTAGATATGTTTGCTCTTTTAGCTGGCTTATTGGGCTTGTTGGCCAGCGGGGACTTTTTGAAAGGTGTAACAGGAAGTGTTGAGGTTGTATTCTGTGTGGCTTGACAGTGGTTCAAACAGCGCCTGCAGTAGGAGGAGGGAATGATAATAATGGGAGGAGAGACACGGAGAGAGTATCAACAGCAGGGCTCGAACTAAACGTGCAGTGTGTGCTCTCTTTCTGATGAAACTTGCGCCTGTTTGATGATAAATGTGCACTATCAGAGCCGTTTCTACATAACGTCATTTGTGAAGTTAATTATGAACTCTCACTTTTAAAGGTATTTAAAGTTAAAGGTACTTTCAGCAAGTTCGGACTAAGGCGATTGTGGACTTAAAAGCCAAGGCGTGGAAAGTTTAAATGGACTTTACGCGTGCTGTTGTCGGACTCATGAAGGTTAATGGATTTTATTGAAACTGAAAAGTACTTTTTAGGAAGTCTGATAACCATGGACGTAGAGGATTAATTTAAATTTCTTTTGATCCACGCACGGACTGAAAACAAAAATGTGACCACCTGCGTTTTATCCAACTCGTTGTAATTTTTATTTTTAAAGTCATGTTTCTTTTTTTTGTTTTTTTTTTAAATCTGACTCATCTTTGAAGAGAAAGGAATGAACGGTTAAAAGTGGTCTGCATGACGAGTCTAAAAGAAGAGCATCAATGGATTGAAAGATTGTACTTTGAGCTTCAAGTGAAAAAGTGCCTCAAGCAAGGTAAGGAAGGAGCTGTGCAGGCAGAGCGAAACAGCTCCTATGTTTCACTATAACTGCAAAATGTACTGTAGTAACTCTGTGGTACACTGCGGAATCGCGCCTTTGTTTATGTTTAGGGCATCACATGCACCGCTTGTAATCCCCGAATGAGTGTGTTCGTTTTTTCTAATAGCAGGGTACAATATGTTTAACACGCTGTAATGGCCCAAAAGCCTGCTCCCAGGATTAAAATAGTGAGAATAATAGTCAGTCAAAAAAATTGTGTTTATTATTATTATTATTATTCAGGGCTCCCTCCTCTCAGCTGGCATCGGACCCACTGAGGCAGACAAAAGATGCACCTGTGATATTTTAGAGGAGGTCTGTATGGTGACATGGAGGACTGAGCTCGCTGTAGGGGTGCAGAAATAAAGAGCTTGTGGTTTGGTGTCTGTTTTATATGGACCAGACAGTTCATTTGCCTGCTGCTCCACATGGTGCAAAGTGCTGGACAGAATCCAATTTGAGCTGTTTTGTACAGAGGAGCCTGTGCTTTTACATGAGATATATATACTCCCTGCTCTAGTGCTCCCTTTCCTTTGTTTTTGTTGTGCTTGTTGATACTGATTGGTGAGAAATGAGGTGTACAGAGGCACACATCCCACAGTGTTTGCTATCATAAACATAGCCTAAGCTTTGTTCATTAATCAGCTTGTAGGTTGTCAAAGGTTTTAGTCACCTTTTACATTAAAAATATATTTCCAGTCTGGTCCTTATGGCAAGCACTAAATTACAATGTGATTGCTTTTGCATTATTTACAGGGTTACAGCTACGTTTAAGAAGCAGTTTTGCATTTTTTATTCCAGAGACCTTTAAAGAAAATGTTGAGCATATCATCCATCCATTCATCAAAGTTTATGTCAGATACCAGCTCAGGTGTCATTTAACACAGTAAAATCCAACATATTTGAACATTTATTTATTATTACGTACATTATTCCAAACACTGTGTGGCCAACTGTGCCCTGCAGGCAGATAGTCAAACTGGAGGAAATTGATTGTATTGAGAAACAAATTATTAATGAGTTGAAAGTGGTTACCCCAAAGTGCTGTGCTATTAGTGATACAGTCATACAATGAATGCATGTCAGTCACACTATGTTGATGATCATGGGGTACCAAAGAATATTCAAAAACGCAAAAAAAAAAAATAGGCTCAACAACAAGTATTGACCCAATTGGCAGTTAAATCTAGCAACTCACCAGCTCGTTTGGTCAAGTGGTAAAAAATAATTAAACTCAGCTAAATCCGGAGCTTTACCAGGCAATTGAAGAAAAAAACATTAACGTTGAGCCCTGCATGTAAGTGAATAAATGTCATAAACCACTGCTAAGGGAGATTAGAGAAAGTGCCTAATGATGTTGAAGGGCCATGCAGTGAACCATAAATCACCACTGTATGTTTTATGTCTCATTTGTGTAAGTGGCCTGTCTGAAAGAGCCTTTTATATCTGGACAGTAACAACTGGTTCCTAAGTGAAGAACCATGTCAGTGAACATTTTTTGGGTTAAATATTTAAGGTTTGTTTAGGATCTACAATAACACATCTTATTGATCTTTAAAATACATCCAGTGTCATGCTTCAACAGTGGACTGCAGCTCTTGGGTTTCTTACCTTTGGCTTTTGACCCCCAACTCCTCTCACTGTCGTGTCTTCAAAGTAGCTTTATGGGACTGGCCTTGAGAGTCAGGGACAGGGAAGGACAAAGACTTGGGATTTACAAGACGGATGTTAGTTGCTTTGCTTTCACTCATGTCATTCCCCACTCTTCCGTGACCCCGGGCATAAAATAGGTCCACTCATGCGTGGTGCATATGGGTGATTTATCTTTGTAATTTGCTGCATTGTTTAATTGCTGCAAAATTGCACTGTGTAGTAAAGGTAGCACTGTCCACGTTCCTGTGAGCAAATTTAACACATTCAACCATTGCTCTTTACTCAATATTGTTATAGCTTGTAGCACCATGTATTACCAACCATAACTATGTTAATCCATATACTACTAGGCTTTACCCATCACGAGACTAGGGCTTCCCCCCTGTGCCCATTGTGTGCCCAGCTCATTTCCTTTGGTTAGAGTAAATGTCAATACAGATACTAAATTGGGTTGCAGTGCCAGGGACAACATCCACAAATTGATTGCTGTGTAGGCTGGTCCAACCAGTCAAGGTTGTATTGAGTTGGTTTACAACCAGGCCCTGTGTTTATAACTGGTTCACATGTACTATTTGTGCAGATTTGTTTGTGCCTCTGTATGATACTGCTTTGTTCACCTGTGAAAGTTTCTGCTCGTGTAACACTTAGAGTTCCTGCGACAGGCTGGTTTGCACTGAGGCTACGGCCTCTGTCAGGATTAGCAAGGATTACTAAGAGAGTAATGCTACCTCTCATTGGGCCTGTATCTGCTGCTAACATGATGGCTCTGGTACTAAGGCATAACACACACCCACAGACACAAGGTCAAAAGTTTAATTTTTGTGTTGGGTTTTCCGTGAGTGTTAGAGAAGCTATTAGACTCAAAAGAGAGACTTGCCAAGTGCACAAGATAGCTAAAAAGATTACTGTGCTGCTTGTGTTAACTCCTGCGCTTTGTAAACCATTACACTGTGCATCCTGACTTTTGCATTATTCAGATCAGTTAATTGTAGTGGGATTCGGAGGAGATGCGTATGAAGAGGTCAGGCTTGCCAGCTGTTGTCGCTGACAGCTTGGATTCAGCTTCTTACCTGCATTCAACACAAGAACACATCCATCCATCTAAATGCTGATTCTGGAAACACCTCTGAAGGGTATTACAGAATTCCACATTGGTTTAAATGATGGTTTGAGTCTCAGATTTTCTGATTAAATTGGTACTGAAATAGTCTGCCTTTGTAAAGTTATTGCCAGGCAGTGGAGATGAGAAAAGCAAACAGAGGTGTATCTGTGATCACTGATACACTACTAGCTGCATTATACTGAGTCATAGTCCACATTTTGTTGCCTGGGTTCTCCATAAGTGTGGACAGCACAACCTGCTAGCTCTACAGCAAATAAACCGACGTTGATGGACTCCCAGAAAGCAGAATGATCTAGTGTTTAGGGACTTTATTTACCAGTGATTGATCACTGCACAGCCAGATGACAGAGTGTCCTTGATTTGTCTCACCAGTTTGATCTCTAATTTAATTACACTATTAACACTCGGAGCAGAAGGGTAGGATTAGTTTGGCTGTTACAAATGTACGGTCCAGAAGGCTAAGTCATGACTAGATCTAAATCAATTTGTGTCATTGAAATCCAGCGAAACATCGGACCAGTTGGACGTGCTGTCCGCACATGTTACATAGTGATGAGGCAGGAATCGACTGTGGGTTTTTTTCCCCCCTGTTATACCATTGATAACTTTTTCTGAACCAATGATGTGTCGTTACTTTTTACATTTGAAAACCACACCCCAGTTACCTCGTTATTGGAGCGGCAAAGTTCTGTCTATTTCACTGGGGATGTCCGTCCGCCTTCTCACAAGTTCATTTGAAGTGAAGGAGGGAAGCACTGTGATATTGTCATTGATTCTGTAATGTCATTGTGTCTCGATATGCGACTCAGTGTGCGCCTTGCAAACTGTTGTTAATAATGTCCACCTTCCTTCAGATACCCTTGTGAGTAGTACACCCCTCTCACCTCTCACATGCAAAAGTATGTATGGCACAGTCCATGTTCTGACTGAACAACTGCAGCCTGTTGCACCAGCTGTGTGTACGTTTAAATGTTGCCTAGTTATAACGTAAATTATTGCTGAGTTGTGATTTATGTATTACTAAAATAAAAGCAGTTGCACCTTAGGGGTGGTGATGGCGCAATGGATAAGACACATGCCTTTGGTGTGAAAGACCTGGATTCAATCCCCCACTGTGACCCATCCATTGTGTCCCTGAGCAAGACCTCTGACATAAATAGCAATTGTAAGTCACTTTGGATAAAATCTAAATGTAAGTTACAGCATAACTCAGAAGTAATAACTAAATAGTTACTCATGCCCCAGGGTTGGTGTAAATCAGAAAATGTCTCACTAATGGTAAAACTGATGATGTTTAATGATATATTTTAATATCGATCTAGCTTACTACAGTGTGCTATAATGCCAAGTGGCCCATGCTAGCCGCAAAGCAAATGCCATGACAGTGGAACTCTTATCTTTGATTGTTTATTGGCCGCCAAGTAATCGTTGTGCAACCAATTTTTGTAGCTGATTAAGTTACAAACTAACTAGTAGTTACTAAACCTCTAGCAACGACTTTAGTGCTACCTAGTGCTGGGCTCCTTTTGAGGCCCTCTCTGTGTACATTTCAATTAAATGGCCCCTTGCTCTGCTCTGCTGCCTGCGGAAATAACCTGGTTGTCTTCCGTCTACTCCTGCACCTGCAGACAAAGCCCCCCTCCAGGCTTCCTCTGTAATATGTCGGATCAGTTTGTCTGTCGTCCAGTCACATAATGTGGTGTGGATGCACAAGAGCAGGCAGGAGCGAAGACAAGATGTTATTTCTTGAAGTTGTCAAAGGTTCATTGAGGTCTAGATATGAGCTAGAATTTCAGATATATGCTAGGATTTGTTCATTAGTTTTGTTCTTGTGTCGTTAAAATGAATGTGAAGACGACAGCCAAGATGATGCAGTGATGTGCAATCACCTCCATCATTTTTTTTCCACTTTGACACACAAATGATTAGACTGAAAAGTTGTTTTGAATCCATTATAAGAGTCCTATTTATTCTGACACCCATACTGAACGTATAAAGTGTGCTCAGTAGGAGTAATCCTTTCCTCATTACAAACATTGATTCTGTCATGCAAAAACTGCCAACCTGAGCCATTATTCATGCCCCACCACGCTCCCCTCTTCATCATAAAGACAAACCCACTCTAACGTGTTCTCGTCCCACTCCTATTCACTGCTGGTGTAACATTGTTTTTCTCTGTCTGCTTGTTTTGGAACGGCGCTAAACAAAAGTTATTACAGTGCTTCATGGCCAGCCCCAGCCGTCTCAAGACTGTGTCTGTCAAGTGCAAGGAGATAAATGCATCTTTCGGCTGCTCTATCCCGGGCTGTTTGTTTACTCAGGTGCAAACATGACTGCCAAGAGTCCACCGTGTGATTCAATTGTCCAGCGTTTCTGCAGTGCATCTGTGGTTGTATCAGCAGCTAATAACCAACACCTACCTCCTTTCCAAGAATAGCCTCCTTCTTGTATTACTTAAATTAACTTAAAGTAATAAGCTGGTATTAGGGGTACTGAATGGAGCGACTTAAGGGGAGGGGGCACAGTCTTTCATTATGTTGAAGGGCACCAACTTAAAGTTGTGCCTCCAATCCAATTTGAGGTAGAGGGCCTCATGAGTTGCTGCAGCTGTTCTCATTGTTCAGACTAAAAAGTAGGCCCCCAATTTGTGTAAGTGGAGTTTCATTTGTGGGGCTCATTATTAGATTAAAACCAGTGGATTGTGCTGGTGCTCTTGCATGTGCTGTTTGTGCATAAAATAGTCAGGTGAACTGCACTTGCTGCAGTTGGCTGCTTGACATCTCCTGTACTTGATGGAGTCTTGAATTCAGTTTCATTGAAGAGTGCTGTTCAGTTAAGTTCCATTTTTAAGCACTGGTAATAGGATAACATCTGGAGTTGGAGAGACACACCGTTCAATATTGCTCGTGTCACCTGTCAATTGCTGTTGGCCTATTTAGAGTGAGACGAGACCTTCTGGATGAGCTGGACCAATCACAAGTGTCAGGTTAATCTGTACATACACTTAAACCCTTGTACAGGTCTTCTCTGTGGACACACACTTGCACACGCACACACACACACACTTTGGCCTATGCAGGCGAACCCTCACATGATGCATAGTTTAAGCAATCTCTTGCTTTACTCTCTATTTGTGGCTTGTTGAAATAGCTTATTTGCCTTAATCCAACCAGAGCTCAGACATGCAATTTTCCAGAGGATTAAGTGTTTTCAAAGAATACAGTTATTTATTAACCAAGAAGCATCTGGAAAGTAGTGTAGTTGTTGGATTATGAGGCGATGTTAACTTGAGGGATTACATTTGTCTGCCAGGGGGGATGTGAGGGATGTCCTTGTTCTGCGGTGAAACTGTGGATGGTAAAGAGGAGAGTAAATGGGATGTGTGGTCTTCACTTTCAGGTTGGAAGATGTGTGAAGGAGTGTGACGGACGGCCATGGGACTGGAGAGACGGTGGCTTCAGGCTGTCACCACTGCTGTAGCCATCTGTCTGCTAAGTAAGTATGCTAATGCAAATATGGACCCGCATACATTTACGATGCATTTCCATAATTTGTTTCTCTTTTAGAGTTTTTCTCAAATGGTTACAGGCATTTCTCAGTACTGAGTTGTCTTCGTCAAATCTTTTACAGTAATACTACTCCCAGCAACAACAGTTACTGTAACAAACATATCAAAACATTAAAGATGTTTTTTTTATTGAATAAGTCATCCAAAGCAGCTGGAACTGTCATCTTTTTTGGCTGAGCATTTAGTCGCGTATTGAAATGTGACACAGACAACAAAACAAAGAACTTGTTAAAACACATAAAAACATGAAAAGAAACAGCAACAATTATGTGAACCTTCACTCAACATGTGTAAATATGGCTTGCATATGTACTGCACTGAAAATATTGAAAATATGTTTTGTTTGATCACATTTTACGATGATGGTGTTGCTTCACAATATGTCATTTATCTTTATTCTTTGAAGACTTATTTTGAACCACTTTCTCCACATTATTATTATTATAGAACTACTTTCACTTTTAATTTTGCAAGTCAGGTTTGGATAATCCATCCATCCATCGTCAACCGCTTATTCTGTGTACAGGGTCGCGGGGGGCTGGAGCCAATTGGGCACCAGTCCATCACAGGACCACTCATAGACAAACAACCACTCACACTCACATCTACACCTAAGGATTTTGGAGACACCAATTAACCTAGCCTGCATGTCTTTGGATGGTGGGAGGAAGCCGGGGCAACCAGGGTTTTGTGCTATAGTGGTGGGTGACGACATTTAACTCATTTTGTTTAAAAACAATTGAAAACCATTCACAGTTGACGCGTAAAGCAGGCTGCATCATAAAGTGTTGTTGAAAAGTGAAATCACGCAAATTATATAAAATGCTTTGTCCAGTCATATCGTGTCATATATTCAAATAATGAATCTGATTGGACTGTTTTAGTTTTTTGAAGTCAGCCCGTTGTTTTCTTCCGTTTGTCTCTGCCGTCTGTTTGCATAGCGTCACCAAAAGTTGCACTAGTCCTACAGTACGTCCCTTGTTTTGGTAAAGCATCGCAAAGCAGTTGGCATATGTTGCCGTTTGGCTGCCAACATACAGTTTGGGTGACACCGTGATGAATCTGGCACAGCTCCCATTGCCTTACATTGGAGAAAGTAAAGAGGAGGGGTTACAGCATAGGCATGAGTGGACGAGAGAGAATGGGGCCAAAATCCAACTTAAATAATATCTGTGGCGGGTGTGGATTTAGATCAATCTGGGATTTCAGCTACCCCCAACCCTAGGCACGCTTCTGTGTGTGCGTGCATGTGTTTGTAAGGGGGGGGCGGGGGGATTGATTGTGCTGGTCCGCAGACCATGTGTGTACCCCAGGGGGTGGTGGGAGGTCGGCTGGAGAGAGCACAGAGGGTCCTGCTGTCCTGCATCAGAGTACCCCCCCCCCCCTCTGAGATTAAAGTAATCACCAGGCCAGATGAGTAGCAGAGCAAACACTGGCACCCAGTTGCGCACACACCCACGAGAGCACATGGCAGTGAGGGAGACAGAGAGAGGAGAGACTGCTCCAGGTGTCACTAATGGGATTGCTGTGTGTGTTTGCAGGCTTTGCGGCTATACCATCTTATGACCAAATGGCACACGATTGTTTTACATGCCCTCTGATGGCTCAGGGAACACCCAGGGGATGTCATAGTCACTGTTCAGCATAAGCATTCATGGATCAGTTGTTAACTTCTTTCAATCTATTTCCCACCAATGTTTCTGCTCTCTCCCCTCCCAACCAAAATATTGCTGGCAATGTTTTATGAACTGCTCTCAGCATAGCTAGCAATTTTCACAGGAATAAATCACGAAAAAAATTCCAGAGAGGTTAATCCAGCCTCTCTGGCAGCTATAACTCTCTTTAAAAGGCCAATATTTTTCAGGCCCTTATAGAGCATGATGTATGTGTTTATTTACATTTTTTACTGTTTATTGCCTTCAGTGTCAAATGTCCACAACCAGTTCCGTGCTTTAACCTGGTGATGTGCTGTTGTCTTTACAGGTGTGTCTCAAGGTGCGGCATCTTTGGTTCGTGCCAGAGAGGGGGGCTCTGCAGAGCTGGGCTGCAGTCTCACTCCTACATCCAAAGAAGCCACCACCCCAAACCTCTTTCCTCTGCATGTGGTGGAGTGGGTGCGCCTCGGTTTCAACGTTCCCGTCCTCATCAAATTTGGAGTGTATGCTCCTCGTGTTCATCCAAACTACAAGGGTAAGATATATTCGGAAGTGTACAGTTACATACTCCTTTTTTTATCTGCAATAACATGGAGGTCCATTCTCTTGGAGTGGACCTGCTGGACCTTACTTTGAATGAATCTTTTTCCTATTGCTTTAGCCATTTGGCTGCACAGAGACCCTAATGTGTGCTTTGAAACCATTTCTCAGTAGACTCCAGGGCTACTTTCATAGCAGTTTGTTTCTAAAAGGATTGAAGAGACTGACCTGCAATTGACAGATTTCTCTAATTATGGTTCAGTAGATTTTAGTGAGGGGAGGGGAGGTTTCCCTGTGGCAACATTTCTCTTTGACCTCAAGTTACATTTGTCCTGTGTGGGAAAATAGCCAGGAGGAGGTTACATTAGTATTTTTGAAGATTTGGGGAGGGGAAGATTGGACGAAACAATAAATGGGTAGTCCTTCAAAACCACAATCCCTGTAATTACTGCTGGTGTTCAGTATGTGTGTTTCGATACTGCTGTTGTAGTGCAGAGAAAAGGGGAAGGGCGAGAATGGATGTGTTTTAATGGAGGCAGTTAAAAGGGGGTGGGGTAGCAAGAAGAAGGGGGGTACCAGTAACGCTGTGCATGGGGGGGATTAAGAGTGTAGGTGGGGCTTGGTGGTCAGATGACAGTGTTTTATTAGTATGCTGAGGGGTGACCCAGTAAGGGGAGATTGTTGTGCTGGAAGGAGGATGGATGAAGCATTGGGAATAATGGGAGTTTTCTTGCTGGAGCCCTATAATCCCGTCATTGTCTACCAGAGGACAAAAGACAAAGAGGGGTATCACAACCTCCCCTTGCTTTGCCAAAGCCAACAGGACTACTAGGACACCCAAAATCCCATACTGTCCCAACTAGGTCACTGAAATGTACAGGGAACCTAGCTTGCATTTGCCGTTTTCATTTGTCGTATTAGAACTTATTTTAAGAGGAGGTTCTGAAGAGAATCACAGCCTCTGGTTCAGAAACAGGCATTGTGACGGCTCGGGAACCGTATTTAAGGTCCACAGGGGCTGAACCACCAACAGGCTGCCTCCAGTGGGCAATTGGGCTGTGTGTATTTGGCATGTTACGCCATTAACCATGTCATTGTTTAGGGGCAGTCATCTGATGCACAAGCAACCATAATGAAGTAAGCAGCATTGCAGAGATGTAGCTCAGAGTAAAAGATGGGTGTCCCAATATTTTGCCACATCTATGTGTAGTTGTCTGGTGTGGGCTTTTCCCTCTGTCTGCCTCAGATCCTCATATCTCCCCTCCCACTGGAGGCAGATGGCAGCATGTGAAGCGTGTCAGCGCTGTGGGTCTAATGTATTCTACCCTCAAATTAAAATGTTGGCGGATTTCAGATTTAACTACAAGACAGTCAAGTAGGCGGCCATTTCCTGATCTTTGTCTTGGCTTGTTTGAGATCAGGAACAAGACAGCAGGGATGAGACCTGTACTGTTGTTCAAAGCTAAGGTGGATTCGCAACATAATGGCTGTTTAAGGAACCTAAGTAAGGCGTCAGACTTGAATATTTATTACTAAATCTAATCTAGCATATAACTGTTTTTCTGTCCTTCCTTTGATGGACTCTTTGCCTTGCAAATGCTGCACATTTAAGTAGGCTAAAATAAAACATAAAAAGCATTCCAAACACTCAAGTCTGTCCTTGGTCTGCTGCTTCATCTCAAGCTCACTGACGCTATTGGTAATTTTTAGAAACTGAGATGAAAGAATCAACGCATATCTTGGATGACTATTTCAGTCGTCCATTAAACCAACATTTTTTGATACGATATCAGGTGCATTTGAGATGCTGCTCTGTATTTGAGGAGTGTCACGGCTACAGAGTGACGTTTTTCTGTCGACCCCCTCAGACACCAGTCTGTCTAGGTCTCAGAGATCGTCTCTTGTCTGCTTAGAGTGACTCAGGAAGGTATTAGTACCCCTCATCCCTCTTCCTCTCTATCTCACACCCAGCATGCCCTGCAGGGCTGAACATTAGTCAACTCACAACAAAGAGGAAACAGACGGATAAACTCTGACTGACACACTACTATAGTCTGTTTGAACTGTATTTGTTGAGACAATATGCTCGAGTCTTACACTGTCAGGATGGTTTACTGTTGCTTGGCGAGATCAAATGTCTCCTGTGTGCTGAAGTAAATCAGTAGAGACTGTGTGCAGGGGACTCCGACCTGAGGTTAGAACGACAATGGGCAAACCCCTAGATCTCAGCAGGCCTCTATCACGCTCTCAGTGTGACCTCTGAACACTGGAAGCATTTGTCACACACAAGCACAAGTCACATACACACACGCGCTTAAATCTGCCGATACACACACATAAACCCTGATCACCCTTATCCATCACGAACCAGTTTTTCCACCATAACTAGACCAGGATGATGTGTGGAAAACAATGACACAATTAAAGCAGAATAGATGGCTGCCACTTGGGAATTTCATGTTCGCCGGCTTAGAGCAGCAGGCCATTACAAAAGCCCTGTTTCCTCATGCCTTAGGTGGTGTCACTGGCCACATTCATATGAAGAGCATGAAATTAGAGTCAGTGTAAATAATTAAAGTTTATTTAGTCGACCAACATTTACAGAGAAAGGTCACAAAGTGCTTTACAAGAGTGTTGTGTAGTGGAAATGTTGTCCAAGTTGGGTTTAACTTTTCATCAACATTGCTTACAATATTTTTAAAAAATATAACAAGCGTATTATTACTTACAATTCTTGAAGGCACAAAGCACGCTCCAACTGAGTAACTAAAGCAAATTTTAGGCAACTAGCAATCATTAACATTGCCGTTATCTCTTCCTGACCAGAAAACAAAGCTCAAGCTCTGGAAAACAGTTCAAACACCTCTCGTAATCTCACTGGACCGAATTCCATATTTTAAAATACTTTGCTCTGTGGTCGTGTACGAAGGCTAATGCCCACGGTAAGGTGAATGGCCGCTGTAGTGAAATTTGGAACGTGAGCTGTGTGTGCTTGCTGGGCGAGAGGGACAGAGTTAACTGTAATCTATCTCACGACAAAGAGCTATTCATAAGAGGGTTAAACTGATTAGGGAGACAGGAGGATTGAAGAGAGAAATTTGGGGGGGTGGGAGGGCTGAGCTGTCAGAGGCAGGGGGCCGGTCCCAGACTTATGATTGTATTCAAATCAAAACACATCCCACAATGCACCTCTGCCCGACTCTCTTATGCACATACGGATGGACAAAGAAAAGCAGTGCTGATTCTTCTCCAAACAGAATAATCTGTCTTCCTCCATAGTTACCCCTGCTATTGTATCACATGTAATTCACTATACACCATGTATTACTATGTCAGTAAGTAGCAGTGGGAACCCCCAATGCAAAAATAACATGTTGATGCATCAGTTCCTTTTGGACAATAAAAGGCTTGTCCCGGAGCTTCAGTTGGCACAAAACTAAAAAAGACATTGCACGCAAAGAAAGTAATCTTAAATATAACTTAAAATGAACAAGAATTATGTGTGTAAAAGGTATGGGGTGTAAACTGTCCTCAGCTCAGTTGCATTGCAGTTTCACTTGCTGAAAAAGCCTCATCAATCTTGACTTGAAAAAAAAAATAGGATATCAGAAACCTTGAGACACGGCCAACTCCTGGCCAGCGGCACGGCTCTGAAAGCTGAGTTATTCCTAACCTGCCACCCACTGGGCGAGAACCTGACTCTCGCCAATGAGAAGAGGGTGGTGCGTTTTAGAGGTCCACACAGCAGCGGTGGATTAGCGTTTCCATTTTCTACCCTTGGCTGCTCTGCTGCTCGACCTGTTGAAAACAAGGGCTTATTTTAAGGTGGACTGGAGCTGTCATGTGATAGCTGCCGGAGGAAAAACTGTGAGCAGGAGGAAGAGGGGGTGAAGGATATGAGAAAGGAGCAGCAGCTATTGTTTCAGCCATTCTTGCTGTCCACTGTAGAGTCTAATGATGTTTGTCTCTTGAGGATGACTTGTGGATATTGTGCTAATGTAGAACTAGGGGTAGTGATAGATGTGTCTGCTGGGGAGTTACGGAGCACAGAGGTCAGAAAGGTCAGCCTCTCATTGGTTGTCAGTGGATTATAGATGCACACAATTCGAGTAACCCCTCCGTAACCTCTTGCTCAATTCCTCATGGATTGAAAACCAAAGTGGGTTTTTACTGATATGGTTGGTCATTTTTCAACATATTTGCACTGTATCTGTGCATCAGAGGCCATCAGAGAGAAAAGCAACCTTTTTTGTTAACATGCTTTGGGCAGAGCACCTGCTAAGTGCCATTTGAGATTTGATTTGAGCCCAAAGATGCAACATTCAAATTTAAATAATGCAACATTTGTCACACAGCGTCAGCCTTTTGTCTGTCCACAGAGTGAAAGGAAAACAGCCCCTTCTTTTTCGTTTATTCCTCTCGCTCGTCCTTTTTTGCCTCAGCGATACAAGGCTGTTATCTGAACATGTTTTTCCTACACTTGTGATTTTTCAAATCTCTGACAGTAGAAACCGACCCCTCTGTGTGTTTGGCTCCTCAAGGTTTTTACAGGAACTGAATTCAAATCTAAACTTATAGCCCGGGCTTTTCTTCGTCTCATCACTATGGTAACCTGAGTGAATGGGAGGGGGGGGCTGCCGTCTCTTTGTAGTGATGGACAAGAGGGAGGCTACGGGAAAGGGTTAACTGTTCGAGAGCAAAACCAGAATTCCCCTGTGGAGACCCAGGGGGCAGGGCGCTCACCAAATTTTGAAAATCAACATGTATACACCCACGTGCTTCTGAACCCACGAGATCAGGGCAGTGGTCATGGTCAGTACGAGGTCTGCATTTTAGTCATGTTACAGAAATAACAAGAGGTGCAGTGATCTTTAAGTATCCCATAATATTTTGCCACATGAGGATTAGGTGTAGCCTATGTTAAAGAGGGTTTGTGTGATTTTGCACGTGAAAGTGTTTTTCCTCTTAGCCTGCAGTGGGCTGTTAATTCCATGTCCAATTGGGAAAAGGTTGCATAGGAAATGGGAAGCTCAGGGAGGATCCCTCATAGAGAGATAAAAAGGAAAATGCCTAAAGTTATCCCCACACCTGTTATCATCTGCCTGCACATTTCCCCTCTCCTGGCCTTGCCCAGTTGTTTGAAAGATGCTAACTGAAATGAGAGGCATTCATTTTATGGTGCCTCTAAGTGAGCACCGCCCATCAAACGCTAGTCTGTGTTTTAGGAGGTCAGTCAAACATTAAACCTAACTATTAAGCACAGCAACAGCCCCTGCCAAGAATGCAGGGTTAATTGTTAGCCATTGTTGCCTGTCTTTACTCTCAGTGTGTGTTTCACCCTGTCTTAAGGCCATGTAAAGAGTTAAATGAATTTCATACCTTCCCAGACACTGCTGTCTGGAGGGAAAGCAGTATGAATGGTGAAGATATTGTGTTTCTTGTGATATTGTTGCTTCAGGGTTGCAGGACATTCAAGAATTCTCTGCTCTTATACAGTAGGTCTACTGGGGGAGAACCTAAAGAGCAAATGAAGAGACTGCATTTTATTTTCATTTTGTAGTTCAATACTTTTCATAAAGGATGGTATGAGACAGACATTGCTTATATCATCTAAGCAACTAACGTTAATTAGCTGCAAACGTGTGTGACGTAATGCCGGAAACTTCTCCACATTCCCCTGTTTACTTTTAAACTCCTTTGGCCATGGCCTGGGATGAGCGACGTGTGTGTTTCCCCCTGTCGTTTAAAGCCCTGAGATTGAAGGGGGAAAAAAGAGTTCATTGAGAGACAGAATAAAAGGAAGGGGGGCGGGTGGGGAAGGGTAACTTCAGTACCCTGAAAACCAGGCTGTAGTCACCAGGCAACCAACAGATCAAGTTTCAAAGCCTGACAAGGAGTTGTAAGAAGTACAGAGAGGAGGAGAGGGAGCGCGGAGTATGTGTGTGTGTGTGTGTGCATGGATCCATCTGTGTCTTTGAGGGTGTTCAGAGCGTGTGTCTGCCATGCTACACATTATTTATTTCTGACTTGTGTCCCTCATTGATGAAAAAAAAACAGGTGACTCATTTCACTGCACATCTGTTGTAGAAATTCCTTTTAAGCGTAAAACTACCAAAATGAAAAGAATAAGAATATTTTTTTGATTTAACAAAGCTGCCTTCAAGTATAGCTCTCTATTCCGCCACCACTCAAACCCTAAATGAGAGGACACCATCTTTATCTGTAATCTTGCATGTCATTATAGTCATCACTTGAGTGATTTATGTGTATGCACTCCAGTTTAGGGCCACTGACTTCTTTCTCATTCCCTGTGCTGTATATTTTGTCTGCCACCTCCTCTTTTTCATAAATGTTTATTATACGGTTGGTTATTTTCTACAAACATCAGAGCTACAGTTGTGTGGATTTGTCTGCTAGCATGAAGTCTGTGACTTTGACTGTGGCCTTTGTGACACTGGATGCCTGTGTCCTCCGCATGGTAAGCCCTCTTCCTGCATGTGCTGACTCTGCCTGTCTGGCTGTGTGTGTGTGTGTGTGTGTGTGTGTATATGTGTGTGTGCTGACTCTCTCTCTCTCTGTGTCTCTCACCCTTTCCTCTTTGCCCTCACCCTTCCATCCACAGGCCGTGTGTCTCTGACCCGGGGTGCCTCTCTGCTGGTGGAACGGCTGACCCTGGAGGACGAGGGCTGGTTCGAATGTCGCATCCTGCTCCTTGACAGCAAAAAAGATGACTTTCGAAACGGCACATGGACCTTCCTCTCCATCACAGGTGCAACACTGCGGGGTTTGGGGGACTCGGGAGCGGCTCCTTTCGTTGCTCATCACTGACACTGTACTTGTTTAGAACAGCCACAGCATGAAGCCTGGCTGGGACTCTGAAGGCCCTGGCAAGCTGAATTTTCCGTATAGCAGCATATCAGGGCGTTCTGTGTAACGTTCTGTGCACACAGTGATCACATCTTGTCTTTGTCTATGCCTAGCCTGCTGTGAGCTGATGTCAACGTAGGAGTTGGTTTAAAGAATAACAGAAGCAGGACAGTGTATATGTATGGTTTGTGTGGGCTAAAGATTAAGGTTAAATGCTTAAATCTGAGTCTTTTTTAACCCACCTACTTCCCACTTGCTGTCACACACACATACCAGTTATGCCACAGTTAGGAGTTCCATCTACCTAAGAATATGTGTAGTAATCCCAAAACCAAACTTGACACAAAGCCTTGTACATAGACAATAATGACATATTTTATCCAGTTCAATGAGCACATAAATATTTTGGCATGGATGGTCACATGGGGGGAGAAAAAACAAGAATTTGGCAGCGTTCATGGTTCATGTCTATGTTATTCCCTCAACAACACAGGCAAGAAAACTGGATTGGGGTGACCTACAGATAGTACATCTAAGCCACAGCAAATCACACCAAAACAGTTTTAGTCCGGTTGTTGTTGTGGATTAACTATCTCTTAAGCGCTGAAAAATTGTCCACCTTAAAGTTGCTCTGGTTGACTGTTGACTTCCGCATTTAGTGCTCAAAGTTGCTAGTGCTCTGATCGTCTTCTGTTTCCCATTATAATATGTGAATAAAGATAAATATTTCATCTGTGCTGACTTTGTTCTAGCTCCACCTGTGTTTATCAAGACCCCACCAACTTTTGTGGAGGTTCTGCTCGGAGACTCACTGACTCTCAGCTGTGGAGCCCATGGCAATCCTCGGCCAACTGTTGTTTGGCATAAAGATGAGAGCCAAATTGAGAAACATGAAAAAATAAAAGTGAGTTGGATTAACAGATGGCATTTGCAGTATTTTAATTAAATAGTTTACAATTAGCATTTTCTGTAGGAGTTGTAGCTTTGATGTTCCTTTGAAGCAAACTGCTTTGTTGTCCTCTCCATGACAGCCTAATATCTTCCTACGACTTTTCTCTTTGATCCTCTCACTCTTTACATTTACCCCCTTTTAGGTGCTCAATGGTACCTTATCTTTGGCCTCCGTCACAAGAAATATTTCAGGAGTGTACAAATGTCACGTGTCCAACTCAGAGGGGAACCTGACCCACTATACACAGCTGCAGGTCAAAGGTCAGTGTTGTCTGACTTGATGATTGAACTGTCAGTCATCAAAGAAAGACAGAGTCTCTGCTTATCTCATGTTTAAGCACATGCTGTGATGTGCAGGTAACAATGCACAGCTTTAATATCACATGTTTTCAGATATATGAAATTGTCTTCTCATCCCTGTCCTGCTTAAAGCCCTGTCCTGATCTTGCCATGCAACTGAAAACCCAGTGAACAGTTACATAGTCTATACTGCCACCTATAGTCCATTCCCTGCCATTGCAATGATTTGAGATTTACCGCCAGTCAACACTGATCTTTCCATTAATCCTGATCAGACAGGCAGATTGTTTACATCAGAATGGCTAATGTTTTTGTTTCCACTTCCCAAAAGGTCCTCCAATCATCATAATCTCCCCAGAAGACACCACCCTCAACATGTCCCAGGATGCAGTTCTGCAGTGTCAGGCCGATGCCTACCCTTCTAACCTCACTTATGAGTGGGTGAAACAAGGACAGAATGTTTACCATATTGAGTGAGTACAGGTCTTTAAAGTATCCATGAACCCAAGATTAGGGATGGGGATAATGTTTATTGATATTGATGCCCTTATTGAGACTGCTTAATGATCCGATTCTTTATCGATACCACTATCGATACTTTACTATTATTTAGTGATGGTTATTTGGTAAGACCAGACCTAACAGGCATGAGGTAGGCCTGCACGGTATGAGGAAAATATTCAATGTGCCATAACATAACATATATTGAGATGACATATCACTTGCGATAAATAAACATATATTGAAGTGTACATATTAACTGCCTGGTTGTTTTTAATTTAATATTTTAAATACAGCTAAATGTTGTTTCTAGACAACAGCAAAGTAACTCAATAACGTTATCTGACATCACAAGTAGTTGAGAAAGAACAACATCAGTCTGTATCAGTCCCTCTTCCTCTCTCGCTGGCTGCAGGTAACCTTACCAGGTAGAAGGAGGAGCGTCTGGTTTGTCTCAGCCTGCATCAGAGTTTTTAAGACTACAGACCAGTCTGTTCTCCAGACAGACAGCTTTCTATTTAGCTTGTTTTTAACATTTGGCTAGTGCCAAGCTAGCGTTAGCTGTGCTTGTATAAAACATAGAGGATGAGATACTGAGGACAGAGATGATTTAATTAACCATTTCTACATGTTTAACGTTACCTTACAGACAGGTGCATTGATAAAGTATTGTCTTTTTACTTGCGAAGGTTTTATTGCACGTACTTACAGTAACGAGCGTAGCTGTCATCAACTAACGTTACAGTAGTTTGGAGCTAACTTAACCCTCACTGTAACGTTATTCCACCGCGACGGCGCAGCCTCTCGCCCTGCTGCTGCCGCTGTGTGTGTGTGTGTGTGTGTGTGTGTGTGTGTGTAGGAGCAGACACAGAGCAGGCAGAGACTGCAGCCTGATGATTTTCTTATCCATTGCGTTTCAAATTAAATCACATTTGACGCTCGAGACATAACGTTACATCATAGGACCCGCAAGTCTCGATAGCAGTATTGATAAGCTAAGATTTGAGAAATTTTGGAACCGGGTCCTTTTGGAACCGGGTCTCGATCCCCATCCCTTCCCAAGATACATGATGTATTTCCTTGTTAAATGTAAAACATAGTCAATATGGCCTCCTGATTTCCAGACATTATCAATTGCAATAGATTTACTTTAGTAGATTACTGGGAGAATAAGGAAGCCTTTATATACACAATGGATCAATTAGGCATTTTTCCAAAGCATGCTGCTAATACAATCAATTCTAATTAGATTATGTATAAGACTATGGTATCATGTAGTCATGAGCACCCTATAAACCTTGAACAAAGGAGATTACTTAAATAAACTTCTCAAGCAACCAGTTTTTATTGTCATTACAGTAATATAGTAGTTGAATGTCATTTTGATCACCTCTTAAATTGCACCATGTTTTGTATCCTTTGGCTTTAGGTCTCTAAAGTCCAGAGTGAAGGTTTTGGTGGACGGAACACTTCTTATCCCTAATCTTATCCCGGAAGATGCTGGTAACTACACCTGTATCCCAACTAATGGGATACTGAGCCCTCCCTCAGCCTCTGCACATCTGAAAGTGAAACGTAAGGTTTAGGCCTGCTGTGACAGGCAGCATCTCTGTGGTTCAGTACAGCCATTTCTTTGTTATAACTCTAACTGTTGTCAGGCTTGCCCTGGGCGAGAACCTCTTTAGTTACTTTTTGTAATCAGTTGCTCTTCCTCCATCTCAGACCCTGCACGTGTAGGCCGAATGTCCCGAGAAACATACTTGCCTGCGGGCATGGAGGGGGTCATTGTCTGCCCTGTCCAGGCTGATCCCCCTGTGCTATATGTCAACTGGACCAAAGATGGGAACCACTTGAATCTTGACAATGTAAGCTATGTAGCAGAAATACAATGTGTCACTCAGGGAAATTATCCCAATGTGCACACACACTTCATACAGTATTTCACTGTGCCTAATTCTGTCCTCCCTTGACCTGTCCAGTTCCCAGGTTGGATGGTGAACTCTGAGGGCTCCGTTTTTATTGCAAAAGCCAATGACAATGCTGTGGGCATGTACACATGTACAGCCTATAACAGTTATGGCACCATGGGCCAGTCTGAACCCACCAAGGTCATTTTGCAGGTAAGGCGTTCACTAGACTCTCGACTCCAGTTACAGAGAAACATTTTCCTATGAGTGTACACAGTTATACATGGGTAGAAGTAAAAAGACTCCCTCCATCCTCCAGGACCCACCATCATTCCGAGTGCCTCCCCTGGCTGAGTATCTCCAGGAGGTGGGCAGACAGTTGATCATCCCTTGTGAAGCCAGCGGAGACCCCACTCCAAACATAACGTGGAGTAAGGTACAGGAGATTTTCCACTCTTGATAGATAGAGTCACTGCAAAGTATGTCTTTTAATACCTTATTTTAAGTTGTTGCTGTCCTTCCTCACAGATTGGCCCTACTCCTCGCTCCCAGTACACTGTGTTGGCTAACGGCTCCCTCCTGCTGCAGCCACTTAGTAAAGATCACCATGGGGGCTGGGAGTGCTTGGCTACTAATCGTGTTGCGACTGTCAGTGCAGGCACTGTGGTCATGGTGCTGGGTGAGTGGGCCGACCTTATTTCTGCAAACTACTATGTAGATATCTGACACTTAACCTGAATGTATTGACGTGTATTGTAGACAGTTCAAATTTATAGTGTTTTTATGCTCCCCAGGCACCAGTCCTCATGTTGTGTCCTCAGTATCTGTTGACACAGAGATGAACCAGGCCAATGTGTCATGGGTACCTGGATTTGATGGTGGATACACCCAGAAGTTCACTGTATGGTCAGTAACATATGATACATAAAAAAACGCAGTTATCAAGTATCACCAAAAGGACTGACTGTGGTATGATCATGTTTTGGTCTTTATTGTGACTGTTTTGTTTTCTTTTTACCAGGGTCAAGCAAGCATCCAGAGGGAAACATGAATGGGCGTCTTTGCCTGTGCCGACATCTAAAAACTACCTGTTGGTGACTGGGCTACTTGCTGGCACTGGCTATCAGTTCAGTGTCCTTCCTCAGAATAAACTGGGCTCTGGACCTTTCAGTGAAATTGTTTCTGTGCGAACACAAGGTTTGTAAAAGTGAACTTATGTTTTGTTTTGGGTTTCCCTCACTCTCTCTATTTAACGTTAACACTCTCTAAGTTATATTGGGTCTTCTTATCAGCTGTGCCAACAGAGGCACCTATAGCCGTCACCACTCTCCCGATCCTGGATCCTCCCATACTCTTGTCAGTCAACCGGACTAAGCGAGGTGTTCTCCTCCAGTGGTCGCCCCCTGATGCGCCATCGTCTCCACTAACGGGCTATGTGCTGCAGGTCCGCATGGATCAGGGCCAGTGGGTCATCCTCGGCAGCAACATCAGTGCCAATCAGAGTGAACTACTTGTTCAAGGACTGCTGAGGGTAATAAGTTTATTTATTATTTAGCAACTGTACTTTTGAAAAGATCAACAAGTGCGGGCTATGTATTTCTTGTTTTCACAAACAGGTTGCATGTAGATTAAATAGCCACTGTGCCAAAAATTGTGTTATATCAACTGATGTCATGAATTAGAACAAAACATTTTTTATGAAGTAGCTCATCACAAACACTAATTTATATTTAATCAAACCCAATCTGTCTGTCTCTCAGGACTCCAGTTATGATCTGAGGCTGATGTCTCGCAGCAACAAAGTGCTCAGTGAACCGAGTGAGTCTATCAGTGTATCCACCACAGGTAAGTTGCTGTGTGTAGATTACCATGAGCATTACATGCATATTGTGTCAAGTTCCGGCATGTGTTTATTTCTAGATATTTACAAAATTAGCATTGGGTTTTAGTAAAAGAATTTGCATCTGATTACAGGGATGGAGATTTACCCCTTGCGCCCAAGTTTCCTGGAGGTCATTCCTCAGCCCCTGTTGGCTGGTGTGTTAGGAGGAGTGTGCTTCCTGTTTGTGGCCATCATCCTCTCGCTGGTGACAGCATGCTATATGAGTCACAGGAGACGCCGTCGGCGCGTAAAGAGAAGACAGGGTAAAACATCGGATTTAAAGACACAGTTGCTTTCTCTAAAAAATGTAGTTGTTTAAACTCTGTTGGTTGGGGGGAAAGTGCAAGTGTTGATTTCCAAATTTTGTGAAAAACTCTCGCTAGAGACAAGTTTGGACAACTTCAACTCTGCTGTTTTTTGACATTTAAAATTCACTTTTCTTAGATCTCCCATCTGCCCTTCAGAAGAACTCATCTCCAGAGTAAGTGTCCTGACCACCTGGATATTTGTAATCAAACATTTCTGTTCCTTCATTTACATTTTGCTTTTAATAGTCCAAACTAAAGAATTTCTTGCCTACTTTTCGTCTCTATTTTTGTTAAACTTGAATGTTTTTAATTAATGTATCATTATTATAGCCATGGGTAGACTGAATTAAAAGCAACCTTTCTTCATACTGTGCTACCAGCTATCTAACTTCATAACTTTAGTAAATTATATATTTACATTATCTAGTGACGACATGTTAGAATCTGCAGTACTGTATGGATGTTAAAAGCTTTTCTTACTTTTTTTTTGTCTCTTTCTCAGAGCTCGCTCACCTCCTCGCAGCCCAGACAGTGTCCTAAAGCTGAAGCTGTGTCCACCGATTCCCTTCTTCCCCAACTCCTCCTCCTCACAGTCCGATCGGTCCTCCTTTGATAAAGGCAGCCGTGGAGAATACCACGACCAGCGGAAACAACTCCTGTCCAACTCGTCTCCACCACCACATTACACACTCTTTGAAAGTCATCTGGGTTCTCAGGCCACCTCCCCATCTGCTCTGGAGTCCATCTCAAGAGGCCCAGATGGACGCTTCATTGTCCAACCACTGCCTGAGGGTTCCAGTCCCTCCAATAGGAAGATCTTGAAGAAGGATGTCCTGCAAAGTAATGGTGGGGCAAGTGGCTCTGGGAGCAACAGGACGTCATTAAGGGACTCCCCAAAGTCAAGCATTTTGAGCTCAGAGAAGGACGAGAGGAAGAATTCTCCTCTCACTGTTGACGTCCCAGAGCTGAGCAGACCTCCTTCCTCCCCTGGAAGAGTTCGGGCCATGGCCAGAAACTTCTCCCGTCACGGCTGCTTTTACTCTGATGATGAACAAGGCTCAGAGGCCCTATTGGAAAGAGCCAGCTTCTATTCAGACAACAGTGAGAAAAAACCCAGTGATTCTCTTAGGAGATATCGCATGCCGGGCCACACTGAAGATCTTTTTCCGAGTTTGGGGAGGAGAACTAAGCTTCTGGATAGAGATAGAGCACAGCAAATAGGCTACCAGCCTATTGAGAGTCAATTGACTAATAACAGCACCCTTGTCTCACAACTTGACAGTGAGCTGGAGAGGGATAGCATTAATAAGTGTGTCCAGTTGGCAAAGGAGAGAGAAGAAATGGAGAAGGAGCTGGAGAGCTACAGAACCGATCAAAAAAGTCGAGGTCGTGGGAGAGACGAACGTCAGTCTAATAAGACAGAAAGCCCTTCAAGGGGCACACCCAAGACAGTGGAAGAGCCTGTATGGAAACCACAAGATGTTGCCATCAGACAGAAACACAGGCCCTCAGGTCAGACAAGTCGGGTATCTGAGTATCGGAGGGCATGCTACTTTGGGAATACTAGCAGTCCCATGAACTGCCTCCCTACGTCTCGCATACAGTGGGACATTAGCCCTGTTACATCGATCACCAGCCTCATTCCTGTACGGACCCCCCGGGAGACCACTTCGCCCATGTCACAGCATCCTCGCACATGTAGGGAAACCACAGATGACTCTCTTGCTGTGGATTCATCGCGCTCTCCGGTTACCCAGAACACCTCCCTCCCCACGCTCTCCCCTGATGTCACCTCAGAAGATCTACCAACACCAGATAGAGCCAGGTCATTGAGTCCTCAGAGACAGCCAGATATGTGCAGGAAGGCCATGACTGAGCAGGGGTTAGGGGAAAAGACACAAGAAGGAGATGTTGCTTCAAGGTCCAGACATTCATTTGCTTATGCAGGCACTCAACTGTGGGATTCGGCTGCCAGAAGTTCTTTGGTTGATAGTGAGAGGCTTGAAAGTTCAGCCTCTGCACCATATAATCAGCCTGAGATAACTGAAGAAGTAGACTACACCGCCACAAGGGATCCCAGTCCATCAAGTTATTCTACCTTACCCTACGAACATCATGAAGCAAGGGCAAAGGCCAAAGAAAAAGAGACTCAGGCCAGGGATGACCGGCGGGGTTCAGGGTTTTACTCTGAGTTGGAGAGAGAGGGTGTGCGAACACGCTCCAGGAGGAGTGACAAATGTCTCTTCCCTGATAGTCCAAGCCCTATTTCAACACTGACTCTTGTAGAAGAGGTTGACAGTGACCAGTCCCAATTGTCTGTCCCCGGAATGTCAGGGTCCTTCAAGGCCAAGCCTGCAGCTGCATCTCCAAAAATGTCCCCACAGACAAGTGCGATTCTTGAATACCTGAGCCTTCCGGGATTCATTGAAATGAGCGTGGATGAACCTTCGGAAGACGCTAAACTCACAGACACTGCTGGACAAAGTTCAGAACTAAATCCAGAAAAATCCCCAGGGCATAAGCCTGATGTAGTTCCTAGAAACTGGGAGGTTCACGTTCAGGAAAACCGGAAAACACACTCAAACCAAAAGGAGGTTTGGTTTGAGCAAACTCATTCTGAGGGGGCTGCAGAGACCAGCTCTGATGGTAGTAAAAAACAACATAAACGCTCCCTCAAGGTGGAAGGTAGAGATTCTGCACTTAGAGTAAGATTTCCAGATGAGATAAGACCATCGTCACCTGTTCCAGAAAAAACTAGCAGGCAGCTCTATGATGAGAAAACACAAATTCGAGTAGGGAACAGAAGCACAGACAGACCTGAATCCAGACTTGGATCCAGGTCAGCTCATACGTTGTTCAGTGCAGCTAAAGGCATGGCAGATATAGTATCAAAACACTCACAGAGATTTGTAGACAGTAGTGAGTCTTTATCAGAGCAATCCCAAAGACAAGCTTCTCAGGGCAGCAGGACTAATAACATTGCATCACGAATATGTCAAGCCCCTGTGCCATTTCTAAAGAAATCCTTAAGCATGGGCCCGTGTAGGACACTCTCAGGTATGGGGCAGCCTGGTCCTTTCCTAAAGAAATCCATCAGTTTAGGCTCACAGAGGTGGGAGCACTTTGAAAGCCCAAGGACATATATTTCTGAAAGATGCTACTGGGATGAGTTCCCAAACCCAGATGTCAGGGTGAAGTCCTATAGTTTGGGTCACAGTCCATCTTCCCTTCCAAGACCAGGCCCCTCCTGGAGGGAATATGTTCCATTCAGACGACCCAGCATGGGGAGCTTAGAGAGGCCTCACCCCACACAAAGATCTTTAGCTAGTCCTTCCTACCTCACTCCTTCGATGTACCCACCCAGACAAACCTCAGTCTCCCCGATGCTGGAACCCTCCGATCCACGACGACAAGCCGCTGTTTTCCCCGAGTCCTCCAGGTGGTCTCCCTCCTATCAAGATAACTTGAGGTCTGCCCAGCATAAATATGTCCCCATGCCCTCCTCCATCCCCGTCCCCCAGTACCAACCCTGGCAAGGATCCAGAGGGGAAAGCATGAGACCCATGGACCCCAGGAGGGGCCCTCCGAGGTCCTACTTGCCCAGGGGCATCAGCTGGCCCTCACCTTACTACGTCTCCTACCCACCAAGGGAGGGAGAGAGTTACAGGCAGCCAGACAGGATGATGGGGAGGGCAGGGGAGACGGAGATCCGGGAGGGCAGAGAGATAAGGGAGGCAGGGCGGGCCAGTTATGCCAGTCAGAGCAGCGGTAGAGGTAGCGCCGGTCTCTTCCGACAGTCCCTGTCCATCACTCCCACACTGCTTAGCTCCCCCGAAACCACAGAGGAAAGCGAGCGGCACAGAGCTGAGATGGAGCTGCCTGAGAGGAGAGCGAAAAGGTGAAACCATACCTGGACAATAAGAACAAACACACTGGAGTGTATTCTGGACAGTGGGATTTATTTATGTTGCCAAAATAACTTTAATTTTGTTTTTGTTTCTTGTTTGTGATTTCTGTTACCTGACCACTTGTTTTGTGTATCTCAATAGAAGGAACACATCAGTAGATGAGAGTTATGAGTGGGACTCTGCTGATGCGTGTGTGGACTCGGAGGTCCTGGAGGCCATGAGGTTTGATCATTCACAAACAGGTTTTCGGAGAGGCGGGGGGGAGCCCAGATATGATCAAGCTGGTGGCCTCCAGGACCGGCAACAGAAAGGTAATATAATTTTGTTTCACATTCTCATTGTGTGTGTGTGTGTGTGTGTGAGATGTTTTTGATGGTGCATGTGTCATTGTGAGTGTAATGCTTGATCTGATGACGCCGCATGTGTTCCTCCTGTGCCCTTTGTGCTGTGATTATTGTGTGCTTGTCCCATGACGTGCCCATCCATGCATTTCCTCTCCCTGATGCCCTCCCCAGGCCCGTCTCCCTCAGTCAGCCCACCAGTTTCCAACCCACCTCGCTGCCAGTACAGCCACTCGCTAAGCGAGGCGCGCTTCAACGCTCTCCGCCAGGAGTACCACGAGTACAGGCGGGCTCAGGAATCCATCTGTTCCCGTGAGCCCTGCCTCACCTCTGGCCACGATTCAGACTCTGACTCCAACTCAGCACTGCTCTAGCAGTTTAACTCGGTCCGTTATTCTTCCTGCCCTCGCCCCTCTTTCCTGTTTTTTCCACCTCTCACTGCTCGCCTGCCAGCTTCCTTTTCTTGCCTGCAACTATCATCCATGTGCAGTGAATTTGTGCACGCTATGTGGTGCTGAATTTACAGTTAAAATGTCTGAACCTAGTCCTTTTAAGAACTCTTCTCTAACGCTGTACTGCTCTTTGCTTGTCTTTCACAGGTATATCTAAGACAGATCCCAAATAGCAGAACAGATGACAGCACTGTGGTCCTCGACAATGTCGCACCTCACTAGAGTTTCGTCATGTCAAGGAACTCCTTGTTTAAAGTTTTTATCCTCTGTAACAGCAGACTAAAATTAAGCAATTTAAAGAGTCCTAAATGCTGTATGCCATCAAATGTGACAGACCGCAACTCCTCAGTTGTTATCAGATGACATGTTCTTTTTCTTGTTCTTTTTCCGTTGTGCTTTGCATAATGAAGCTGAGAAGGGATTATTTATTTTTTTCAAGAAGCTCGTGCAACTGTATTTTGGGATTTTTTAAAGACCTTGACAATCAGGCACACAAGGCCCCTTTGAGAAATGAATTGTTCACTCTTGACTAAAACTGGTTTACAGTTGAAAGTTGAAAAAGACCTGCTTTATAAAAGTAGCAGCATGCTACATAATGAAGGTTGTATTTCAAGTTGATGTCTGTCACATCAAAGACTTCCCTTTGATAACTAAGGGATACTAATGAAAGTTATGTTGTTCTTTGTCCCAGATTACATTTATTTTTGGAAATGTCTGTATCTGTAATGTTGCCTTTGTTGCCAATCAAACAGTGCATGAAGCATTTTCACCACCATCTCCCTCTGAACATGACAAAAGTACGTAAATAATAGTACTTAAAGATCACATGATTAATCAACTCTGATTTCTGTACCTTGGTACAACATCTCGGTGCAGTTCACAGTATCTAACTTTGTTACTCCAAACAAGAATGTCCTGTATTTAAAAGAAGAATTTGTTTGGTATTTGCCACTGTTATATTCTCGCTGGTTCCCTGAACTCATTTCCTGTTTTATACGTATGATCTGTCACAATAACATTCCCCTCTTGAGACTTTATACATCAAATCACTTCAAATAGCCTCCCAGTATTTGTTCAAAATGTACAAATGTTCATATGTACCTTAATGTGAATGAACCCTGCTGTTGTATTGTATGTTCCACATCATCATTTCATCAGATGAGAAAATGCTACTTTACTCCACCTGAATCGGTCAAATTTTGCCTCTGTGATTAGATGACAGATACAGTAAAACTTAATAAGAAACACAGGGAAAATTACTTTTGCCTTATTATTATTATTTTTTTTACCATAGAAGGTTTGAGCTGACAAGCTTTAATCAAACAAAACTGATCAGAGGATTAAAAATTATTGAAAAGCTGTACTTTTTTTCTGCTCACATGAGTATTTCTGTATATTTATTAAGGTGAGTTATGATATGCAACAATGTTTACAATTCACATCATTGATGTGAAGGCAACACTGTGAATATTTCTTCGACTTCTCATTCTGTATTTGAATTGAAAGTCTTATGAATTTCCTGCCCATTAGTCTACTTTTTTTTTCTTTTTGTTTTGTTACTGAAAAATGACAAAGGCTTTTTATTTTATATCACCTGACCAACAGATTTAAAGAATATCTTTGTAGCTATACTTTGGGAAGATCCAAGATTTGTACTATATTTACTTAAATAACCCAGATGAAAGTCTTCATATGGAGTGAGTATGCATTTCTGATGGTGGTTTTGGAAGTTTTGTACAAACTGGAAATTTTTATATCTTGCAACCTGGTTGTATTTGTCTTTTTTATATGTTTGTATTGAATAAATTGTTTTATTCTGAATGTGCCAGGATGAGAGAATGTGTTGATTTAGGTGCTCTTTAATTTAATTAAATCAGCTATTTAAAAGTGAGGGCCACACCTCAACCACACCTGTAATCACCTGTCATGCCTACTTAAATCTAGTTAAGCCATCCTCTTCACACCTCTGGCATGGCTCTCTTCCTCCCTATCCTTAAATCTCCTCCTGTATTTTGACATACTGTAAGTAATCTCTCTGGAGACGGCTCAGTTGTCTTACCAGCAGGTGCAACAAACATTGCCAGTATTTGTCCACACTATTACTGTTTCTTTCAAGGATTTTGGGGAGAGATTTAACATGTTATACATGGAGTGTTAGTAATTGATGTTAAGAGAATAATAATGGGGTGTACAGTATGTCTACAGTACACACAGGGTGTAGATCCTCATGAGACCAGAGAAGCATTTATTGTTTTGTTCATCATATGTTTGTCGATTATGTGGTGCAGTGTGTCTGTTTTAGTGTTTTTCATGATCCCAAAGTTGTAATAGCTGCAAAACTGACAAAAAATTCAGAAGCAACCGTCATTAAACTGCTGGCCCTATAGTGCACGTGGTCAGTGTTCGTTTTGATCATATGCAGAGGTGGGCTGTTTATGTTGACTGTTGCACAGATGCATCACTGTGAGGACAATGAATTCCTCCATGCCTGTCATGAGTAAGATATTATGCCACCAGTTCAAAACATATGTCAAGGTAATAAGATTGTGACCCATAACCCACTCAGATGTGCAGATGTGCTCAGATGTTATCTGGACTCATACAGATAATGGTTCACCTACTATACATACCACGTTTGCCCATATTAACTAATACCATCAATTATACACGACAAGCCATTTGCTCTTTAGCTAAAGCATTTATATTGTTTCAGATAAGAATTCATCACAATACAGAGGTGTATGTTGTACATCAACACCAACTTCTTCTATTTCTTTTCAAGGCTTAAAATATCACATCACTTGGTTGACATACGCATGACATGTTTCACCATATTTCCAATACCATCAAATATATAGTGGTAGTGATACTCTGTTTCCCACATGAAGGAAGGGGTGCTGACCACTTTGTTCTTCTCATCCACATAGGCTTCGTAAACGAAAGGGTTAAGGCCAAAGCAGGAGTTATTTCAGAACAAAATCAACAACAAAAATGAACATAAATCTGTGTAGATTTATTTAACTAACATTAACAGGAAATAAGAGATCTCTGAAAGGATATATATGGCTCACGGCCATTGTGGCGAGCGCCCATGTTCTTCACAGCCTGGACCATGTTTGTGTAAGGCCAGTTCCCCCAGCGAGTGCTGTCATCCCGTTCATACCCCATGGTCACCTCAATGCCGGGCAGCACACGGCAGGCCAGCACAGGAGCCATGCTGGCCAGTCTGAAACAGGAGCAGACAGTCAGTTGAGGTTTAATGTTGTTATATTAAGTCAAGACTGAGAGATAAGACTGTCGGTGTGTTCACATCAGATTTGACTGAAATCTCTCTCATTGTCCTGTTTGATAGTCAACAGAAGCAGCAGACAGGAAAACATGGGGAGAGAATGAGGGGACTGAGAGATGTGGGACAACTTTCACCTGCATCATCCTTGCAGAGCTCCTCCCAATGTGTGAACCTGAGCAGAGGTCTGATCAGCCAAAGTGAAAACACCTGTGTGGGAGTGCTGTGCCTTTAAAGAAATACAGGCGCTATCTTATGTTTAAACTAAATATAGTGAAGATATCAGGCATACAACAGTACAGCCCAGTCACAACTTGCAGGTGAGCTGTCTGTTTGGTTGCACATCAACATTTTGATTTGTCATAGTAGGAAAAGCATATTTGTTACTACTAACATTAACAATGACTCTATTCTGTTCCAGTGACCCAGTGAGTCACAACAGTGTATACCAGGATGCTGAAACTGAAGCAGCTAAATGGAATTCAGCCATCATTAATGTGCTTATTTACACCTGTGCCTCTTCCTAATGTGAAGTGTCAAACATCAATTAGTCATCTGTGTATTCCATGTATTTTACAAATATGGGTAGTAAAGGTTGCTCTTTAAAAGATACTGACACAGTTGAAGCTAATGTATCAAGCAAAGCTAACTAAGCTAAGCTAAACTATTTCTATTATCTACTGTTTCTCATGAGAAATGCATACTGCTTTTTTAATAAGATCGAGCAATTTCTGATGCACTGAGCATTTTTAGGAAATGGAAATCTTAAAAAAAACAAACTGACTGTTCTGCTGACAGTGTATGCAAAGGTCTGCAGAAGATGAGCCGTTTTAATTGTCTGCCTGAAGCATTTCACAGGCACTGAGCATCTCTTCCCACTGGACTCCATCATCTATCAACAAAAACGCACCTTTCCAATGCCATACAGTGAAATCTGCCTCTGACCATGTGAGCCAACATGCCTCTGTGTTACAAAGCAAATTAAAACTCACCAAAAATATTCAAAACAAAGGTTATGTGGAGCTAGAAGACAGCATTTAAAAGTCAAATGTTTGCTGAATACAGCTTGACAGCAGCAGCTGGAGGGGTTGTACTGTGGAGGAGCTGCAGAGAAGAGTCTGAGTTTGCCACCAGGGTCTAAATTATTGCTTTGAGAAAGAAGGTCTGATTCTAAATTTATACACTGCTTGTTTTGTCAACAAATCAGATATTTTCAAGACGCCAATTACAGCTTCGACAAAACGGAACAATGGAGGGGTGTGTGCCTTGTCTGCAACAGCAACATGTGAATCACAGTGATACTGACTCTAACCGTACACAGCAATGCCCACTTTGCACATCTCTTTATGGCCCTTATCACTTGTAGAGAATAAGTAAAAATAAGTGCCAGTGTTCTCAATAATTATTTCCTTTATTTTCATTTTTGATTAAATTATCTTTTATGGCTCAAACTCTTTATATGCCTTAATGGCAATGGGAAAGGATTATACTGGTATTATCTTTTAAATGAAGGCTGGCTTTAGGTCACATACCTTTTAACCCTGTGTTGTCATTGTGACAGCTGCTTCATCCTCCTCTGCTTCCAACTCCACTCTTTTGCCCTTTAATCCTGCATCTCCTGTCACCTTAGACCTGCCATTCTGCACCCGGCCACCAGGTGTCCTCTCACCTGACCCTTTCACCTGTCTGCGCACTCATCACCCCATCAGTCCATATGTGCCAACAAAGTAACCAAAGGATCAGTCACTCCCTACCAGCAGGAACACATACTGTATTACGCCTGAGCCCTCACTCTGTCCTGCTTGCTTTAACGCTTTAGGATTTGCCCATTGTAAGCGTTCCTCTTTGGCGAGTAAAGACTAAGGTTTTACCACACCTGGGCCTCCTACTGTGTCTGTTGTGATCAGTGAGAGCCCAAGTGGAGACTTTCTCCAGAAAGTCTCTTGAATGGTGCATCAACTTGCACAAGAAAGTACATCAGCACATCTTTACAAACTTTCTAACATAGGCTGTAAAGTGTTTTTTTCTTAACTTTCTTTCCTAGTTTTACTTCAGTAATATAATGCTACACAGATTTTTATTGCATGTTCAGATTTCTTTTTTTGTGTATATGTTTGTGAAGATTTTATTTTGTATATGATAACAATAATAATAATAGAAACAACTTAGTAATATCTAAACTTTATAACATGGTCTGCAATAGTTTTTTGCAAAACTTGTCAATCAAGATGTTCTACCTTTATTTCTATTCATTCATTTATCTAAATCTATAAAGAGCTCAGCACTCATTGTCTAACTTCCTTTCCACAGCTGCTCCAATGTCCTAATTCCATTACAGGGATCGTTTAAATCTGGTGTTTTTATCTAGTCTAATGTAATCTAATGTAATCTGATTTAAAGTGTGGGGCAAATCAGTAGCAGTCTGCAATTTTGCCTCACGTTTGGATTCAAAATGTAATTTTTAAGTGATTGTATAGTGAACAAACAAAAGAAAAACAAATCCACAATGTCACACACGGCTGCCCAAATCCTTAGCTATTTATTGTAAATAAGTTATAAGAGCCACACAAGTTTGCTCCTTCAGGGCCGTTAGAATGAACAGTGACCAAATTATACATACCCAATAGGCTTGCGTGAACGGTGGAAATCTTTAAGCACCCTTTCCACATCACTGTGCAGCTTGCAGTCTTTGCCATCCTTCACAAAAGAGGAGCTAAAGAATTGAGACATTATACATTAATATTGGAGCTCCATCTTCATCATGCATGATTGTATTGTGCCTCATTTTACTCAAATAAACAGTACACAGTCTCAAAGTTACATATTTCATTGTTCCTCACAGATTCTTGGTGACACCGTGGCCTCCAGGAAAGATGACAGCATCAAAGCTGTTGACATCCAGCTTGGACAGGTCTTGCATTTGCGCCATTCCTTGACCATGACTGAAGCGAGCCGACTCCATCATCATGTTTCTATGTAACGGCCAGAAATAATCATAAATACTACCTAATGGAATTAGTCAAGTCAGGTGTGTAAACACACAAAGTCACTGGTCCCTCTCTGACCCCGTGTACGAGTGTTTCCAAACAAGCCTACCGGTTCTCGCTACTGGCAGGCTGCTTTTTCATGTGGTCCATCACATGCATCTGCTGCTGATTTGGAGCAAACATCTGGAAGCGAGCACCGTTACGGCTCAGGTGGTACATGGTGCTGAAGACAAAGTTGTGAATTACTATCTCTGCATGGTGATATGTTGCATGCAATGGTGTGAAATTTCTGTCCTGAGCTCAGCATGAGTGATACTCACTATACTCCCTCATGGACATCAGTCCCATCCCACCAGCCACATCCTGAGAAAACCTGGAATATATTGTGATTCACAAACCAAATGTGATTCGCAAATCACAATAATGCCCACACTAATATTTGTCTACTTTTTTCCCCACTGCTGCCTTTTTGATATGTTTCACTTACCACTGCAATATTGGTGTTTCCCCAGTTGCCATAGTCACCGTGGTGAACAAAGCAGGCAGGCTGGCGAGAAAGCACAGCCAGTGTTTGTTTTGACAGCAAAGTCCTGGTTGCCAGCATGGTTTAGCTTCAATCTCACTGTTTTAGGAGGAAAATATGGCTTAACAGTTTGCCACTGAGTCAGTTAAGACCTTCGATAGTCGTAATATCGATCTTGCTGTTACTCTGTATATATACCATCAGTGTGTTGTTGTGACGTTACCACGTAAGCTCTATTTTCTGAGAAGAGCCATTGCTTCTTTGCCTTGACTGACCTATTCCCCTCCTGAACACCCTTCCCTATTAATACCTTGTTTATTCATCTGATTACCTTAAGTCATTTGGCCAGTGACACTTCAGCTTTGGAGAGTAATCTTAACGTGTAGTGCTTTAACCCACGAAAAATCTTCGCCCATTTAGATTTTAACTCTTAGCATGGCATCTAGATGGAAACCTGCAGAAAAAACTCAAAATTATTATTTTTACCCAACACTCATGCATCTGGGTGCAGTCTTTGATAATGCTTCTAAAGAAGTAATTACTGCATTTTAGCAGTGGATGTGATGGCTTTATACAGTGCAAGACATACTCTATGCCCTTTAAAGTCTATTAGGTTGTAAGGCTCTTACTCACTGTAATGCCATGTTGCGTATACGTCTAGACAGTAAACCCAGAAATACCCCCGGTCAGACTGAAATGTCAAAGTGAATATACTGAGTACTACACCGCCTACCTATAGGCTGCATTCGGTAGAAGACAGTTGTAATTACAGTAGTGAAGAACCCAAGACTCAGTGTCAAGTTACAGATGACAAACATGAGGCAAAATATGGCATTTATTTTATTATGACCACTTTTTATGTATAAACAATCATTATTTACATACTGGTGATGAAAGTATAGCAACAATTTAAGGAACAAAAAGCAGAAACGGAGTAAACAGAACAATACACCAACTAGGGTCACCACATCAATCACAATTTTAAGCCTCAGCTGGCACCTTATGTGGGATGTTCTCATAAGATTCTCCATGAAGGTTTAAAATTAGCACACGAAAGAACTCATGCATAGAAAACATATAGTCAAACTGCCACGTTTGGTAATCACAAAGTACAAATATGGTTTTTTGTTTTTTTTAAATTATATACGAGAAACATGACATGACCAACTTATGCGGCGAGGTTCCCTGTTACTAAATGTCACTTACTGTAAAACATACAGACATGTTTCTCAATTTCTCTGTGGACGCAACACATGCCATAATCATTTTGAAAAAAAAAAAAAAAACCACAAATACTGGTCTCACATTTTTTTCTTGTGTGATTTCCAAGTACAGATGTGATTAAATAAGACTAAACCAGTGACAGATGTCTACAAAGCAAAAGAAAGAAAGTAAGACACAGCACAGACAGCTAAATAATAAATAATAAAAGGTCCATTTGATATTTTATATGAAAGAAATGTCTACAATGTTTTTGATGTATCGGTGAAATAAAATCATACCCACAGCAAGCTTACCAAAAATTACATCAAAATGATGCTTAACAAAGCCCGATCCACGTCCAATCAAGAGCAAGACAGCCACTGACAATCTGCCGACAGCCCAGCTTCAATAGTCTGGCTCTGGCTGTTTCATCAATTATTGATGAGCCCTGTTGAGTACTCCTTGCAGTTTAGTTTGCTTCACATGTAAGAACCAAATCCTAAAAAGCCATTTACATGCAAATCACTAACAACTTCAGTGGTGAAAGTAAGAATCATCACCTAAATTTCCACCACCACTAAAGAAAGCTTTCATGCACCCACGCACTGTCAGCAAAGGAGTTTGTGCACTAACTATGCACACTGTGTTCATTATGGAGAGTATTTCAGAAGATATCCATTTGATAAAGAGTGGGGTTTGCTCATCAAGCCAATAGCCGTGCTGAGAGAGAAGCGTGTGTTAACAAAGCCAGTATGGCTGCATTAGGGCGTGTAGGCAGGCGGTGGCTGAAACTGATTGGCAAGGTCATAATCAGCAGGAAAAGTTTCACTGCTGTCCTCCATCTCTGAGAGCAGCTCTAAAGCCTGCTCCTCCTCCTCGGTGGGGTAGTGGCGCAGTAGGTTCGCAGCTGTGGCGAGGATGGAGGCACCGCCAGCCCCTGCCACCAGGTAGAAGCTGATGGCGAAAGTGACGTATATGAGAGAGCCATGGTACTTTTTGTGTTGCTGCTGTAGGGACAAGATGAGCTCCGAGGCCCAGTAGCAGAAGCCTATGACGGTGGCACACTGCAACACTGATGAGAGAAAGAGCAAACAATTAAGTAACCAAAACTGTCTGAAAATAAATAAATACATAGACCTTCAGTAGGACAGAATTATACCTGTGAGAATATGTGCAAATGCATATCTGCGTGTGATCTTTAGCGCAGGGTGCTTAGGTCCAAACACATCCAAGAGGAAAGCGGTCAGACTGCACAGGATGCCCAGGAAACAGAAGGCAGCGATCACCCTCAGCAGCAGGATGGTCTGCGGGTTCACACAGTAATCTGGAAGACACAGAGACATCACAAAGCATTACAAGTGAGATGCCAGATTAATATCTGCTGCGGGGTTTTATGCGCTTGTGCTGGTCCTCACCGTCCAGAAGCTTAGGGTCAATGTACCCCAGGACATCTGCCACCCCCAGCTCTTGTCTCGGACAGGTGCCTCCATGAACCCGGAGCCAGGCCGGTTCCGCCAGAGCCGTGCACAGCGCTGTGATGGACAGAGCTCCTGGCAGAGCCGACACCAGGCTCCGCTCCGGCTGCTTGGGCAGGGACGTGCCCCCTCTCCTCCTCCGACCTCCAGGGATAGCAGAACCCGGCGGGGCATACATGGTCATCCAATCTCCTGATCGTCTGTTGCAGTGTTGGTATGTGTGACTGCACTAAGGTCAGCCAACTGACTGCCCAAAGTAAGAAACGTTAACTTAGCCGGTACAGCTAACGTTACCTGTGTGAGAAACGGATGACAACGGCCCTGGCGCGTTGTTGCCTGTGGTAACTAATGTTTCCAAACGACGTTTGGCCTTAAAACTAACTGTTTGATAAGGATAAGTATCTGGCTCAGAGGCAGACAATGGACAGATGGCTTTCCGGCCTGTTAGCTCTGTTATTAGCGTGTGAAGCTAGCTCACAGCTAACGCCAAATGTCGCCAACTGTCATAAAAAAAATAAACTAAACAGAACAATTTAGATAAACTATAACCTATTGCCTAATCTAGCTACCTACCCTGATAAAAAATGACCATCAATGTGGTACAGAAAAACAAAGACAAAACAAAACAAAAAGCAGCTTACGAAGGCTTCCTGTAAAATTCGACTTCCTTGTTCACAGTGTTCTTCTTCGTGGCTTCAATAGGCTGCAGTCTAAACGCGAGTGGCGACCGCTGTTCCCACCAACTGGTGACACCTGAAAAGACACAGCAGTTCAATCCATGAGTACAATCAGGGGCGTAGGAGCGACTTTGAACTGGGTGGGGACGCTGAAATGCTAAGGGGGTTCGGGGGCATGCCTCCCCATGTTTTTTCTTTAAATAACTAATAGCACTTAAATGCTCATTTCTGACTTTTGAAAACAGAATGTACTTATAAGTGCAGCTGAAAGAGGGTCTTTGTAGTGACAGAAGATGGAGAAAAACTTGGAGAGGGAGAGGGTCAGAGAGAGGGAGTATAATATAACTAGAACAAAACAGATTACATTACAGCTGCTAGTTAATTTAGCCACAGTACAAATGTATTTAGTAATCCTAACGTTACACTTGTGAGCTGTCTGTGATATTTCCTGTGTCTCACTTGGCCCTAACTCTCCCTGCAACAAATGTTTGTGAACACATAATTGTCTTCAATGCAAACTCTGATGACATGCTATTGGTCTAACAAAGTATTTTTACTACGTGAGGAGTCAGGAGTCTGTCCCTGGTCTGCCCACTCTCGAGACAAAACATTTGTTGGGGCTCTGGGTCTTTAGAGACCTCTGTTCCTGTATTCTTGACAATTTTCTGCCACCACAACTATAAACAAAAAAATAAAGGGGTATCATGTAAAAAACAACAAAGGCACTAAAGAAAAATATCTAAATCTTTACATATTTACAACTGTTTTGATTGCTTTACTATTCTTTAAACCAAATAAAGTTTCAATGTATCTTAAAATGTGGTCATGTGGTTTCTTCTTTAGACCATTTGCATATGTGATTGTAAAATTTTCCATATAAAATAAAAAGGTTCAAAATTCTTTTACAATCAATATCAATCTCGTCATAAAAAATATAATGTTTCTATTCTGCAAAGTAATAGTTGAACCAGTCAGTGTCTTAAAGAAATATTCAAAATCCAAAATAACAGGATAAATTAAATGTATCATTTTAAATGAAACTTTTTTTAAAAAATACATTTTTTGGGAATCAATTTACAAACAGTCCAACATTCCAGCTTATAAACACAATATTGATGCTTAAAATAATATAATAGTAGAACATATATTTAAAAATAATCAAATTAAATTACAGAGTAATTAACAAACAAGAAAGGAAAAAACAAACAAACAAAAAACCCCAAGACAAACTAAGAGAGATGAGTAAGTGAGTAGGTGACAGACTTATCTTCTTCTTACATCTTAACAGGTGGTGACATAAGATATTTTTTAGGTGAACAGTTCTGAGTAGATATTACTTATTGAAATGCTTTTCTTATTTAAAAGACTCCAAGTACATATCAATTTCGATTAAGAACTATTTTGATTAAGAAGTACTTTAAAACATGGGGTAGACATAGAGTATTCAGCTTTGTGAATATGAAACTTCCCCAACAAAATAAAGAGATTCACAATGGTATTTAAGTCCTTATCTTAATTTTAAATTAAAGTTCTCTAGTTGTGTTGGTGTCTGTGACGTTTTCACATAACCTGAAAAAAGGAAAGAAAGAAAAAATAAAAGAAACCCCACAATGCATCGCGTGTACCACCTGATAAGTAAAGATGGCGGCGTTTCCGATACGGCTGTGTTTGTGAACTTTCGTGCTTGTGTTCTTTGGTGCAAATTCATTCCTTTTTTCTCAATTCCCCTTCAAGCAGACACATTACTGTTGTTTAGGACAATATCACTGCTTGTTTTAGTGCGCCGCGGTGTTTGTTAACGGATTTATCTGCCGTCAGTTAACCGTTGCCGGACAGGAGTTCACACAGTCAGCGGCTCCAAACAAACCGAGACTTATAATATTTCACAGATATGAAGGAGGCCTTGTCCCTCGTTCAGAGACTGAGCGCACATCCGGACTCCCGGTGCTGGTTCGTCAGCTGGAGCCCGACTGGGACCCTGCTGGCCTCATGCGGGGGCGACAAGGCCGTCCGGATATGGGGACGAGAAGGTGAGCTGTCAACAAAATGAACTGAACGGCAGTTTACTTTAATACAAGACAGAAGAATGGTCAGATAACATTATGATATAATAATAGATCAGTCCTTAGAAAAACGAGGTATAAGACAGGATGTCTTATTGGACGCTGATAAACATTACAACTTCTAGGATGTAAAGTTAATTTATTTTTTCCCCTCTCTTTATTAGAAAAGTGATATCAAAGCAACATATAACAAGAATCATAACATTGCAAAGGATAAATACAACACATAAGGGATACAGATATAGTTAGGGGGTACAATAACAGCACAATACAGCAAAAAATAAATATAGGGATATCACAGAAAGACCTTCAAGCAGGTAAAAATAAAATAAAAATTCTTTCTCAAGGTTTCTAAATAAAGTTTTATTGGTTTGTAAATTTGCATTTGTGTTTATGAATTTCCAGAAACAGAAACAACATTAAATTGATTCTTAAATAATAGTCGCAGTGTTGCTTTTCATTACTGAAAACCCCAAAAGGGATAAATCGCAGAACAAGCAGAAACCTGAATATATACATCCTGCCAACATTGTTTTACGTAAGTGTGGTGCCAAAACAAAGCAAGTTTCTGTTTAAGTGTCACAGAAGGTACGGTTAGGATCAATGTCATTTTTATCTATGAATAATTCTAAAGGATACTTCCTTAACCTTGTTAGTAAGTATTAGGTCGTAATGTTAATGTCATTCTTCAGTTATAGAGTTACATGACTTCTTACTAGTTTACCATCACTCTCTTGTGTCTGATCAAAGATGTCCAGTGAAGATGATGTTTAATGCCCCTGTCATCCTTTTACCTAAATCACATTAGTGAAAACACTTTCAATCAGAGTAAATAATCCTCACTTCCATTTCCCCATGTGTGATATCTAGTATGTGAGTTAATTGAAATGTGATTATGAGTAACACATGCTAAGTTGAATAGGATCTAGTTCTTCTGTAAGTTAAAATAGTAAATTACTTGTCATTGGTACAGGTTAGGTGTGTAATTTTGTGTGTGTATATATATTCCTGAACTTCTTTTGTTTTAGGTGACTCTTGGATTTGTAAGAGTGTACTCCAGGATGGACATCAGCGCACTGTGAGGAAAGTGGCGTGGTCACCCTGTGGGAATTATCTTGCCTCTGCCAGCTTTGATGCAACCACATGCATCTGGAAAAAGAAAAACGATGATTTTGAGGTTAGCAGAAATGTTTAATCTTCACTTTGTGTATGCTGTACTTTGTTGTTGTTGTTGTAGATTTTACCCAGAGTTTCACCTTGTCTTCTAGAGTATGACTGTGTTGGAAGGACACGAAAATGAGGTAAAATGCGTGGCGTGGGCACCTTCAGGGAATCTGCTGGCAACATGTAGCCGAGACAAGAGTGTCTGGGTCTGGGAAGGTTTGTGTTAACCTACAGTGCGTCAGCTCCCCAGATGCATGGTGTGAATCCAATTCATCTCTGCCTCTCTATGTATCCGTGGAAACGACCTCTTTCCTTTTGTGTTTCACAGTGGATGAAGAAGACGAGTATGAGTGTGTTACCGTCGTAAACTCTCACACACAAGATGTCAAGCATGTTGTGTGGCACCCGACCCAGGAGGTGGGTCACACTCTGCTCTATGCACCTAAATTATTTCTCAATTTGTTGCACCATTACATACTTAATTACTACATGTTTACACAGCTCCTGGCTTCAGCCAGCTACGACAACAACATTTGCATTTACAAGGAAGAGGATGATGACTGGGAGTGCCGGGCCACCTTGCAAGGACACACATCCACGGTCTGGGGTTTGTCTTTTGATGCAGCTGGACAGAGGCTGGCCTCATGCAGCGACGACCGCACCGTGAAGATTTGGAAAGAGTATCCAAATGAATGTGGACAGGGTGAGTTGTTGGTCGACAGCATTAGTTTTGCCATTAATCAAGTCATTAACTAAATGTTTAATCCAATCAATGACTAAACTATTTGTTATTTTTACGTGAATTTTAATATTTATGAAAATGTGACCTACAAAAGCAGTGGGAAATGTCTACATAGTGCAACAGAGCTGTTACTTTTGATGACTAAAATCATTTGTTGCTAATTAAAGTTCATACAAACCTGAATTTAATGCATGTTTTTGTCAGTGTAAAGTAGATAAAAATGACAATAGTGTGGACAAGAAGGACAGATGCTGTTGGACTATTGAATCTCAAACTTTTTTCCTCCCTGCCCTGATTATTTAACAGACTTGTCGTGGAAGTGTGTTTGCACTCTGTCTGGGTACCATGGGCGAACAGTGTATGATGTCGCCTGGTAAGACCCATTATTTTCATATTTTGTACATATAAATACAATGCTCTCTCAGCCCTGTTTGTATCCTCGGTCTGCTCTTAAGATCATCTCATCACTGTGCTATATTTAAAAAGGAAAAAAAACATTTTATAGCAGATATATATTTTTTTCAATGTTATACATAGAATCTGGTGAAACTAAAGGCAAATCTGGCATTTGAGGGTAAACATACACAGCCACCCCTTGGTATTGGTAAATTGACCAGTAGGTAAAAGCATTTCAGTCATCTTGCCTGTGACCCCTCATAAGCTGCACACTGTGTGCAAGAATTAACTGAAGCATCCACTCAGGTTAATTGGCCACCTGCTCAAGATGATCTCACAGGTCTGTGTGCACCTGAATTAGTCATCTTGTTAGAACAAACTGAGGCCATTAATGTTTATCTCTTTGTTCAGGTGTCGGCTGACGGGTGCCATGGCAACCGCCTGCGGCGACGATGCAGTGAGAGTGTTTAAAGAGGATGAGACGGCCGATCCAGACCAGCCAGTGTTTTCACTGGCCGCCCAGGTGGCCAAGGCTCACAGCCAGGACGTCAACTGTGTCGCCTGGAACCCAAAAGAGGTGGGGCTCCTGGCCTCCTGCAGCGATGATGGAGATATCGCCATCTGGAGGTTCCAAGAGGAAGACTGAATGCTGATAACGGTCCTCTACTGAACAAAAACAGTTATTGCAAGCTACACTGGAAACTGTGTGGTCCTGAGGTCACCGCACATAATGTCGTTCAGCCATTACAGCTTATCTGATAGCTCAGCAGGATTCAGCTTGATGTTACGCTCTATAATGTGTCACCTGTCATTTTTCGTGTCAGTTTCTAAACCATTAATGCTTCAGCGCCTCTTGTGCTTTGAGTCTTCATATATTTCATTATAACAGCTCAAATAACTATTCACATTTTATGATTTTTATATAAATGAATAAATATATCTAAAAACAATTATGTGGCTTCTCTTTATTGCAAAACATATTCCGGACAGCACATCATACTAAAAACATTTAGACCAGTCCAAGAATTAGATTTCAGAACAAATACTTTCAAGTCCAAAAATAGAACTGGACAGTTTTCTTTTGTATTAAAAAAAAAAAACAACAATCTGGAATAAGAGTATCCCGTAGCTAACTTTATAGGGCAGACCATCCAAAAACCTTTTAATGGTTATCAAATTTTAGTCAGACTTAAACTGACAAAGTTATATACGTAATACACTCAGAACCCAGACTGGGCTTCAGTGGTAATTGTTAATTACAACAATGAGCAGAGTTTGTCATGTACTGATTATACTGTAAACAGATCCTGTACACTATAATTCTGAACTGGCTTACATCATTCAAGTGATTTAAACTGAGAAATGACTGTATACTGAATAAAATTAATGAATTATTTTCACAAGGGATGACAATGACGTGCTTATAGATAAGTCAAGGGACATCAATCAGGTTGAGTATCTACAGTAAAAAACCAAACCAAAAAAAACACCCACTGATCCCTCTCCATATAAAACAAAATGCTGGAGACCGCAATAATCATGTTACTGATTAGTCTGAGTCACTGTCTCCGTCGCTGTCTGCTTCCTTCACATCCACACTGAACTTGTACTCCTGGTCACATCCCATGTATGCGTCACTCATGAAGTACAGGGTGTAGTTATGAACGCCCATTGCTGGCGCAACAAAGTCCAGCTTGACCTGCACAGGGTGGACATAAGGGATGCACAAAATGAGGCCTCTGTTGGTTTAAAGAACATGTTTTTGTCATTGAATATATGCAGTGTATTATCTCTGACCTTTGCTTTCTGCTGAAGAGTCAGTCTCTTGATGGAGATAAGGCTGTTAGACTTGGGGTCACCAATCACCACCCACCAGCCCTCCTCACGTTTCTGTAACAATGAAAAATAATTACAAGAATCATTACATGTTAATGAAAGAATAATTATTATGAAGTCTCTGGGTCTTCATAATAATGGTGTGTACCTGGGGGAAGAGTGGTGCGATGACGGGCCCAGTCACCTCCTCCTCTCTCTCCAGCTGAACCTGAACCAGAACTGGACTGCCGCTGGGAAGAATCATGGAAACATAACATCATCATTTGCCAAAAACAACAAAGTGTCATGAAAATAACATATTATCGTTGTCAAGCAGCTGTTTAACTTCATTGTTTCTCTTACTGCTGCTGACTGAAGTCCCACATACCTCTTGATGTTGTCTTTTTCTGCCACTTCGTACGACAGCTCAATGTTGGGGTAGCGGTTACAGAAACGAGCCACATCGGCCATCTGGACGTCTGAGAGCTGCAGCAGAGCAGTTCTGTCTTCATCCTCCATCTCCATAATGTCAAAGATACTCTCCACACCCTGATGAAAAGAGCAGGGAAAAGATGATCCATGTACTGAAGCAAGAGTTAGATTTTAGGAAGCGCATTTAGTGTAACGAGAAATGTACCTTATCTGTGCAGCGCTTGATGTGCTCTGAGGTGAAGTAGGGCAGCTGTTTGAGGTACGAGTCCTTGGACCACATGGCCTGCGTGACCATCTGGGCGAGCTCCATAGCTGCCAGAGCAGGACTCAGCCAGCCGTTACTGGACAGCACATCAACGCAGGCCTGGATCAGACGAACCGCCTACAAACACAACCCATGGGGTAAATATACACACAGGAACCCTATCCCGACAGTTCATTCCCCTTCAGTGCCAAAATCACCAGTAATGTGTACCTTGCTCAGGATCTCCTCTGTGTCCGACTGCAGCTCAGCACTCAGCTGCATCCTGGAGAGATGGGCTTGCAGCATCAGGTTCGTCTTCACATGGGGATCGTTGAACTTCGGGTTGTTCAGTTTGTGGGGCACTTTCTGTGCCAACTGAAATACAAAAGTAAGCGACAACACAATCAGTTTCAACATAATGACTTGGTACAGAAGTGTTAATGTTACAGTAACGTGCAAAAATGGTCAACGCTGTTTGTTTACCTGACGGAGAAGTGTATCCTCATGATGTCGAATGGGAATGTTCTTGTATTCGGCAGCATTGGAGATGATCTCAATTAACCCACGGATCTTTGTCTTGGCATTTAGGGACATGCTGAACAACTCTGCCAAACACAAACAGACAGCAAGTCAGTTATGTGCAAATTCAACACATTTTTGTAGGATGTACAACAGGCTTTATAATCAGGCAATGCAAATGGATTTTCAGCGAGTGTGATCGGACAGTTGTATTGGCACGAACCGATGGTGGTGTAGTTGATGTAGTAGTAGGCAGCGATCATGCCCAAATTGAGCGGTGCAACATCCATCTCATCCTCTATGCTGATGCACTTGGACTGCTCCAGGTCATGTAACGTGTGTTCCACCAGCTCAGACAGGTGGTCTGACAGGTGACGATGGGACATGCCTTACGAGGTAAACACAGAATGCGACATTTGTAAGTTGCTCCCAACATCTGATCCAGTGTAAGTGAACACATATTTATTCTAAAACAAACAGGGTGAAACTGACCTTGCAGGTTGTAGTAGTTAGGGTTCTGGGTCATACGGCGGTAGAGGAATGTCCACGTCAGGTAGTCCACGGCGTCCTGCTTGTTCTCCACAGTCTTGGTGACGATCTCAGCGTTGAAGTGGTCGTGGAGGCAGTGGTCCAAGTGAGACTCCACAGGCAGCGGCTCGTACAGGAACTTCTTGAAGAAGTCCTATCAAGAAAAGAAAAAGAAACAGTTTGGTTGATTCTTACTGCCGCACTGTCGTCGCTTTAGCCCACGTAACTATTTCCAAAGTTTAACAAGACAAAAACAGCCGAGGTCTTTCTACCTTCTTGGAGCCCTGACACATGATGACACAGCGTCCCTCATCATCTAGCATGGGTCTGTTCGCCTTGCCCACCATCTGCAGGACGTCATAGATGGGATAGTCCACATATCTGAGAGAAAAGAGGGAAAAACAGTCAAACACAATACATATTATTTACAGAACCCACATCAAGAGATTAGTGAGGGCCTTACGCATGGATTTTGCCATTGTAGTACTGGGTGTCCATGACAATGACGAGGTGCGCAGAGATGTTGATGCCCCAGCAGAGTGAACGAGAGGACACCACCACCTGAACAGCACCTGTAAAAGTAGAACAAGCAAGGATGCCAAAAATAATTATTCAGCCCTACACCTACATAGAAAGCTGAAGGTGCAGAGCCGGAGTGAGTCATACCCGAGTTGAAGAGCTGCTCCACTATTTTGCGTTCAGTTGCAGACAGGCCCTCGTGCAGGTAGCCCACGCCATTGGCCAGAGTCTCTTTCAGAGTTGAATCATTTATTTTGTTCAGGAATGGAGCTAGATCTTTCTCGGTGCAGTGCAAGAACCTACAGAGAAACAAAAACTTATTCTTCATCCACAGTGTCAAGACATAACGGGAACGTCGGCACTATCGCAGTCTATTCCTCATCTACAGGCATGATCTCACTGTAGCGACTGACCTCTGAGGGACCACATCGGCAGCGCAGAAAGTGAGGATGTCGATGGCTGTGAGGCGAGTCTGTCTGCGGGACGGGACGAACACGACGGCTGGCTTGGAGGGGGAGTGCTTCATGATGGCGTGATATACTGGCTTAGCCATGGACAGCAGGCGAGTCTGAGTGTGACTCACGTTGAAGCCCTATCCAGACAAGAACAGCAAATCAGGAACCTGACAGGAAATTATGTCCTCTTGGCTGTCTGTACGTTTGTGTACCTGACATTTTTAGAAACGATGAATTGACTGTTTTCATACCTGGATGTGTAGCTCCAGAGGAACAGGTCTGACGTTGGGGTGGAAGTTGAATGTGGCAGTGGTGCTGCAGCCCAGCCAGTGGGCCACGTCTTTGGCGTTGGACAAAGATGAGCTAAGGGCCACGATGCGGATGGGACGCTCAATCTGAGAGGAGATGTACCTCATCCTGGAGCAGATGACCTCCAACACCGGCTAATGAGGAGAAACGAGGGGCATCAACATGATGCACAGCCTACAAATGACTATGACACACCCAATGTGTATGACATGAAATTGCTGAAAAGCAATAACTGTTCTTACTCCGTTTTCTCCTCCAATGAGGTGTGTCTCATCCACAACGAAGAGGCTAACATTCTGGACGTTCTTCCTCTGTTTCCAGCGGCGAGACAGGATGTCCCATTTGTCGGGGGTACTGACAATGATGTCACCTTTTCCCAAGAGCTTCAGATCTGTGCTAGTTTCTCCCGTCAGCAGCACCACCTTTTTGTTCAGGATGTCCTGGAACTTCTGGTGCCAGTCGACAAACACCTGAAAGACAAAGATTTACGTAATTATTAATTGTGTTAGATGGGAAAAGAAAGCAATGCTAGTTTATAAGCACACTTCCACCATAAGAATGACTTCATACCTGTTCAGCCAGTGCTTCCATTGGGGTGATGTAGACACAGCGACCTTCTGCGTTGTGCAGCAGCATCCTCAGAATGGCAAACTCAGCACAGATTGTCTTTCCACTGCCGGTGGGAGCGCCCACAAACACATTGTCATCACTGTTGTACACCGCATTGAACACTGCAGGGACAGAAAGAATACAGACAAGTCAAGAAAACAATGTGAAATGAACAGTGAGCCTCTTTCATCACAAGGACAAAAAATTGAAACATCCCGTCGTTATGCTTCTGTTTTATAACTTTTTATCTTTTGATTTAAGTATGATGGAAATGTACTATGGAGCCTTTCTCATTCTGTACCTTGTGTCTGAATGGGGTTGAAGAAGGGGAACTTGTTCTGGTACAGAGCCTCAAAGGCAGAGTTCCTGAGAGCAGTGACAGGCAGCGGCTGCAGGTCCAGCAGCTCAGTAGGTGGGGGGTACTTCTCTGGTAGGATCAGATGGCGGAAGGATACTGGAAGCTGAGTCTCGCAGGCTGAAAAGAAACAGAAAAAGTAAAGCAGTTAGTTGCAATTCTTACATAAACATGGGAATTCTTTAAGACAACAGTGAAATTACTTACAGAGCCATCGGTCCGAGACCACTCGGATGAAGTACTGTGGCGGCAGAGGCTCGAACACTGGGACAAAGAAAGTCACAAGGTGCTCGTCCTGGGCGTACTTGGCTTTGAGCAGGAAGTACTCGTGGTGGAGTATGACCTCACTGTCTACATCCTCAACGAGGATCCAGAAAGCCTCAGAAGATGCATGAATCTGAGTGGGAAAATTAAAGTGTTAACAGGCTCAGAAACAGACACATATTAGGTGCAGCACATCATGGGTCTAACTACTGACCTTGTCATCCCACTGGAAGTCGGGCGTGATGGTGAGCTCCACTTTCAGAGTAGAGCGGGTGATAGGCTGCAGATGGACTGCCAGGTCCAGTTTGGGAAACTGGTGGACGTATTTGTGGATGGTCTTCCCCATTTTTGGCATTCGGATCAGCTCACCTGAAAAATGAAACACATGAATTCTAATTGTTCTCCAGGCTGAGGGGGGAATTCAGCGAACATGTTGTGGGTATAGAAAACTCACCAATTTCATTGTGGTTGAGGTCATAGAGACGCTCAAAGGGGAAGTTTTTCTTCTCGATCTTCTTGATCACTTCCTCTGGCAGCTTCTTGAACTGTCGCAGTGGAGACATTGACTGCCACCTGTGGAGAACAGGGATACAGAATATCAGCAGCCTGCTGTGGGAAAACACAGCATTGCCTTTGTGGAGGGGAAAGAGCTACAAACTTACATTCTCTTGTCAATCATCTTGCAAAGATTCATGGTCTTGTCTGTCAGTTGAGCCCAGCCTCTGTTGAGTACAATCTCAAATATGGCCCGCATTAACCTTCCAGCACTCTGACAGAAAAGAAAGAAAGAAAATGAATTTCATGACAACTTAATTTCAAGAACAAAAACAAGACTGGAAGACCAACTTAAAGTCAACATCAAACAAATAAACTTAATCATAATGTTGTCACAGGCCTGCAAAAATCAAGAATTTGGGACCAAATGAGTGAAAACTGCAATGAGAAGAAAAATAAAAAAGTTGAACAATACAATAAAGAAAGTGGGCTCTGGCGTACCTGTGTAACATAGACCATGTCAGCCATGAGAGCAAAGCCCTCCAGTTTGAGTTGAGAGATGAACGCCTGGAGCAGCACATTAATCTGAAATGATTACAGAACACAGGAAGCAGGTTTTATTGGGATTTAATTAATGCTACTATATAAAACAGATAAAGCGACACCTAATCTGCACACCAGAAAAACAAACACCAAGTCACGAACATAATCTTGAGCTGATCTTACATAATAGCTGTATTTTTGGTAAAATTATCACTGGTTATAAATGCTACCTTAGCACTGGGCTCCTCAATGCTTTCCTTCACAGGTATAGGAACTCTTTCCAGCAGCTTCTGCAGCTCCAGCTTCTCCTCCTAAAAGACATAACCATATGTCAGTATTTAAATTCAGCGTGTTCCACGAAGTTTCGTTGGGGCTTACAGCTGAACAACCATGACTGACAGGAGACAACTGTACCTCTCTCACAGTGATGTTCCTGAACTCCGAGGAAAGTGAAAAGACTCTGAAGAGCTCAATCTCACTGAGAGTGGGCTTCAGCAGCTGGTTGTAAGTTTGAATGGAGTCATGAGTGATGTAGAAGTGACTGGCAATGCGTCCCAGGTCTGTAACCTTTAGGTGAAGGGGAAAAAAAGTCAACAATTAAAGTCCGTCTCATCAATAATTTAACAGAGTTAGCATAAAAAAAGATAACCAAGAGATTATAACTGATAGCTGTGCACACCTGGAAGCTCCCGGTTCTCTTGTCGTATTTGACGAGGCTGTTCTTGTCCAGGACACTGGCTGCTGTGTGCACAAGGTCTGTCCTGCGTCTCTCCAGCAGGGGGTCTGAACTACGGTCATCATGGGACACACCATACAGGGTGGGGTTGCGGAGCATGCGCACATACAGGTAGGTGTAGCCGAGCCAGTTCACTGCGTCCTGACAAAACAAACAAATGAAATTTAGAGGAAATAAATAGAATATTTGATCAGCTTCTTATACATATAATGGCATGTCGTAACATCCCACTAACCTTTACGGTCTGCACATTGCCCAGTACTATCTCAGCATTGAGCATGTCCGGCAACTTGCCCACCATCTGACTCTCTATGGGCAGCTGCTGGTTGAGCAGGGACAGATAGTACTGAAGCTCTCCGTGGGACGTGATCAGGATTCCCTCTCCCTTGGTGTCGTACTGAGGACGGCCGGCTCGACCAAGCATCTGAAAAAAGGACATAATTAATCGATTTATTACTGTTAATAAAAATACGAAGGCACACTTTCCTGCAGTTTAGGATCCAGCCACCACAGACTGACCTGTAAAATGTCCAGGGCTCCAAGCTCCGTCCATCTGCCTTTCTCTGGGCTGTACACCTGAGTACCTTTGATGATAACAGTGTGTGCCGGCAAGTTGACACCCCAAGCCAGAGTGGCTGTGGACACCAGAACCTGGATGTGTCGATCAGCAAACAGATCCTCTACCAGCGTACGGTCCACTCTGGTCATACCAGCATGGTGGATCGCGAAGCCGTAAGGCAGCAAATCCTTCAGCTCGAGGTTCTGGACAAGAAAGTTTCGATATAATTCTAACAGGACTCATAAAATACTAAAGAAACTTTGACTTTGGTCATCTATCTTTGTTTCAGTGAAGTTTCAGGTTAGTGGTGTTGGCTCACCTTGCACTGCTCTGCCTCAGTTCTCAACACTTCGGTGGATGCTGAACCCTCTCTGAGGAAAAGACCCAGTGTGTCCTTCTCCAAACACATGTCTCTTATGGCCCTGGCAGTCTTTCCTGTCTCCTTCCTGGAGTGGACAAACACCAGCACCTGATGGAGACAAGTGAACATCAGGAGTCTCTCAAACCTGGTTACACATTGTTGTAGTTCAGTGCTAATTCAGCAGGTAGTGTGGGCCAGCTGCACATGCAGTTACAGGACTCTAAGTCATTGGGGATAGAAGTTTCTTCCTCGTAGGAATTAGGTCACTTGGGAAGAACAAGTCGGACTCACCTGGTTCTTTCCAGCATGCTCCATAATCTTTTCATAGACAATCTCATTCATGATCTGGAAGCGCTTGATAGCCTTCTTCTCTGTGATGCCAACATAAGTCTGCTCTAGGGGCACAGGGCGGAAACTACAGAGAAAAAGAACACGGTTATCTGAGATGAATAAAGTGAAAAAGTGCAAACAAAATACATGTAGAGAAACAAGCAAAAAAAACACAGTTAATTGTGTGCTAACGTTTTGGTCATTCTCCAAATGGCGTACCTGTTGTCGAAGTAGAAGAGTCCCTTTGCAGGATCTACACGCAGGCAGGTAGCCACATCCTCGTAGTTGGGCAGTGTGGCACTGAGGCCCAGTAGACGCACATCCTCCTGGGTCAGCTCCACATTACGGATGGTCCTTGCCACCAGAGATTCCAACACGGGTCCACGATCATCATGCAGCAGGTGGATTTCATCCTGCAAAACACATTCACTTTGTTATCACGAGCGTTTAAAGGCCAATCATCCGCACATAAAATTAGACTGGTATTTTTTTCAGTTTTGTTTTATGACAGAATCACTTTGTCAACACATTCAGAGCACTTACAATGATAATGAGTCGCACTAGCTGGGTGTAGGTACGCTCTCCACCTTTACGGGTGATGATGTCCCACTTCTCAGGGGTGCAGACGATGATTTGAGTGGCGTTAATCTCCTCTTTACAGAGCTGGTGATCTCCTGTCAGCTCCGACACTGTGATGCCGTAACTTGCCAAGCGCTTGGAAAGGGGAGGAAGTAAGTAAATCATTAAAATCACGTAGCCCCTGAAGTGAATTGATGATTTGATTTAAATTAAAACTGTTCTATGTAGAGCTGTATAAATACAAATTTCTGAGCTCACCTTACTAAAACTCCCCACCATCTCCTGTACTAGTGAGCGCATGGGTGCAATGTAGATGATTTTGAAGTCATCCACATTGATGGTTCCATCCAGGTTGATGTGCTTTCCAATTTCTCTCAGCATTGCCATCAAAGCAACATTGGTCTTACCAGCTCCCTGTGTGCACAAAAAATAACTCAAATTACAGGTGAAAGTACACATGGGAAAAAATGTCACAATGCTTTTGGCTTTAACAAAGTTTGCTTACGGTAGGTGCACACACTAGCAGGTTCTCATCCGTCTCCATTGCCGTCTTGAACAACTTGCTCTGGATGCGGTTCAGGGTTTTGAAGCCTTCAAATCCAGCCTGTGCATACTTAGGCAGCTTCTCAATAGCAACAAGCACCTGATAACATAATAGTATATTGAATATATGACAAACACATCTATACAGTGCTCTTCACTGAGACTTTTGCATTAGTTGCTGTGTAATTGGGCAATGACAAGTTTTCCGTAATGAGGCATACGGCCAACAAACCTCATCGTCAGCAAAGGGCTTGGGTTTGAGCGCAGGCACGTGGACTTCTTCATAGCCTTTGCGCTGTTTGCGAAATGAGCCGTCAGGTAGCTGGCAACGCTTGTTGGCCATGAAGTGGCTCCCCTGTGTGAAGGTTAGGTCCTCAAGGTCTAGCAACTGTCGCGGGGCCATTGACTGTAGGGATAAGAAGAATGTTTGATCTAAACAACATGTCAACCTTAGACATTTACAAACCCATGGCAAGAGTCACTGACGCCATCTTACTAACCCAATGTAGAAATCTATGGTTAGCTTTTATTAAAAAAATACCATAGGTAGCTAACATTATTTACCTCTCCATGGTCAATGTCCATCGCTTCCATGTCATCAACACGAGACTTCCTCACCCTCTCCCTGCGAGATCGCTCCTCCTAAAAATATAAACACTCATGAATAACAGATGCAATGGACAACACAAAAAGATCCTTTGATGGAATTTCTTGCATAATTTTATAAGCAGAAGGTCTTACCCGAATAATATCCTCCTTCTCCGTCTCTTGCAGCTGGTAAAGAATCTTTGAGAGTTCTTGATCAGACTCCATCTTTCCAATGATCCGTTCCTTTTCCGCCTCACTCTGAGCGCTTGCCAGCATGGTACAATACTGAACTGTATGTCAGAAAAAAGAAAGTGATTCACAACTTCAAATGGCACAAGAGCCAGTAATCTTAATCATTCTACACTACGGACTTACTCATGCGACGATGCTGACGGAGGATTTTGATGAAGTCAAAAGTGTTGAAGCCCAGCAGCAACACCAGCTGGTTCTCACATTCTCTATCATCGCTCGCAGTCTGTGGAATACAGACAGACAATGGATGAACTAGTCTGAAAAATATGTGTGTGTATGTGGTAAAAAAACCCCAATAAAAAGATCACGACAGACAAGATGTCAGACATACCTTGAGGATTTCTAAGACCTCATCGGCTTTCTTTTGGGAAACAATAGCATCATCATAGAAACGGCTGAGCTGACGCTGAAGCCAGAAGGCATCAATGTCTCGAGGATGTAGATCTTTTTTCTTCACCGTCATCACATCGCCTGTGGCACCGAGCTAAATGAAGAGTCATTTATTAGCATTTCGCGTAGCGTTTTGTACAAAAAGATACAATTATCTTTGCAGATATACCAGTTTAATTCAGGTGTTGCACTTACATTGGCTGAGAGAGCGCAGCCCACACCTGCCTCCTCTCCTTCACTGTCTTCATCCGAGTGTTCGTCTCGTACCTCTCCAAACTGGTCTTCATCCCCCTCCTAATCAACAAGGGAAAAAAGACATGTGTGACACAATCTACTTGGGGCTACAAATCAGGGATAACTTAAGAGCTGCACTTCCTTACAGAATAAGCAAAAAGCCCTTACCTCCTCATCAGATTCAAACTGGACATTCACACCGTACGTTTCATCAATGTTGTCATCTGTAAAGGAAAGATAAAGTCCGCAATCACAAGAATATTTTCATTGATAACTGACAGGTGACATGAGATTGGCAAACAGTAGAGTCTACTGTAAATAAATAACTCATTACTAATAAATGCTACATTGTCACTTACCCATATTCTGTAAGTCCTTGTCTCCTCCATAGTCTGTGATCTTTTTGCCCAAATTAACCAACACGTGGTAGCGAGTGTCATCAGCGGGTCCAAGAAGCTGCTCTACTTCACGCCGCCTTTCCTTATCCCTCATTTTATCATTCTTCAGCACTGCTAACACTTCATCTGCAGCTCCACACAGAATATCACGTGGCTACGGGAAGATGTAATAACCAGGTCAGTTCCTGGTCACTGATAAAAAAAACACATGCTGACACAACAAAAGCAGGTGTTAAGAGTTTTCTGACCTGATCTCCCAAAGCAGCGTGGATGAAGCTAAGCAACACTTCATAGGTCTCTCTGGTTTCTTTGGTTTTAGGCTTGTACACGATGCCCACCATTTCATCAATGCCTTCAGAGAGAAGGGTGAAGCCTTTCATTTTGTTGATATCGTGCCTGTCCTCGTCTCTTTTTCGCCTCCTGCATAGACAGAACGTGTGAAAATAAAAAGAATTAAGGGTAGAAGTGTATTGAAAGGATCATACTCTAAATGCTTTCCCCATTTCAGTATTTTCCACAGCACAGATTTTTCCTTTTCCTACCTTCCAGGCAGCCATTAATTTCTCTACAGAATGGGAATCAGTATCAGTGATACTGCAAATGAGACTGCATATTGTTTTGAAATGTATGCTGGGTTTGAAGTGATCATAATTTGGTTATCATTTATTTATTTGATATTGGTTGGCCAATGTCAGTCATTATTTTGCAATTCATTATTTCAATTATTCTCTTTTCAACAAAAACTTAACATATATCTTCTGGATTTGAATTTTTCACTACAAGGCCTGTGCTTAGCATTCAATAGGGGTGGGTAAAAAAAAAACCAAGGCAATATCGTATCGTAACACGAACATCAAGTATCGATCTTTTATTATACAAATTGTAAATGAGAAGTCTGTTTTTTGGCACTAATAAAATTGCTTTTTCAGTCCAGTAGAAAAAGAGTTTTCCTTTGGGGACACAATTTGAAGTTGGGAAAAAGGTAAAATATTGCAATAAATTGCAATAGGTTTAAAATCGCAATAATATCGTATCGTGACATAAGTATCGTGATAATATCGTATCGTGGGGCCTGATTCCCACCCCTAGCATTCAAGGTATTATTTTTTCCATTTAGCTGATGCTTTTATCCAAAGCGACTTACAGCTGCTATTTATGTCAGAGGTCGCACGCCTCTCACAGTGGCAAATTGAACCCGGGTCTCACACACCAAACGCAAGTGACTTTTCCATTGCGCCAAAGAAAAATTACAAATGTCAGCTTCCCAAAATACTTTGAACACAAATAACAGATTTTTAAAAACAAACCTAACCTTCAGCTGCACTAACAAGCTTTGGTGTAAAAGAACTAAATATCAACAAGGCTCATTATTCACTGTGGCAGATTGCCAAATATGATCTCCAATAAACTGCTACTCTTCAAGTTGATTTTGATACCTGACAGGCATGAAATGAAAACGATGCACATGTGAAAATTTAGAAAAACACGTATATGTCGTGGCAAAGCTTGTGCAAACATCAGTGTGCTGCTTAAAATTGACTAATAAATGTTGTGCTATGTTGACAGTACTGACTTGTCTCGTCTTTCCTCCAGCTTCTGCGGTTTGGTCCTCTGAGACTTGTCACCCATCTTGGTCCCCTCCAGCTTTCCCACCAGGGACAGGACCTCTCCGGTGGGTTCATCTCTCCGTGTGCGGTCGATCAGAGAGCGATCAGCTTGTAACACCAAGTTTGAGTTCTGGCAATTCAAACACAAAGACACGGTGATCGGTCAGTAAGGTTACACAGCAGTCTGCTTCAGCTAACGTTAGGCTAACTGCTAGTTAGCGGAACGGCTAGCATGAATTAAAACCTATAGCTAGCGTTAGTTAGCTTGATAGCGTAACAGTATATTAAGATACACCACTTTGTTTGGTGTTCATAGATTTATCTGCTTATATAATTACTCAGTAACACTCACCGCTTTGTACTCGTACTGCAGGCTACGGGCAGTAACATCCGCCATGGTGCGAGGTTTCTGCTTTAGCGTTAGCTTTCACCGCACTTTTAAATCAATGTGAACCAGCCCGCTGACTCAAATCATCCACAGAGTTGACTTCACTCTGCCTTTTTATGGAGAAGCTGAGAACATCGGTGCAGCGTTTAGATTTGTAGCATAAGATTGTTTTCAAAACGTCCGAGTTTCATTCAAGAAAGTGCGTCTCCCATACGTTACAAAGGCAGCGCTAACACGAGCGCACAACATCAAGCCGCCGCTAGTTTCCGTTTCCGGTGTCAGAGGTTAACGCAGATAAGTAGAAGTAGCGCCCCCTACAGGTTGTGTGTTTGTATTACACCGTGCTTTAAGCTTTTTCAATTGCCTTCAGGATACAAACTAGCACGCTCCCACAGCCTATTCATTATGTACAAAGCATTGATTTAGTGCTAACATTCAGAATGAGAATAAACTTTTTTCATTTCTATTATGTACTTACAGAGAAATGGATATACATTTAATATACAGCTAAAAAGCAGGGTGAGCAGTATGTATATAAAAAGCATATGGTTTTTATTCATACAATATAAAACAATAACATTTGTAAACAGTAAGACAAGAGCACAATGATGCAGAGTGCTGGAATAAATATGGAATAGTTAATGTAGTATTTTGTTTTGTTTATTGTGATTGTGCTATATGTTAGGACCCTCTCAAAAACAAAGTGATTTGAATTAGAATATTACAAGTTATTTTATATACATGCGTTGGTACATATGACAGTACATACAGTATATACAGCGTGCTTTGATTTATATTGTGTCAATGATATTATGTACATGTTAATAAGACTGTGTGCATTTAAACTATAAAATATATAATTTGTATATAAAGTGGATGTTTAGTGTTACAGGGTTATTACACAGGAATTGTTTCTGACACTATGTGACTGTGACCTGGGTGAGTTTGGAGTGGAGGACTTCTGGGATGATGGTGCTGAAAGCGACAAACAGGATGTCCCTGGGTAGTCGAGGTGTTGCCTGGTAGGAAAAACTGCAGGGAGTCCAGCATGTGGCCTGTGATGTCCCTCAGGTGGGCCAACACCAGTCTCTTCAACGATTTAATGACCACAGACGTCAGGGCCCCATGCCTGTAGTCCCTGAATCCTGTGATAATGTTACTAATAGGTTTTATCTAGTGAGAAAAATCCCTCATTCTTCTAAATCCAGTTTTATATATAAGAAAGATAAGGGTCATCACCCCCCCATAATAATCAACTCAAGTTTTTGAATAGCAACATGTGATTTTAACCATACTTTACAT
>NC_060170.1:28994788-29012003 GCF_021292245.1 Micropterus dolomieu
TGAAAATTTAGAAAAACACGTATATGTCGTGGCAAAGCTTGTGCAAACATCAGTGTGCTGCTTAAAATTGACTAATAAATGTTGTGCTATGTTGACAGTACTGACTTGTCTCGTCTTTCCTCCAGCTTCTGCGGTTTGGTCCTCTGAGACTTGTCACCCATCTTGGTCCCCTCCAGCTTTCCCACCAGGGACAGGACCTCTCCGGTGGGTTCATCTCTCCGTGTGCGGTCGATCAGAGAGCGATCAGCTTGTAACACCAAGTTTGAGTTCTGGCAATTCAAACACAAAGACACGGTGATCGGTCAGTAAGGTTACACAGCAGTCTGCTTCAGCTAACGTTAGGCTAACTGCTAGTTAGCGGAACGGCTAGCATGAATTAAAACCTATAGCTAGCGTTAGTTAGCTTGATAGCGTAACAGTATATTAAGATACACCACTTTGTTTGGTGTTCATAGATTTATCTGCTTATATAATTACTCAGTAACACTCACCGCTTTGTACTCGTACTGCAGGCTACGGGCAGTAACATCCGCCATGGTGCGAGGTTTCTGCTTTAGCGTTAGCTTTCACCGCACTTTTAAATCAATGTGAACCAGCCCGCTGACTCAAATCATCCACAGAGTTGACTTCACTCTGCCTTTTTATGGAGAAGCTGAGAACATCGGTGCAGCGTTTAGATTTGTAGCATAAGATTGTTTTCAAAACGTCCGAGTTTCATTCAAGAAAGTGCGTCTCCCATACGTTACAAAGGCAGCGCTAACACGAGCGCACAACATCAAGCCGCCGCTAGTTTCCGTTTCCGGTGTCAGAGGTTAACGCAGATAAGTAGAAGTAGCGCCCCCTACAGGTTGTGTGTTTGTATTACACCGTGCTTTAAGCTTTTTCAATTGCCTTCAGGATACAAACTAGCACGCTCCCACAGCCTATTCATTATGTACAAAGCATTGATTTAGTGCTAACATTCAGAATGAGAATAAACTTTTTTCATTTCTATTATGTACTTACAGAGAAATGGATATACATTTAATATACAGCTAAAAAGCAGGGTGAGCAGTATGTATATAAAAAGCATATGGTTTTTATTCATACAATATAAAACAATAACATTTGTAAACAGTAAGACAAGAGCACAATGATGCAGAGTGCTGGAATAAATATGGAATAGTTAATGTAGTATTTTGTTTTGTTTATTGTGATTGTGCTATATGTTAGGACCCTCTCAAAAACAAAGTGATTTGAATTAGAATATTACAAGTTATTTTATATACATGCGTTGGTACATATGACAGTACATACAGTATATACAGCGTGCTTTGATTTATATTGTGTCAATGATATTATGTACATGTTAATAAGACTGTGTGCATTTAAACTATAAAATATATAATTTGTATATAAAGTGGATGTTTAGTGTTACAGGGTTATTACACAGGAATTGTTTCTGACACTATGTGACTGTGACCTGGGTGAGTTTGGAGTGGAGGACTTCTGGGATGATGGTGCTGAAAGCGACAAACAGGATGTCCCTGGGTAGTCGAGGTGTTGCCTGGTAGGAAAAACTGCAGGGAGTCCAGCATGTGGCCTGTGATGTCCCTCAGGTGGGCCAACACCAGTCTCTTCAACGATTTAATGACCACAGACGTCAGGGCCCCATGCCTGTAGTCCCTGAATCCTGTGATAATGTTACTAATAGGTTTTATCTAGTGAGAAAAATCCCTCATTCTTCTAAATCCAGTTTTATATATAAGAAAGATAAGGGTCATCACCCCCCCATAATAATCAACTCAAGTTTTTGAATAGCAACATGTGATTTTAACCATACTTTACATAGTACACCTACACATTTCTAAGTGCCTTAATCAATCTTTTTTTTTTTTTTAACACACTGCAGTTTTCCCTGGCAAATGTTAACTCCCTGCTATCTTTCTTAAAATATTTCAGAATTAAAGGATTACATGATCAGTTATAACCGATTTATCAGAGCAGTTTTAAAATAGTGATATTTGTGAAGTAATAATAGTAATAATATAGCTAATAAGACACTTATCCAAGTTATCTGGTTGCTCCAAAAGTGAATTAGATGTCTCGCTCCATTTCTGTGTGAATACATATGGGTGCTTTGTATATGTATGATAAATGGACTGCACTTGTACAGCATTCACACCCAGATGGCAGCATAGAGGGCAATTTGGAGTTATCTTTCTTTCTCAGAGACACTTCTTCCTGTGTACAGGAGCCAGTGATCAAACCAATAACCTCTACTCTACCTCCTGAGTCACAGTTTTCCCCATGTATGTTCAAATGCTTCCTGTGTATATTCATTATGCATAGTGTGAAAGTGAAGTATTTCACATATGTATATGTGTGCATTATCTTCATATGTGAAACTGATGTGGTGTGAAATGCACTGAACACAGCAGACAGAATGCAGCGACAGTAATATGAAGCTGAGACAGAAGCACATAAAGACATGGAGAGGAAGAATATGCAGTTAATGTGGGTGTGGCTGTTTTCTTAAAAGAGAAGAGTGTGTTCTTGTTTGTATTTACTGTCTGTGGCCTCATATATCTCCCAACCCCTTTGCACATCTGGCAGCAACATCTGCCATTTTCCGCCAGTCAGAATCTGTGATGTTTTGCGTCTACTGAGCCAGCTTTTTAACATCAGTCACACCCATTGACAGACACAGAGAGAAAGGGCGACACAGATAAATGGGATGCACACATCAGTGAAACAAATTATAGGTTAAAGTGCATGTGGGGGTGAAGGATTACTGACATTGGACTGTGTGTGTCCAACTCTTTTGCACATGTGCTTACACACACATAATAGTGCATTTCAGGTTGCCTGCAGTTGTTCAAGGTCATATTTTGAGTGTGCTGATCCTCCTCTCTGGTTCAAAAGACATGCAGGCTTGTAAGGAGGATGGCATGGTTAGTGATTAAAACATATACTTCTGAGGATCTGATGTTTTCTCACCGAACACGCCTTTGTGTAAATCCTCCATTGTACTTTACACACTTGTGTCCAGACAATGTTTTCTCTGTAGCTTTCTGTCAAAGGAACACCAAATGAGCACACCTCAGCTGTTTGAGCAGCTGTGGTCGTGACGCTGTCTGAACACTCTCTGCCCAGGAGCTCCCAAAAGGAGCGTGAGAAACAGCCAAAAAAAAAAAAAAAAAGGTCTCTGAAAAACACTTGAGTCTTGTGTGTACACCGTTAGCCTAGATAAAGTGGAACAAGATCGCTTTCTTCCAGGGTCCAGGGATAATACTTCCTGTGTGACCCAGACAGTGTTCGGACAAGAGTCTCTTGAGGTTTACAGTCTGTGCTGCCAGAGCTCTGTATTAACATGAGGATGCTAAAGAGGCTGGGTAAGGAATTACAGGGTAATGCTGGAGCTCCTGACATGTGCTCCCTACACTATTCTTGTCCTGACTGAAATTAGCTCCACGATGTTTACACACAACCATCTTGTGGTGAATCATCCAACTTCATCTTCCCAAAACAGCCTCATTTTAAAATCTTATTTACTATGCCAAGTTAAAATGAACATGTTGACTCTATTAGAAGTTGTCCTTCTTGCCTGGCAGATTTAACTGCATAAGAAAGTGAAAAAATATACAATACTGTTGAAAAGACAGTATAGAAATGGCTAAACATACTCCATTAAAAATCTTTAACAGCATTAAGAAATTCTAATACTTTGAGCAGTGAAAGTCAACACACAACAAAGCTTGGTAATGTCTCTCTGTACAGTTTTATTTACATGATACTATTCTGTCATAATGCTGGATAGCAAGATTATATGTAATACATAAATATCAACACAGTTTGTTGTTTTCCATTTTTTGTACAAATTTGCATATAACTAAGAATCATAAAGGAAAAACTCAAACGGATACATACAGTTGTCTTTTAAATGAAAAACACATTCTTACAGGTGGAGGAGAAAACAAAAAAGGGGATTAACACAAGTCACAAACATACATGGTTTCAATGTGTCAGGCAGCCAATGAAAACCCACTTTTGCACAGGAATGTGCACATGCACGCACACAAATACACACACGCACACTATTCTACGGTGCTCTAAAAACAGACACACAGACCAATAGCTGTTAGACAGATGAGAAGATACATCTAATCTTGGTATCTATTATTTTTTCGTAAACCTAGCTCTGGCATGCTCCTGTAGTTCTGTAAACATGTGCTGATAAACCGGGTAGCTCCACAGACAAGAAGGGTTGGGTGAACACCACACACACACACACACACACACACACACACACACACACACACAAACTCACTGTGCTCACATGAACGTTCTGTTAGCGCATTAAAAAACAAACAAAGAAAATCATGGTTCACATACCCTAATTCCACAAATGAACTGAAATCATGCGCCAACATCAATACAACATTGATGGAAAAGAAAAAAAAGCTAATAAAATATAACATAATTGTCTCAGCAAATAAAATGTTTGAACTCCTACTATGAGTGATGCAAAATATTTCTGAAACACTAATGCACATGAAGAGTAACTCATGCATTTATCCCATTCATTCATTCATGCCCCTACAATATTGTTGTTTAAATTCACCTACCAGGCCTGTCAGGGAAGGGTGCCATCCTTCCTTCTAGGACCACACATCGGCAACACAGCCCTGCACCAGGCGTCTGTGATTACAATATGAGCGCAGACCAGCTGGGGAACCCCTTTACCCATTATGTCCATTGAAAATGTTTAGATTCAGTGAAACGTGGAGTAATTTGTTTGTCCCTGTCTAGCGTGATACCTCCAGCCATAATGGAACAGCCTCATCACAATCAAACCGATCAAAGTCAACACAAGACATGCTGATCAGAGGGTCACTGAGGCCGACTATCAAGATAATCCATTGTTCTGCTGGGGCCAAAGCTGATGAAAACAAAATGTAAAAGGGAAGACAACAAGCAGCTGTGAGGTAGGTAAAGCTAGGAAAGACAGAGACAAGTAACAAAGCCCCTTGTGCATGGTGGGGGACAGTTGTACGGTTCTCCAAAACGTTGACTGACTCCAGTACCAATGGAGCACAGAACAAGAAGTTCAAAGGTTGAGGGACGCAACTTGTGTGGACTGTTACTGTGTGGTCTGAATGTTTTAAAAGACCTGCCAGTGTCTGACACATGACAAGTAAAATGGTTGCCTACGGTTTGGCACAAAAGGGCGCCTGGTTTTATGGTGAGAGGAGCACAGCATATATCCTGGACAGTTAGCCTGGGCTGCTCTTAATAAGACAATACATATTTAAAAAAAAATAAAATAAAAAAGGACTGAACAGCGGCAAAGTCACACCACAGAAAATAGGATAAAACAAACTAATGAATTAATCAAAAAAGGACAAAAGTGATCATTCATGCATCTCCCTAAGACAGGATCTTTTCGTTTTTTCTTCTTTTTTCCCCCCCGACATTTTCTTGAGGTTGTAATTTTGTAAATCAAGTCCTTTAAATCCTCACTTAGTCACTGTTGCCAGTGCTCATTTCGAAACGTTCACACTCATACTCCAGTCCTCCACAAAAGGTGTTTGTCATCATTGCCGCCACTGCTGTTTTGTCAAATCTATATTCTCTGGATCTTGTCAGCCACCACCACAGGGTTCTCTTTGCGGATCTTGGCGGCAGCCTCAGCCTTGTAATCATAGGGACAGTTGTGCTTGTCAGAGTACCGGTGGATGCCACAAAACAGATTGCCACAGCGACAGTCAAACCCTGTAAGCACAAAGGTGGGAGGTCAAAGCTAGAACAGGAGAAGGGAACGACTATACCAGGAAGGAAAACTCTTTCCAGTAAAACAATTATCACAACCTGAATCAGTTGCCCCTTCATGTCCCCCCTGCTCACCTGTAAGGCCCACTCTTTTGCGGCACATGAAGCACCTGTTCTTCTTGGGTTTGGGGGTATCCCCCTTGCTTTCTTCACTGCTGGCAGAAGCTATAGGAGTAGGACTAGAAGCAGCAGGCTGGCTTACAACTACATATAAAGAAAGACAAAGAAAAAATATTTTATCTGATGCCTTTCATTTGCAGCAGGTTAATAAAATGTGTTCATGGTTCTATAAAAAGGCATGCAAACATGCTAGCAACTGAAATTGTGCACTTTAGTCCACAATGATAGCAATTTGTGCGTTCCTTATCTCTAAATTACCCCTCTTGCACTACTCTGAGAAGGTGGCAGTGTCAAATCTGAGAATGGCCTCTGGTGTAGAGGTATTTTTAAACAGGTTTATTTTTAGGCCTCCCCTCTTTCTTGGAGGCTGTAAGTAAAACCAACAGTTGGGGTTTAAAGGTATGCAGTGAAGCAACAAAAATAAACTACAGTGGGTCCTACAAGGCGATGTTTGCCTTAAGAAGTCACCTGTGTGTGTGCCAAATGTCCACTTGCTTATGTCTGCTAGCCTTTCTGTTACTACAAATGTGTTTAAACACGTCTGTATGTTTTACCAGGCTCTAGGGGTTCCGGCTTGTCCTCTCTCGAGATGCTCATCTCTGTCATTTGTTGAGTCACAGGAAGAGATCCTTGAACAGTTCTGAAGGTTAAAACACAAAAAGAAAGGGAGAAACAGGGATGAGCAGGAGTTCACATACTGTGTATTTTAAAGAAAACTCACCAACTACCACAGACAGTCAAACATAACCAATACTGACCTAGACATGTCTGGTGAAGAAACAGGGGAGGCATCAACCTTGGCTAGACTGGCTTCTAGTCTCTGGATGGCTGAGGCCTCTGAGGTAGGACTAGCAGCTGAGCCTGGATGAGAACAGACTGAAATCCATTAGACAAAAAAAAACTTAAAAACAGAAGACAATTTGAAATCAATACAAAGTACAAAAAATGTAAAATCATATATGAATTCAGAGAAATACTGTTTCCAAAAATATACTTTGGCAAGCACTGCAAGTATGACAAATTCATCTCATCGACCCAAGATTAATCATTTAAAATCTCTTCAGCACAAACAAACATCCGGCCATCTTCCCTTCTCAAAGCTGTATTCAAGATTATCTTTTCTGTAATGTTCTGTAAATTGTAGGTTATGAGAGAAACTTCAATCTTAGTTGACCTTAGAAGTGTCTAAAGGAGTTAACACCCACATAACCTTGAACACTGTAATGAAGAAAACAGCTGTCTTTCATTACACAGAGTGGAAAAACAAAGAGGGAGGGCGGCGAGGTAGAGCTGGGAAAATACAGTGATCGGCACAGAAGTGGTTGTAATTCAAAACAATGTCTACACTTCCTTGAGTCCCTTCTTATCTCCATCTATAAATATCTAGTTTCAGGTACATTTATTTGTTTACGTCATAAACTCCTGAAATCAATTTGGACTGCAGCAATGTTTACTTTTTCTGAGAAACAGGCAGAATTCTCCATCTCTTTTTATTTTTGTACTTTTGTGAACTGACTTACCCATAGGGCTGAGGGGGCTCATGCGGTCGCTGCTCTGCTGCCGTGTCAGGTGGTCCTTATAGCATACGGAGCACATACCATTGGTTCTTGGATTGCCATAAAAACCGCAGCCTGTGGCACAAAGCATGGGCACCGGGCTCTGGTTTGTCTCTTGGGCCATTGCTAACAGAACGAGAGAGAGAGAGACAGAGTGAGAATACTCATTAGACTGACAAGACACACAAGGAGAGAGCATTTTTCCATTTTCAATGTTAAATACAAAGTGTTTTCCATAACATGACACATTTCCCAGTGAATATGTCGCTGCCCTGCCGATCTGGTTGCAAAGAAACTTGCTGGGCCGACAGATAACAGGAGTCATTATGAAAATTCAAGAACAACATGTCTGTTTTGACTTGCCCTTTAGCCTGAATACAGTAATGAATGCTTATCCACAGGAAGTCTAGAGAACAAACAACACTCGCTGTGTTCTGTTAAGCACCTTGGCAGAAGATCCTGTCCTGTCTGTTCTGCCCCACAGCTTTGTTCACTGTCGTGTTCCCCTTTCCTCCCTCCACCCCCCCTTTCAGACGCATTCTCAGTTCAGAGAACAGTTGGTGCGGCTCTTCTGAACATTTGACCCACCATCTCTCATTTTCATGTCCGTACACTGCTTCGGGGAAAAACAGCTTTAAAACCAATTGTGTTTTGTGTGAAAGAACATAAGCTCACGGCAACTAAGCATCATCACTGCGCATCAGGGTTTTCTAAAGGACTACAGATGACATAATAACACTATCAGTCTATTCACTTCCTCCAAAAGAGACATAAAAACAAAGCTCTGACTCATCTCGGCCACCAAAAGGACAAAAACACAGAAGGTAAAATAATACAACGTTCTTGAATGAATGAAAAAGGACCAAAGTAGGTCAACAGTTTCAGAAAGTATTCCCCTCCCTCCTCCTGGTGTTTCTTGCCACACAAGGCATTTCAAAACTTAGTCATTTCCCACCCCCACACATATGCCCATAAACAAGCATGCATGTGCGTAACAAAATGTGTAACCCTATGATGTTGCCGCCCCGCTCTGCTGCAATACAGCAGGAATTGTGTAATGGGAGGTGCTACCTTTGAGGAAACAGATCAAAAACACCTTGATGAATGGACAGGCAGGAAGGCCTAGATGGGTGCTAGGCATCCTGTCTGCCAGTCGTGCCCCAACTGTTTTAGAAGTCAGCAGATCAACTGATACCAGCCTCACCCACCTCCTGAAAAACACATAGCCAGCAAAAACCAGGGTATACGCTAACCGTGCCATATTTCCCTTGTAAACAACCCTTCTAACATGGCAGCTGCTTGCTCGCGTTGGTGTGAAGCTCGTCTATACTTTGGTCATGGAAACAAACAGGGAAGGCGACCTTAATGTTCCAGGAAAGGCTGGCAGTTGTTTCAGAACGTCCTGTCAGTTCACTCGAGGTGTCCTGACCTCACCCACAGACTAACAAGTGCTATTAAACCTGAGCTACCCCCCTAAACCCCTCCCTCGTCCTCTCATTCCCTCACTCCTTCATGCTATCACTGCCATGTCAACAAAGGCTTTCCTTGGAAAGACCCACAAAGACCTTCTCTCCTTTTGCGTCACATGTTCAGCTGCTGACTGCTGGAAAATACAAGGCTGAGAAAGAGGTCGGGAACTACCATGTGGCTTGAAAGGAATTTGTCCTAACACATGATCATCAGTATCATTCTATTTAAACAACACCAGTTTGTTATGTAGCCTGAGCTACACATCTAGACCCTTGTTCTTGGACAGGATCTTTGACCTTGATAGCCTTCCTCGATTTAAACTGAGACTACGTCTCATCTGACAACAAAAACAACATGAAAGATTCAACAAAGAATGTTGCTTTCAGATTAACCGCGACTGTCCACTTTCTGAGACAAAGGAACAATGGGCAGTGTGGCTCAGCTGTCACATTTTGGCCTAGCTGTCAGACAAACAGCAGGCATGTTAACCTAACCTTTACCAAGACCTCTCACGAACAGGGATATGGTAGGGGGCAAAATCACTGAGGTTGCACAGCGTTTGAAATGTTTTATGATCAAAAGGAGGTCATTTAGAGAGAAAAACACACAGATTATTCCTTAAATATAACTGATTCTTGTTACTGTTGGACTAGAGGTAATTATGCACACACCTACCTTAATTAACTAATTAAGAGCCACATTACAGCCCATGGGCAAAACAAACCTGACTATTATTCTTCAAATTGGCTGAAACATCCAACATATACCATTTACAACATGTTTTGTATGGTTAAAAACAAAACAAAAACCTGTACATCCGACAGGGCAAGTCAGGGGGTTTCCAGCACCGGGCAGTTTAGCAGCCACAATCATTCATCACCAACTTCATTTTACAAAAACCTAAACACTTAGAGCACTCAAAAAACTGGTCTGACTCGACATTGTGTTTCTAAGCTATGGACAACTGTTGGGAGAACATAAGCATGGAAATCTCTAGCAAACAAAAGGAGGAAGACTTCACTCCTGTATCAGCCGCAGTCTTTCAGCTCACATTTCAGGCCCTGGTGGACTGAAAACTACTGAGTCACAGTGAAGGACAGAACAGAAAAAGCCCACTGTTACAAGCATCAGTCTTTGTCTAAAAAAACGACAGCGTTGCAAAGAATCACCAGAGGCCCGACAGGAAGACAACAGCCTTGACGGTTTCTGAAATAACCCACAAGTCTAGACAGTGTGGTCTCTGCTCCCTTTGTTTCTTCAATCTTCCTTTGTCTACAATCTCTCTGCTTCCTGTTTAGACATCGTTTTGTAGCTCAACCCTTCCTCGCAGCATTTCTACTAATAACCATTTTTTACGTGTCTTCAACGAAGCAATGCGAATAACCTCGATTATATATAATCACTCTTAAGTACTTAGAAACGGATTGATGTTTGCCACATAGCCATTAACACCGACCAGATCTCGTTTTCTACAAAGGTGAAACTACTGGACAAGCTGTTACTGGCAGTTCATTTCATATTTAACCAAATGCTCTGGCAATTTCAGAGCAAGTCTCGCTCTACTTGCCCATTCGGCTTATGAATTTTCTATTTCTAGACAGGAATTAGCTGGCTTTGGTTCCCCCATCCCCCAGCTCGGGGCAAACAGAAAAACAGAGACAGCAACCAGCACTAGCTAGCTCCCTCCCTTGTTTTTCTACTGAACCAGACGGAGTCACGTTTGAGGACTTGTGATATTTCCAGTTAGGAGGAGGAGGAGGAGATGGTGGTGGTATTGGTGGTAACAACTTCAACGAGCAGGACAGAAAAAAAAGCAGAAGCTTGTTTAGCACACAATACCATCACGCATACACCACCTGACCTTTCAATCCACCGTTAAAGGTCGCCATGACCGACCGTCAGCTTAGTTAAAACACCCCTCTTTTCGTTGTTTACCTCGACAAGCTGAGCTCACTTCAAAATTCATCCTTGTTAAGAAAAAAAAAACAATAATCCAAGATCATCACCTGCTAAAAATCGATGAAGTTTCTCGCGAGACGACAAGGAAAGTGGCCGTTTGTCTTGGCAGAAGAAAAAAATGTCGAGGGGTTCCCGGTGGTAACGTCCTTGTCTCTGTTTAGCTGTGTTTCTGTGGCGTTGTCCTCCGTGTCAGACAGGTTTAGGTGCGTTTTACTCTCCCTTCCTCGCCCTCCTACCTCTCTTTCTTTCTCTCTCCGTCTCCCGTTTCTTCTGGATGGATGTTTGTTTCCTTCTTTAGTAAGAGGAGTGGCGGATGATGTCACGGGTAAAACAACGCGTCGCCATTGGCTGCCCGCGGAGCCCCCGAGCTCTGCCAGACTGTGGGGGGGCGGGGGTTATCCGGGTGTGCGCAGGCGCGTGGTGCGTTATTACACATCTATTCGTCATCCTCTTACAAGGCCACGAATCTTTTTATTGAGTAATCCACCTAAATGAATGGGTAAAGAATAGTGGTTTCTGACGTGACTGAATTGAAAAATATGAACGTATGATTAAAAGGGTCATCTCCTGGGAATCCCTGCACAATTTCATATTTGAGGGCACTATTTTGTTGGTAAACAACCCCCCTTCTGCCATCTAGCATGACTAGAGGAACAAAACAAGTGCAGATTTATAATTAGAAAGATATACAAGCCTGTTTGTTATGGGAGAGCACATTAGGTTGCCACCCTTTCAACTACCCAACAAACTTAACAGGGTTTCTGGGCGGTACAGACAAGAGACACTCAGTAGGGGTGGGCGAAAGGGCATAATTTGCTCTCAACAGCCTAGTTCAGGTGTTCTCACCCACCCTATAGTAAGGGACACAATTTACATAAGCCCCAATACCCAAATCTTAACCGCGCCCAAACTGAAATTAAACATAATTTTAGCCCCATAACTCTACAACAAAATATTAGCACTTAAACAGCTCTTTAAAGATTCGGAGAAAGGCCATATCTTCACTTTGATAAAACGTCCCCAATCATAAGGTCTATATAACTCATATTGGTCCTCACAAAGATAAATGCGAGCACACACATACACATTTGTGTTGACTCTAAGTGTAAACATGTCTTGTGGGAGGTTACAAAAGATAAGAGCTGAGCAGCACCAAGCGATCAGGACATTTTCAGGATGTACGTTAGAAAATAGTTGTAAAAATCATTTAGTTTCAGTTAGTAAACAAGGTTGTAGCCCCTAAAACAAATGAATCTGGCAGGTTTAAACACTCTGAGAGGGAGTTTATAGTTAGAGTTTTACAGTTACACACAAATATGCACATTGTCACTTAATATTGAAATTTGTCTTTATCTGTTTTAAAGTCTCCAGGTTAAACACGCCAACATGCATATTGTCTCTTGCACTGTTTTATTTTTGGTAATTTATATTATGGTTGTAAAAATAAAGTTTTTTAAATTTAATTTTTTTATATTTTATGTTGTTATCATGTTTAATGTCACTTATCACTGTACTTTATTCCATGCTATCCACTTGCTGCTATAATGCTGAAATTTCTCACCTGTGAGACAAATTAAGGCTGATCTTATCTTATCTTATCTTAAATGACACATGATCTAAATTCTAACATATGCGTTTTTTAGGGCAAAAACATCTGTTAAAAAACAGGATTTGTGTGGTATCAAAATGTGTAAGGAGACACATTTAGGAGAATCTAAAACAGTTGAGAGAATATACAAAAAGTGGGAAAAGAACATTTCTTAGATTGGGAGAAAAATAGGATTAAACTGGGGAACTTTGGACTCTTGGCCTCAGTATTTCCATAATCTTGGCTACAGCCCTGGCGGTAAACATATTTGTAGTTCAAGCCAGATAATGATACTGATGATACAGTATCATGATCTGGCTGAACAGTCACTTCTAACATTAATCATGTGGGTTATTTTGTTCTATTTACTTTAGCCTGCTGTTTTGAACACCACCAGAGCATATCACCTGCTGGCCATGTTTTTGCGAAATTTGGAAACACATTCCTTTTACTCACTTGCAGTGTGTCACATGTGCTGTATATCATATAGTTTGCCTTGCAGGTCTAACAAGTCCCAACACATTCCGCCACCTTGTCAGTATAACATCACACACATCCCCAGGCAATACAGGTCACGATGAGCAGAAAACAAACACTTGGCGTAGGGTCTTGTGGTGTGTGTGTTTGTGAGCTTGAGGGAACATGCTGTCATCTATCAGTGAGTGGATTCATGGAAAGTTAGACGGCTAGTACAGTCTGTTTGCTCCAGTTCAAACCAGTTCAAAAAGGTGTAGCCAACTGAAAGCAAAAGTAGGTGCTGTTGCTGATCTTCCCCTAGCTTTCTTAAGCCCCCCCCCCCCCACACACACAGCTGTTTACATTGGTTTCATCATTGTTTGGCCTTATGTTATCCTGGTAACAAACCATATATACAAATAAACAGGAGAAATGTTGTTTATGTCTTTATTTCTATAGCCTGAAACACAGAAAAACATTGTTTTTTAAAACAAATATTTCCTAACCAATTTGCCAAAAAAGAGGGCTGACTGAAACTGAATTATATTAAGTGTAAGATGTCTTCCACACAAGATAAATAAATCACATAATATATATATATATTTTTACAGTGCTTTATGTCCATCTGTCTCCTTTAATTATAATCTGACAAATGTGTCTTCTATTAGCCCTAGCATACTGTGCTGTGTTCATTAAGTCTCACACATTTGTTTCTATTTATATATTTCTTTGTTTTTAAGAAAGACATGTACATGTGACCTGATTCCCACATGAATACAACATTTAAATAAAGACAAATTTTGAAGTAAGAGAGCTGACGACAACAAGCTCTGATAATCTCTGATATCCAAAAGTCAGTTGGTATTTTATCTGAGTCATTATAACTGTAGGATGTGCCAGTGGTTCTCTGAGTAATTTACAAGCTCTACAGTAGTTCTTTGTTACCATGTGCACTGAAAAAAGAAAAAAAAGAGGAGTCATCATTAACTCGAGGGCTTAAGCAGCACATTCACAGTTTCAGTAATTCATTCGCTATCACATGACTTAATTGCTGTCTTTGTTAACAGTGAGTTTGTTTACATACAGTTTACACACAGTGTATCAGGGGAGGGTCCTCAAAAATCAGGACCATCATTCACTGATTAAAATGACAGTGTAATCAAATAATGTATTTGGCAAAGGGGTGAAATATTAACAAGTACTGAAAGGCAGTCACGGCTTAGATTTCTGGCTCTCAGAATAGTGAGTCAAACATGAATAGCGCTTGTGAAAACTCATCATGTGGCAAGTCGTATCAGACACAGTAGTAGTATGGTTCCCTTATTGTACAGACATAAGCTTCATATGTGAGTAAAGAAGGCACAGAGAGGTAAGGGGAAGGCAGGGGGGAAATCTGGTTTGTGTTTCACACTGAGGCCTTTGTGTGTGAGTGTTGTGTTAATGCAGCCCTGCACGGAGCAGGAAAGAAGGAGCATGTGTATGAAATGTATGTCTGTTAGTATGTGAAGGTTCATGGGTTTCAGCTGAGGAGAGAGTGGGAGGTGTCGAGTATCATTACCCATCCCCCTCGCTGTCATAGCTTGGCTTCTATGTGTGTGTTTGTAGATTTTGCCACCACTGAGTTTATATGTGTTTAAGTCTGTGTGTGTGTGTGTGTATGATAGTGTGAGGATTACTTATGTGGATCTGGAACAGCCTGTCTGTAGTTACTAGGCAGATACTGGCCCGCCCGACAACACACACACACACACACACAAACAGAGGCACGGCTTGCATGTGTCTGGCGTCGGTGTGGTGAGACACTGTTGATAAAGAGCTAGTGGTGGAAATGGCAGCTTATCCATTTACATAAGCTGTGTGCGGGGCTTGATAAGCTCTGCACTGAGGACGACTACAACCATTGCTTCAAAACTTGATCCCCTACCCTGCTCTGTCCACATTCATCTGCATCTGCAGCCCCTCATAAAGGGGGCGACGATTTATGTGTATGTGTGTGTGTCAACATAAGAGAAACTTTTCATGAACAGAGGGTGCCTGTCTGTATGATTCTGGGTAGATTAGGGACAGCTTTGTTGCAAATCCTCTACTTTCTATTTACACATTGTTGTTCGTGTGATTGTTGAAGAAACACACAGGGAAACACTGAGGACACATGTGAGGTAGAATACACTGGGGTCACATAAGTGTCAAGAAGCATTACATTAGGTATTCTGAAATAAATGTAAGCGGCATAGAGAGACAAATAAAGAGAGAGAGAAAGAACAGGCAAAATCAAGATCAAATGAATGTGACCTGCTGATTCAGCACCTACTGACCATTCAGTCCCTCACTTGTGCTACTATACAAATCCTCTGCATCTCTCATGAATGTGTTTCTTGTTATTTCTGACCAGGGAGGATCCCCCCAAACTTTCCCAGCACAAACACTATCTCCCTGTCAAAACTTCTTATTCCTTTCTCCTCCCTTCTTTGCACACACAAACCTCACAGTACATGGGTATCTAGTAGATTGTATGTATATGTGTGATTGCGTGTGGTTCTTGTGGAAAGGGGGTGCATATAACAATGTGTTCATGTAATTGTAGAAAGATTTTGCAATTTACATGCTGCTCTGCATGGGTTTGTCCTTTTCAGCTGATATATAGGAGACTATGTTCAACCGCATGCCTGCGAGAGGTGAACAAATGTGAACATGTGAGTGTGTGAAAGAGAGAGCGTGTGTGTGTGTACATGTGTGTGCAGCAGATGTCCTGTGCTCTTTTCTGTTCCCCAGACTGGCTGGTCTTTGTTGCTGCTCCCTCGTGCAGACGGTCTTGGCCACGTGCTTCTCTGTCTGCAAAGACAAGCCATGCCTCCACTGCTTTAATCTGTCAATTGCAGCGGCCAAGTCCCGCCCCAACAACACCCATAGTCTGACAGGGTCCGCCTCCGTGCTTGATGACGCTGTTTTACTCACGCATACTAACCATACTCCCTTTCTCTCTCACTCACACTGTGGCTGTGCCATGAACACGGTCTACAAAATTCAGCAATATATTTCCTCTCTTACATCCATGTAAACCATCTCTTTATCTAATCTTCTCTCTCGCTGTTGATACTTTGAGGGCTGAAATTTCCTTCCTGAAAACTTTTCTTTCTTCCTCTATTTCCATACTGGGACAACAGTCAGTTCTTCTCGGCAGAACAGGAAGAACTGGGCATGGGCTAAGTTATGAAGTGGGTATATCATGGTATAACGTTTCAATTTGTGACTATTTCTTTCTTATTGCCCCTCTATGGATTTTGTAATGACTTGGTATTAAACTCGGAAGGCATTGTAACACCCATTGTACAAAGTAATACAATACAAAGCCGTCTGTTTTTCTATACGCTCTCTTAAAGTCAAGAACAAGTCTAACTGCTCAATCATCCCAGACAGTCTTCCAGGTAAACAATCTATATCACTTTGAAACTACACATGATACTGTGTGCTTTGGACGTCCCTAATGACAAGTCTCTATCTGCAACGATTATCAAATTTTGAATCTCTTTGGCAAAAAATGTGTTTAAAGTCTGAGTCACACCAAATTAACCTGCACCCCCCTCTCAGCTCCATTCCCTCTCTGACAAAAACCCTCCCTGTTGCTTTTCATTTAGTGTCAACAGTTGTGGGGCTGAAGAGACTTTATGGCTACAAAGTTCACGGGTTGATCATTATCGGCTGAGAAAGAAGGGAGGAATCAATCATACCAACAGTGTTTAATATTTGTTTTTGACTGCTACAGTGTACCAAAGGAAACATACTTTTATCCCACCAAACAGGACTTTGTTTTAAATTGAATTTCTCAACTTTGTAGTTTGCTTGTGATAAACGCAAACTATTCTCACAAAGGATATTTTCTCTATTAACTCCACATTTATTTTTAGAAAGGTACTGTACAATGCCTTAGACCTCTGGCTGCGTCTGAGTCTGTGTTGTTTTTCCTGCCTCTCTAAGCTAACTGCATGTACTCAGTGTACAGTACATGCAGTCACTTTGCAGGGCTCACTAACCTTTTACCACACCAACTGTGAGATGAATCACTGTCTAATGTCTGCACACTGATGTGTGAAGTTAGGTGATTTTAGTGTTTCACCAAACAAAAGCAAAAAAACTGCACAGACAAACGGTGCTGTGTATGTACATTTTCATCTCACCAAAAGATGTACACTCATCAGAGCAGACTGGAACAAAACACATTCAGACACATATAAACTTTGATATGATTTTATGATCT
>NC_060170.1:29012103-29015495 GCF_021292245.1 Micropterus dolomieu
CTGGGACAACAGTCAGTTCTTCTCGGCAGAACAGGAAGAACTGGGCATGGGCTAAGTTATGAAGTGGGTATATCATGGTATAACGTTTCAATTTGTGACTATTTCTTTCTTATTGCCCCTCTATGGATTTTGTAATGACTTGGTATTAAACTCGGAAGGCATTGTAACACCCATTGTACAAAGTAATACAATACAAAGCCGTCTGTTTTTCTATACGCTCTCTTAAAGTCAAGAACAAGTCTAACTGCTCAATCATCCCAGACAGTCTTCCAGGTAAACAATCTATATCACTTTGAAACTACACATGATACTGTGTGCTTTGGACGTCCCTAATGACAAGTCTCTATCTGCAACGATTATCAAATTTTGAATCTCTTTGGCAAAAAATGTGTTTAAAGTCTGAGTCACACCAAATTAACCTGCACCCCCCTCTCAGCTCCATTCCCTCTCTGACAAAAACCCTCCCTGTTGCTTTTCATTTAGTGTCAACAGTTGTGGGGCTGAAGAGACTTTATGGCTACAAAGTTCACGGGTTGATCATTATCGGCTGAGAAAGAAGGGAGGAATCAATCATACCAACAGTGTTTAATATTTGTTTTTGACTGCTACAGTGTACCAAAGGAAACATACTTTTATCCCACCAAACAGGACTTTGTTTTAAATTGAATTTCTCAACTTTGTAGTTTGCTTGTGATAAACGCAAACTATTCTCACAAAGGATATTTTCTCTATTAACTCCACATTTATTTTTAGAAAGGTACTGTACAATGCCTTAGACCTCTGGCTGCGTCTGAGTCTGTGTTGTTTTTCCTGCCTCTCTAAGCTAACTGCATGTACTCAGTGTACAGTACATGCAGTCACTTTGCAGGGCTCACTAACCTTTTACCACACCAACTGTGAGATGAATCACTGTCTAATGTCTGCACACTGATGTGTGAAGTTAGGTGATTTTAGTGTTTCACCAAACAAAAGCAAAAAAACTGCACAGACAAACGGTGCTGTGTATGTACATTTTCATCTCACCAAAAGATGTACACTCATCAGAGCAGACTGGAACAAAACACATTCAGACACATATAAACTTTGATATGATTTTATGATCTCTTTTTTACTCTCCATAAAGAAAGTTATTTTAAACCATTTTGCACATATAATTTTTTGCATATTGTATTCCATATACTGTGTGATTGCTACCATCCTCTTTTTCCTATGAATGTGTCTAATCCTGATTCCCTGTTCTGTCTATAAACCTTAAAGATGCATTACTATAAAGGCAGTACACATGTTGCTAATACACATATATATATATCACATAAGTGCACACACTGGGCTTCACATAGTTTGACAGAAAGGTCTGTATTAAAGGATTATAACGTAATGCCAGATCACCCATACAAATCTTGACCTTAATCTTCCTTAAAGGGTCTGTTTGTCCAAATTTAAAAAGAATAAAACTATTTTCTCATTTACCTCTAGTGATACCTCACCAAGCAGATAGTTTTGGATTCATTTGTCCTGTGGCTTTTTCTTTGGTGGAAAGTAGTTCCAATTAAAACTGTTCAAAATTCCATCCCTTTGGGTGAGGATGCAGAAATCTCAGAGACTTGGACAAAATAAACCAAAACAATCTGCATGGCTAGACACCACAGGAGGTAAATTTGTATTGTTCTTAGTATTTGCATGAATGATCTCTTTAATATCAAATATTATGCGTGCTACCAAGTTTTATCAGCATCAGTTTTATGACAGGAATAAACTCCATTTGTTTCTTTTTATTCAATGTATCCTCATCCACTGTGGAAACGTGTATACGGTTTGGTAGTCTGAATTAATTCGCTGGGTAACCATCTAAGCTGTACTGCAGTGATTTATCTATTTACAGTCAGATGCACCTTGCACTTTGTGGCTTAGACGACCTCCCTCTGCCTCTTTGTTCAGTGATTCCCTCGTAGCTGCATCTAACTTTAGCAAGAGAAAACGGATATCTCTCCTACTCTCTTTGCCCCCATATCACCCACGGGTTCATGAACATGTACACAAACGTACATGTCTGGGTTTTCTCCACACGTGCACGTACTTAGATTCACTGACAGCCGTGCCGAAAACAATAATAAAAATAAAAATAATATTTACCAAGTCAGAAGTAGTATTCCAGTACAGAGCAACACCGCCCTCTACAGTACATTTGCTTAATTATTTTCTCGTGTTTCATGCTTAACGGGATTTTGTTTATAATGAACATTTCCAGAATTTTCATTCTACATTTAACTCTGATGCTTCACATGGTCACATGGTTCCTAACCTTATAATGTAATAGTTTACTTTGTCTGGACCAACTTGTCTTCCCTTAATGGAAGGTGAGTCTCCCTAATATGACACACACACACACACACACACACACACACACACACACACACACACACACACACGCACACACACACACACTTCTTCACCAGCCAGAATCCAAACCTAACACAGTGTGAAATGTCAGCTTTGGTTTTTATTTTAGCCTCAAAAGATAAAGAGAGAAAAACAGTTTTGTAACCAGAAACATCTGCACAGCTCACATATCGGTATATAATTACCATGCTTTTGAGAATAAGATCCCTGTTAACAAAATGACTGCTGAGACAACATATTCAAAGCCAATAAGAAAAATTAAAACTGTGTTTAAATAAATAGTTGGCCAGGGTACCATTTTAGTTACTTCTTTACCAGTGCTTTACATAGATGAAGCATTTTCATAAATAAGGAGTATGTGTGCCAAGGTTCAGTGTGTAAGAACAGAAGGGAACAAGCTAGAACTAAGTGATTGGTATGTGAATAAACAAAATCAGGAAGCCATCTGTACACTGATAAAACATAAGAGGACATTCAGCTACATGAGGTGGATGCCAATTTTGAGTGTCACTTCTCAGTGAACCCTAACAGCTGAGTCATCTGTTATAATACAGTGAAAACAGTCTCTCAAAGAGCAATGACCATCATCTAGCTGCTCTCAAAACCCTCGAGTTTTTGTCTTTTACAGGATCTTTTAAGTACACACACTCACACTCACACACACACACACGCATAAACATTCGCAAACACACACACACAGCTGCATAAAGGCAGTCATAACTTTTGAATAATTGATAGCTAGTGAAATTGCGTGGCTCTAGGGTTTCCATGCTGTCATTGTTCCTGTTTCGGGTCGATGGGTGGCGAGGAAAAAGTAAACTTCTCATGCGAGTTGCTCATCATGTTCTAGTCCCTCAACACGCACCCCACCCCCCACACACACACGCACGCACACACACACACACACACACACACACACACACACACACACACACACACACACACACACACTTCATTCTCCATAGCAGTGTGTGGGCTTCCCTGTAAAGATT
>NC_060170.1:29015515-29061811 GCF_021292245.1 Micropterus dolomieu
TTGTTCCTGTTTCGGGTCGATGGGTGGCGAGGAAAAAGTAAACTTCTCATGCGAGTTGCTCATCATGTTCTAGTCCCTCAACACGCACCCCACCCCCCACACACACACGCACGCACACACACACACACACACACACACACACACTTCATTCTCCATAGCAGTGTGTGGGCTTCCCTGTAAAGATTCAGAAGGAGCGAGACCACTGAAACCCCGTGTCTTCATTTCCACCTCACACTGGATGCTGGGGCGACTGTTATAGTGGGTACAGGACCATGAGAGGAAGATGCCTCGAGACAGTCTGATCACCTCTGAGAATGACAGTAAGAGTATGACCGTCTTTATATTTTCATGACCAAATTGCTATTCTGGTTTTTCATTTTATGATGCAGGAGTTTTGTTAATAGAGGACACTCATTCTTTGTGCCTGTGGAGACAAAGGCCTGATAGATTTACCTACTCTGTTATCATATACATTTTTAGATTATGTCAAATCTTAATTAAGAGAAAATATTACTGATTATTTAAATAAAGCAAGGCTTTTGGTTCATGTGTTTGTGGTGCCTTCATGATATAGTTCTGCTAACTGATCTGATCTGTTCAGTAATATGAATAGAAAAGACAAGTTAAGACAGTACAGTAGTATTAATAATGAATTTCTGGTCTTAACAATCAATTAAAGGCCACCCATCAACCACCTCAAACATATTTAAGTACTACTTTCTTGCATTCCTCACTCAGCTGCATATTTGGTTGCTGGCCTCTGGCCCTCGGATGTCTCCCCACCCTGTGGGCTTAGCCACCCCGTCTCCCTTCATTAGGCTATTGTTTGTCTCTTTTGTGCCTCTCTGCTGCACACAGCCGTAATGACCCATGTGCAGGCCACTCCGGTTACACTAAGGACACACATCAAGGGCCGACTACATAATTTTGTATCCAATTTGTCAGTGGTTGTCTTTGTTTTCCTCTTAATGCCCCTTTACTGCAGGACAATAGTGTCAGGTATACAATAAGGCTAAGCTCTACTAGGGATCGGTGTTGTATTGAAGATATAAAAGGGAAAGGACAGGATTTATAAAGCTGAGGTTATCAGAGGGCGAAGGAGTTGGTTATGTCTTAGGGGCTTTACTGTATAAACTTGACCTGAAAAAACATGATAAACATGAGATCTCAGGAGAAAAGAACAATAAGTAGGATTTAATACAAGAAAAGAAAAAGTTACACAAATGTTTGATATCATAGTGCCTTTTTAGAAAGACATTTAAATAATGTTGTTCATTCCGCTATAACACTGTAAAAATGCCAATTGATATTCTTTGGCATAAATAATGATTACAAGTTGGTCAGACTTTGAAATATGAAATTTTCAGTATTTAAAGAAAAATCTCCAGAAAACCAAGCCAGTATCTAGCATCAACAAAAGTGTGAGCCCCGATAAAGTGAGAATGTTTTGTTTCTGTTGTACTTTACTCCATGTTTACTCATCACCACTTATATTGAATACATTATATTTACTAGCGACTAGCGACAATAGGAATTACTCCACAAAAACAGAGGAAACATGGGGAGTAATCGAGCAACAAGAGACGAGGGACATGACTCTACAAACTCAAACAACAAACACTGACAACAAACAACCCACACACCAGAATCATGACAGCTGGACCTTCTAATTTCTGCTTCTGTCAGTCTACACCAAGTTATAATAACTCACATCAGTACCTAGCATAAATATGTTTTAAAAATCTGTTTGTTGACAACGTGCACACAGGTAAACAACGTGATATCATGGGATGGTGTATAAATAGCACACCACTTTTGTTCATACGCTATATGGTGATACCAGGCTGAATTAAAACACCCAGAAGCCCGTGTGAATGATCTGCGACACATAACACTACACATACCGTCCTCCGTCACATAACATTCTTCCCAGGCATCTGTATTGCTCTCTGTCCCTGTTTCTAACTCCCCAGACCTGCCATCCTCAAGCTGTCCGCCAGATTCTAATTCCCTTATCAGCCACTCACCATGTATATCAATTCACTTCCCTTCCCTCCCTGTCTACTGGAGGCTTGTCCCTGAGTTTGCCAAACTGGTAGCATTCTCAGGTGGAATTCCAACTAGGTTCAGTAATATGAGAACGAGAAGACTACGAGAAGAGTCAGTGAGCTGGACAGCTGAATATTTGTGGCGATGGGCAGCTCAGTCTCAGTGGCTAGGACGAGGAGCTGGGGAGGCGTGACAATGGTGGGAGCCACACATCCTACTGGAGGGCTTCCAAGAAGGTGGTTCCAGGGCAGGATCATTACAGTCAGGACAGGCAGGTTGCAGGCTTACGAACCCAAGCCTAATTGATTGGATAAAGGCAGACTGAGGTTGCTAGAAGGCTGGTGGGTAGCAGGCAGGAGGCTAGCAGGCCAGAGTGAAGGCTGGTGGTTAGCATGCTGCAGGTTAGCTGACTGGGAATCAGAGGAGGCTGGAGTGACAGGCTCAGAAAAAACAAGTAGAGCATTTACTACTATTTCACCCGTTCATGTACGGGCTTGCTTAGTTTTTCTTTGTACTGCCTTATCCCTGCAGTAAGTGTCACAGTTTTTGTTAATAAATCTCACAAACTAATCTCTGGCTTGTTGTGTCTGCATCGTGGCCCAAAACCCCTGCTTCCATGAGACAGACATAACAGTAACAATGTAAAGTAAAAAATAAATGACACAAGTTAACAGAAGTAAAAGAGTACAAGAGTTTTCTTACCTTGTTAATTTTCATAATGAAATTATCTCTCTCCCACAGTTGAAATTGGACTGGAATTTACAGGTGAGTGGGTTATTAAATGTCATTTCATGAATCACTAAAGGTTCCTATGTTTCAGGCTAGAGAGGAGGAGGAATTTTGACCTCTTAATAGTCTGTAGTATATATTTTCTCATTTCATCCTGTTCCTGGTGTTGGGATTATGTAGGAGCTGTTTGTTTTTGTTTCTTCACTTCTGTCAGAAGCTCCACTGTGGCGCTAAACTCTGCTGCCACCATTTACCCAACTGGGGTTGCTGCTCCCGAGTACATCTATTGAAGTTCCTCCCCCATTCTCAGTCCTGTAAACTTCCTTTTGTGTCTCTATCATGACCCTGTGTCCCCAGTTATCACAGGATTATCATACCTGTATAGCAGTGATGGAGAAAAGGAGATGGCTTAATTGAGTAGAGAACAATGAAAAACTTCACAATACTGTGAGATAACTGGATGATTATTAGTTTATAGCATCACAGAGAAACAGAGAGTGACAAATAAATAATCTGTGCAGCATCTTAATGCATATTGCATCACTGAACAAACACAGCATCTATGTTTTCACACCAGGGGACGAGGATGACGTTTTCACTGTTCAAGACGAACTTGAGAGAGAAGAACGCAGAAGAAAAAGAAGGGATGGTGACAGGGAAAAGAAAAAGAGGGGAAATAGGAGGAGAAAGGGAGCATCTAGAGCAGGAGAAGGGGAAGATGAATTACAGGCCAGGCCTGAGAAAACAGAGAGGGGTAGGAGAAGGAGAGCAAGGAATGATCAAGAAGCAGAAGGAAGAGTGAGGGACGAAGAGGGGCAGGCCAAAATAAAAAGTGGTAAGGTGGCAAAAACGCGGAAGAATATCAGAAATGAAGAAACAAGAAAAATGGAGCAGGAGGAGGGAGAACCTGAAGAAAGAAATGCCAAGGGAAAAAAGAAACACAGAAGTGCCAAAAATGAAGAGAAAGAAGAGGAAGGAGGTAAACGTACAGTAAAGAAGGAAGCACAGAAAGTGAAGAAGAAAAAACACAACAAAGTAGTTGAAACAAGGTAGAGCTTAATCTTAAAAAATATATTAAATTCACTTATCTGTAGTTTCCTGCAGAAGAAACTATTATTATCCCCCATTCTGAAATGGGCCTTTTTCAACACAGTACTCTATGCCTCAGTTCAGAGCAGGAGACAAGTGAGGAAGATGACAAAGAAGAAGAGGACAATGAGGAGAAAGAGTTGAGGCCAGAGTCTCTGTCACCAGAGGAGCTGGAGAAGCTGAAGGAGGCAGTTGAGGAGAGGAAGAAACTGATCCAAGGTCTGAGGGGGAAACCTTGGCCAATGAAAAAGAAACTTGTAACTTTACGGTAAATTTACTCACTGTTTTACTATTGAAGATCACTTTCAATTAGGATCCTGAAACAACAAGTTCTCCGGATCAGCTATAATACAACTCATGAGCTGCAATTTATTCTGAATCAAATCATCTTCTTCCTTGTAGAGAGTCTCAGGAGTTTGTGGAGAAGTATGAGGGAGCTTTGGGGAAAGGGAAAGGCAGGAAGCTCTATGCATACAAGGTCATGATGACCAAGGTAAGGAATCACAGACTGATTTGATATCAGTATTTATTTATATAATTAATAATTATATTAAATACAAGATGCATTTTCTTTTTTTTTTTTTAAGAAATGGATGAAGTTTCAACGGGACTTTGAAAACTTTAAAACTGCCTGCATTCCATGGGAAATGAAAATCAAGGACATTGAAAGTAAGTTTGGTTTAAATAGTTTTTCCTCATAGTGTCAAACTTCATATCTACTGTTGTATTCTTATTACTGTATATCAATGCAAGATTAATCATATAGCTCATACTGTATGTCTTGCAGGCTTCAACAGTTCCCCAGCTTCCCTGCTTCTGGAAAATCATAACTGATGTACTGTTGCTCATATTTATTCCCTCTGCCTCTCAGGTCATTTTGGCTCCTCAGTTGCCTCTTACTTTATCTTCCTGAGGTGGATGTATGGAATCAACATGATCTTGTTTGGTCTGACCTTTGGCTTGGTTATGGTGCCAGAGGTACTGTCCATAGCTTTTTTCATGACAAACAAGTAATCATTTTCTTGTATTCTATCTGTAGCTTTTTTTTCTTTGTTCATTCTGTTTGTTTGCATGCCTTGAGGTTTTTCTAATGAACCTCCTTGCTAACAGGCATTAATGGGGCGGCCCTATGGCAGCATCCCAAGAAAGACTGTCCCCAGGGCTGAGGAGGCCAGTGCCATGGACTTTGCTGTCCTTTGGGACTTTGGAGTCAGTTAATTACACGCGTGCAACATCACACTCACTTGAAGCACTTGAAATAGCATGTTGTTGTTTTGTTACATAATGCATGTGAGTCAGTTCACATTTGAAATATAATGATGCATTCTTTATTGCAGATCACCTCAACCTCAATTTCTATCCACAGGGTTACGCTCAGTATTCAGTCCTCTTCTACGGGTACTACAACAGCCAGCGTGCCATTGGCTGGCTCAAGTTTCGTATGCCTCTGTCATACTTCCTGGTTGGTGTGGGAACAGTGGCCTATAGCTATATGGTGGTCATAAGAACGTAAGTTTATTATGACTACATATAATTCATTAATTTCCTCTATGCACAATGTTATACTGAATCTGTATTTCTGATTAAAGGATGGCCCGTAATGCAAATGAGTCGGGAGTTGGAGATGATAACAGCTTTAATTTCAGTTGGAAAATGTTCACGAGCTGGGACTACCTGATAGGAAACACTGAAACAGCAGACAATAAGTTTGCCTCCATAACCACCAGTTTCAAGGTCAGTGCAGCTGCTGTTCAAGTATAGTGATTGATGCCATTTATCTTACATGCATCTATATCCTGTATATCCCTCCTTTTACCTCTCCAGGAGGCAATCTTGGAGGAGCAAGAGAGCCACAAGGATGACAACATCCATCTGACTCGTTTTCTCCGTGTGCTGGCCAACTTCCTGGTCTTATGCTGCTTAGCAGGAAGTGGATACCTCATCTACTTTGTAGTGCGTCGCTCTCAGAAGTTTGCCCTTGATGGACTGGATAGTCACAGCTGGTGGGAGAGGAATGAGGTAGCAATGAGGAATGAGAGCGTTTGGCTTATTGGGATAACTAATTGGAATATAGTTAATGTTATTAGTTACAACATGGCTTTTCCTGCTATAACAAGCCAAAACATCTGTTGTGAAAAAGGATTACTGATCAACTTAGTAGGAAGCTTACTAGTTATAACTGTGGCTCTGTCGAGTGTGCATACTAAAACTTTAGCAGTTAGTAGCTGTGCCCCTATCCATACTAACTGTATACAACATGTATTAAATATGAATCTTATGTAGTATACTATGGTGGAAGTTACTGTACAAGAAACCAACATACTTGACTTTATACAAACAAGAAATGATATACACTGGACATCAGTTAAACTGTGACTTTAGAATGCCACTGCCAATTTAAACTTAACAAACACACAACAAAATGTAATAGTGTTTTTGTTTCCGGAGGTCTTTCGGAAGTTTCATCACCATCCACAATTAGGTTTAATTGTCACTTTTTAGTATTAATACACTACATACCTAAAAATGGGCATATAGTTAGAATTTAGTGTGGATTTGTTAAACAGGTAGTGTTAAATTCTCTCTCCGCTCAAAAATATGTTTTGCTTACTGTTACTTTCCTTTGTTTGACCTTCACTGTGCAATATAATGCTTGTCACCTTGGGGTTACTGTTTGCTAAAGTGTTGGTATGGAGACTAAACAGGACTGTCCAGAGAGGCAGAGAAAAGTTTACTGCCAGTCCTGTCATAACATACTGGGTATGTGTAAGTGACAAAAAGGCTACATTCCATCTTGTATGTCATATGAGCTTTCATTAGTGTAGGCTGTTGTGTTTCTCAGGTGAACATGGTCATGTCATTGCTGGGGATGTTCTGCCCCATGTTGTTTGACGTCATCAGCACCCTGGAGAACTACCACCCTCGTGTTGCCCTGCAGTGGCAGCTGGGTCGCATCTTTGCCCTCTTCCTTGGAAATCTCTACACCTTCATCATTGCACTCATGGATGAGATCAACCTCAAAGTGAGAACAAGATCATGTAGATGTGTGAGGTGCTTTATTTTTTTTTACAAAATTCACACAAAATTTACCTGAGGTGTGTATATGTGCCGCAGAGGGAAGAGGAAAAGATAGTAAAGTTTAATATAACCACGTGGGAAGCCAGTCTTTACAATGGTACAATATCCGAAAACAGCACTGCTCCACCCAACACTATCCACCCTGCTGATATGCCCAGAGGGCCCTGCTGGGAAACCATGGTGGGGCAGGTTAGTGTGCATGTGTGTGTGGTTGTGTGTAAACTATAAATATATTATATGATGATTGTTTTTACAACATAAAGTTATGGGTACCCAAAATGACCAATATTAAAAACAAATTTTTATTTTTATTAAGGTTCAAGGTTCCACACTAGGTCCCCTTTATTTCTTATATACATCAATTTGAAATTAAAAGTGCTTCCAACAATACTATTATATATAATATATATAATTCTTTGTGGCATACTTTCAACAACGTGTTGGAAACATTCCTCAGAGACTTTGGTCCATATTGACATGATAGCATCACGCAGTTTCTGCAGATTTGTCGGCTGTACATCCATTATGTGAATCTCCTGTTCCACCACATCCCAAAGGTGCTCTTTTGGACAGATATCTGGTGACTGTTGAGGTCAATGGAGTATAGTGAAATCATTGTCATGTTCAAGAAACCAGTTTGAGATGTTTTGAGCTTTGTGGTGCATTATCCTGCTGGAAGTAGCCATCAGAAGATGGGTACACTGTGGTCATAAAGGGATGGACATGGTCAGCAACAATACTCAGGTAGGCTGTCACATTTAAACGATGCTCAATTGGTAATAAGGGGCCAAGAAGAATATCCCTAACATCATTACACCACCACCACCAGCATGAACCGTGATACAAGGCAGGTTGGATCCATGCTTTCATGTTGTTTACACCAAATTCAGACCCTACTGTCTGAATGTCACAACTCATTACACCAGGCAACGTTTTTCCAATCTTCTATTGTCCAGTTTTGGTGAACCTGTGAAAACTGTAGCCTCAGTTTCCTGTTCTTAGCTGACCAGAGTGGCACCCGGTGTTGTCTTCTGCTGCTGTAGTCCATCTGCTTCAAAGTTTGACATGTTATGTGTTCACAGTTGGTATTCTGCATACCTTGGTTGTAACGAGTGGTTATTTGAGTTACTGCTGCCTTTCAGTCATCTCGAACCAGTCTGCCCATTCTTGAGGCAACTCGAGAGCAGAAGTCTTGAGACATCTTCCTCAGTAAGAGGGAGAAATGCATTAAGTCTAGCCAGTCAGTGGCAAAAACAAGCACTTTAGTAGATGTCCTTTGATGGGGAGCAATTGCCTGCAAGGATAACATTGCAGCCCTGTTTTGCTGCTGGTGACTGCAACACGCTCGATTAATACTGGACCAATTTCAAAAAATGTGGTTCCAATTAGTCACATAAACACAAAAACAGGGGAAAATGTGTTGAAAAATACCGAAGTTACCCTACAATGTGCATTCAGTCACATTTTTCACAGCAGGTTCAGGCGGGGACAAGAGAGGCATCAAGTGGATGTTTTGGATTATGTCACAATTTATTTTGTTTAATATTGACAACTTTTGGTCACCATATGTTGATTACATTTGCTTGACACACAATTGTCATTGTATTAAGCAATGATTGATTTCTAATGCAAATAGAAATGTGTTCAGATCAGGTAATTAAAGGTCTTCATTAAAAATGAAATATAGTGTATTTTATGTTGGGTAGGACATGTAGTTATATTTAGTACTTTTAATAAACTACACATGCATGTTTTTGACACATACAGTGGTAAATAAAAAAAATATAACCTCTCTAAAGTGATCCTGATGATTCTTTGCAGGAGTTTGTCCGGCTGATCATATCTGATACTATGACAACCTACATCACACTGCTAATTGGTGATTTCCTGAGAGCTGTGCTTGTTCGCTTTCTCAACTACTGCTGGTGTTGGGACCTTGAGGCCGGATTTGTGAGTCATCTGTTTTAACTGATCACAGTGACTGTGATCAGTCAAAATGTGGTCAAAATGTGCACCTTTTTCTAGAGGTGAATTTAAACGTTGGCTATAAAAATATGAAGCAGAATTAATTTTGTCTATTTTGTGTCACATGTTAAAGCCGTCCTACTCTGAATTTGATGTCAGTGGCAATGTCCTGGGTCTGATCTTCAATCAAGGAATGATATGGTCAGAAAAGACATTGCTTTTATTTAAACATATTAACATATTAAGCAAGCTGTCACTTTTCATTGTTCATTTTATTCATAACCAGCAGCAATGGTATTATGGAAAACCACTCAGAGATGATGAATAGCATTGTTCAGTCTGTTCTCCAATCAGTGTTTTGCCTAACCTTTTCCTCCAGGATGGGTGCTTTCTATGCTCCCTGCCTGCCTGCCTTGAACGTCCTCCGGCTCCATGTGTCCATGTACCTGCAGTGCTGGGCTGTGATGTGCTGTAATGTGCCTCAGGAAAGAGTCTTCAAGGCCTCTGGCTCCAATAACTTCTACATGGCCATGCTGCTGGTCATCCTTTTCCTTTCCACTCTTCCTGCCATCTACACTATCGTCACTATCCCCCCTTCCTTTGACTGCGGACCCTTCAGGTAATGACACTTGTTCAAGAGATCTGCCATTTACAATTTGATATACTTTATTTTCTGTCACAATCACTCTCTTCTCCTTAGTGGGAAAAAACGTATGTTTGATGTGATCCAAGAGACTCTTGAGTCGGACTTCCCTGCCTGGTTTGGTAAAGTGTTCAGCTATGCCTCTAACCCTGGACTGGTGCTACCCTTCATATTGCTTATGGTGTGAGTCAGCAAACACTCAGCAGCAGCCTGCATGAATAGAGATGTTTTGTACAGCTTCAGATAATTTACATGACTATATCGTCATAATTTCTATTCAGTTATAAAGTGTAAGGTTATTTGTTACTTTGAATAATCCGTTGTTTTATCTTACAGACTGGCCATTTATTACTTGCAATCCACATCCAAAAGCTACAAAGAAGCCAATGTGGATCTTAAGAAAAAACTACAAACGGTAACCCGAAATTAGATTTTCTCATCTAGCACTTGTACTCCAGCTTGTATCTGCTTTTGAACACAAGCAAATAAAGTTTGCACTTAGAATTTGAAATTTTATGACACTCATAGTCAAGTGATGAGGGTGCAGGAAATGTTGTTCAAGAATGGTGTGACAAACAGTATGTCACAATGTTAATCTCTAACATTGTAAATATAGAGAAAAAATTTAATTTTGATTTCAGATTTGCTTTTCCAATTATTGTTAGAAGCTTTGAAACTTCCCCACAGTGTGTTGACGCACAAACAGACAGCTTGAGGCCACTGTGGCGTGTATTGGTATCATCAATCCAGCAGAGAGCAGCAGAGTAACAGCTCACAACTGTCCAAAAAACAGTGGCTTGGGCAGCAAAGGCTCATCACTATAATATAACAATTGATGTGCATTTCTGTAAGCGTTATTGTATGTTTCTAAACTTTAAAATGTTCTGTAGGTGTGCATAGTTCTCCGAATGGAATGAATTAATTTTTCTGCAGTCAGTCTTGTCTTGTTCTAATTTCTTGTCTGTCCCTTTCAAGCAAAATGAGGAGAACAAGAAGAAGAACAAACAAGCAGCACTGAAGGCACAAATGGATCTAGAGGAGGCCAGACAAGCTACATCATCACAGGCTGAACAGCAACAAAAGAACAACAACGCTTCACGACAAGACCAAGAGGGTGAGACTTTTGAATTTTAAATAAAAATAAAACAGATCCAAAGTAAACAAAAATAATCAAACAAAAAAGAAAAATCAGTTACTTCTACTACTATGGAGCCCTGAAACTAATAAAATGTAATAAAAGGCAAGTCAAAAATATAAAGTTAAATTTAAATAACTTTATTAAAATGCTTTAGCTACTGTTACAAGAGTTGATACAGTAATGTAACAGTCTTGCCCATCCACATTTGACAATATATTTCTCTTATCCTTCTTTCACAGATGAGGAAAAATACCAGGGCAGTAGTCAGCGGGTATATCATGGTAAGAATGGACGCAACCCTGCTACTCAGCTTAGAGACCAAGAGCGCCATCTTCCAGCCACCAGAGTCCCTGTCCCCAGGACCTATCACCATGGAGACCACGGAGCTCCTGGGTACCTGCCCGGTTTCCCTCGGCAAAGTGAACTCAGGATGCACAGGGAGCCAAGCCTGCAGAGACACTGAGGGAGTGAGAAACAACATGTTTGCAAATGTCACCTATAACCCAGCACTTCATTGAGAAATTCATGCTCAGATGTACACTGTCCTAAAATCAACATACTGACATTAATGCTTACTTGATGGCAGTTAGTGCAAATTTTCATCTTAATCAAATGGCTTTGTGATAAAAAGAAGTTGTAAGCATCTCAAATTAGTAGTTGTTTTTTTTTACTAAATACATAACAAGAGCACAATATAATTTTATTTAAATGTTGCATTACAGTATGCTAAATCTGCAGTAAATTGATTTAAATAAAGCTGACAATTCTCCTTCTGTACAAAACAGGGAAACATTAGTGTATCTGTATATTACATTGTTTGTAGACAGATGTGCAGCTTGCTTTCCATCTTTACATTATATACAGAGGTCTCCTTATTAGCTCTGCCTGGCCTGATCTTTCATATCACAGCAACTCATCAGTCCAAACAAATTATTTGTATTATTATTATTATTATTTGTACATATGTTTTTGAAATAGGTGAAGTAAACATGGAGGTGTTGTTTAAAAAAATTGCATTCATATATTTGTGATTAATTCTATACATACTGTATGTTGTTTACATCACATAACCATGCTTTAACTTAGGTTGTCAACCTCAGTTGATCTTTCAGTTTCCTGACAAATTAACCACACTGATATATATATATATATATTTCTCTTGTTCTCTCAGACACTGAGCACAGCAGCCCCTGGACTTGTGACAGGGCCAAAGTATTAAACAATTCATTAGACACGGAGGCCATTTAACCTAGCTAGGTAGGCTTAAATTATTCTCTGGCTGGACTTACATACTTAAATTTAATCCGTTTTTCACCTGCAACATCAAAATGATAAACTGAGAGAGATCTGAACTTGGAAAACACACATAAAGAGTGTCAGTAAATGAAAAAATCTAATCTGTGCCAAACATTTTTGTCTCCCAACCTTTATCACTTAGCATGGATGTCTGACTTCTGATCATCTGATACCTGCATGGCCATATCCAGTGTCCCAGTAGCTGAATCTGCTCTGCACTGGACACTGAGTGGTCCTGTCATCATTAACCTGCCATTTAGTTGACCTGTCAGCCAAATGTAAAAGTAATGCTGTTGTCTCATTAGTTAAACTTGATTGTGATTCAAAATCTTGTTTAACTGAAATTTAAGATGTGTGCAATGTAAGGGTTGTCACTGAGAAATAAAAATTTGTGTCTAAACCATTTAAGACAACAAGTCAACAAGCTCATAATGTTAAGGTTTGAGATCCTAGAGACCACAGACAAGAGATATGGAAAAGTTTCAACAGTCAGGTTTATTCTCAACTTCAGAAGGTGCAAATGAGGAATCTTGTTTCATGAGTGAGCAAGGTGAGGTGAGAGCAGATAGTTTGTCTGCTCTCACCTCACCTTCCCGGGAGGAAATGAATTGGAAGCTTGGGCAAAAAAAACAAAACAAAGTCAGGCAGGAGTCCACACGAAGGGGGAAACCCCCCCGCACAAGACCAGAACTAGAGATTGGCCTAATCTAGAGGCAGTAAGGACCACATTGGTGAACTGAATGATCCGGACAAAGACTACCGTGGAGAGCTGAGGTAGATACACTGCAAGGTCTTGATTAATGGATGTGACGCATATGTGCATGTGATTAGCTGGAGGAGAAAGACTGGAACGTCGTGCCCAGACAAGCGCGCGCACACACACACACACACACACACACACACACACACACACACACACAGGCAAAGAAGATAGGCTGACGACAAAAAAACATGTGGGAGGGGAAAGCAGCTGAAAACACAAGGAATGAGGAGGTAGCACAGCCAGACTATGACATATAATGCTACTGACGTTAAATTACAGTGCCAATCAAATCCACTTCCATTGATGCTCATGATCAATTCATGGCAAGTAAGCATTAAGTATTAATTCTGTAGTTATTTGAGAACTAGACAATGAAGTATGTCCCTATGCTTTATATTGTTGGCCAAGAATTGTCAATCACATGATTTAATGAAGACTGAGGAGATTGTAGAGGAGACAAGTAAAGCCTCCGTCATCTCTGTATACAGGAGACTGACATAATCTGACTCACTATTATTTAGCCAGGTAACACCAACCCCCCCGATGCCCGCTGTTTCACCCTCCTACTGGAGTTGCGTTTGGCTCCGTCCCAGTCTCTCTCCATGTTAGTACAATGTGGCAGAAAACTGAGCCGTGACAGGTACCGGATATCTCAATGTCTGCGGTACCACGATGGGCATCTCTTATTCACTAACAGTAATGAAGGGAGAAGTGAGACATTGTGGCACTACGAGCACTGATTTGACTACTCCTATGGTGTCCAGTTTTGCTTTGGAGAGCAAAGGGTGGCACTGAGGCTCAGTATGAACTTGTTAGATGCTTTTTAGTTAATGGATCTTAAAAGCATCAATGGCTTCTCTAAGCTTAAGTACAGTATAGTGAGATGGAGGCCGGGGGAGAGGAGTACTGAATGGTTGCAGGGAGTGGATGGGACAATCAGGAGGAGGATCGAGAGGAGTATAAGGAGGACATGAAAAGCCCCATCCCTGAGGGCAAGTTTAGGAACAAGCCTTCAAGATAGCATAGTTAACTGCATAGCAGCCTGGCGTCTCCTGTTTCCTTGTGCATTATTCAAAAGGTCAGATCTGGCATTTGAACATAACCACACAGGTACAGTAGTAGCTGCATCTTAGTGGTTGAAAAACATAATGTGGACATTAACTTTAGAAGAAGGTAGAAGGTAGAAGGAAGATGTTTTTATCATTTTACAACACAGCGTTGTATAAGTTGTAGTTTCCTTTATGCTACTCACAAAAACAACAACTTTTTTTTACATGCTGGAGTGCTGAGGATGTATTTAGGAGTTTCACAACCTGGGGGAAGAATCTGCTCTGCAGTGGTGGTACGACAGCAGATACTGTATCTCTTGCCAGATGGCAGCAGGGTGAACACGCTGTAGCTGGGTGGGTACTGTCATTTTTGGTCTCTGCGCAGGCATCTCACTGATATCACTGATGCTTGGTAGATGGGTACCAATGACGGTCTGAGTCGTTTTTATCAGTCCTGGGCCATACACAGGTTTACAGTCAGGATGAGCTATAGTGCTCCTCTGTAAAAGTTAATAAGAACTTGGCACGGGAATTTAGTCTCCTTGTGTTTCCTTTAAGAAATAAAGCCGATTCTGAGTTTTCTTTACCAGCATGGAGATGTGAGATGACCATGTCAGGTGCTCCATGATGCTGATTTCCAGGAAACAACTACATTAAAAACATCTGATTGTTTCGTAATGTGACTGCTAATGACCTCATATCCTGCAGTGCATTAGACAACATTGTTCAACCCTTAGTCCCTCGCCACATTCATCATCCCCCCTAGCTTTTTTACCTCTTGTATAAATAGGTTGACATTTTTTAAATTTGTCCTAAAACAATGGTAACAATTTATTCCAAAGTTCACCTAAAGGCTGATATGAGTCCTCAGCAGTGTCAGGTAGCCAAATCAAACAGGTCACAGACTTTTTGTACAAGTGTGTTTCCTTGTCACAGTGGAAAAATAGTAACACAAAAACAGAATTTCATACTAAAAAGGCTACAACTTGTGTTATCCACTTAATTTTCTTCAGAGTGAGGACTGTTGGTGGGCAACTATCAGTCAGCATTTTGATTGACAAGTCCATTGTCTGATTTTGTTTTCTTAGTAGCCTCCTGATTATCATCTAACACTGTGACTTTGACGGTCGTCAAGGAGCGCGATCTTTGAACAGCCTAAACAAAGGCACACCTGTTACTGTGTGTGTGTGTGTGTGTGTGTGTATCCTGGCTTTTTGACACAGTATCTTCACGAGAGTAGCAGCTGCTTACACTGAGTAACTCATGGATGGAGAGGAGACAGAGTCTGAAGTGAGAAGAGGAGGACTAACTGAAGCAAAAGAGGATATAAACAACTAAAAGAAAGTGAACGCAGCATAATGCCTCCAAAGAGGAAAAATGATACGGCCATTAAGGTTGAAGATGGTGAGATTTTTAAAATGCGCTATTATGCTGAAAAGAACTGTCTTTCTTTGTTTAATCAATTTACAACTTTTTGATTATATTGACCTGGATAAATATATTTATATTTGTGTAGAGTTGTTTACCCTTACTTTGTGTATGTGTTTTTTTTTTAACATGTTCACAGTTGGGGTGGAGGTAGATGCTGTGTTAGACAGTGGAAGTGAAGGTGAGTCACCAGGAATAATTTTTGCTTTTCATCAGAGAAATAGTCCAATTGAGAAGGATATGGCTATGTCTTGAAGATTTGCCACAATATGATGGTATGCTAAACAAATTACTATAAATTACTGCTTGTTTTTCCCTCCTCTGTTATTTTTTTTAACATTATTTAAAACCTTCTACCAAATCTCCTCTTTCATAGAGGCTTACCAGAATAATTTCAGGGGAATCTTGTGCACTTTATTATTGTTTTTTGTACTTGTGAGTGATATCATTGTTCAATACACTTGATGGATGAATGTTTCGGTATCTATCTATCTATCTATCTATCTATCTATCTATCTATCTATCTATCTATCTATATATGCTTGTCTTAGATGAGGCCAGGAGGAGAACTAAAAACAGAAGAGCCAAACCACAACGTAAAGCTAAACGGGTTAGCGATGATGAGGAGGATGAAGAGGATGAGGATGAGGCACCAAGGAAAAGAGGTAGAAAGAAGAAGGCCAAGCCCCGGGACAGCGATGAAGACGGTGAGGAAGAAATCCGGAGTGTCAAAAGCAAAAGTTCAAAAGCCTCCAGGAAGAAAGCTGCTAAGGAGGAAAGCGATGAAGAGAGCGAAGACGACAGAGGGAAAAAGAAAAAACAAGAGTCCAAAAAGGAGAAAGAGGAGCAGAATAAGGGGAAGAAGGGAAATGTTAAAGAAAAAGAAGGGAAGGATAAAGGTGGCGAGAAGGACAAGAAAAACAAGAATAGGAAGATGAGCAGGTGCAGTATTCTCTGAGAGTTGTCTCTCACCTACCTGCATGCTCCACACACCCATATGGCCTTGCAGACGAATAGCAGACTTTGGTGATAGGAAGCTATGTGGCATATATTCAGGGAGATAAAAACATTAATATTATTACTACGCAGAAATACACATTTGTTTCCCTAAATATACGGCATTTAGAGTTTACGATTTACATTTTAATGTATCACTTCAGCAGTCAGATACTGTTCTGGGAAAGGTTCATGAGGCATACTGTAAAACATGTGTAGCATTCAGTCAATAATTTATTGGACCACGTGTTTTTTGTGTGTGTGTATGACGATCCTTTCCAAGTGACAGAAAAGCTGCTGTTGGTGTTATCTCATTAGTTCATCCATTATTTACTGCTCCCTTAAAACAAAGCCAACCGGACAAAGCATCCTGAGACACCACATCTTACTGGCAGTGCTTGGTAGTTGGCTGCATTTTAAAAAGAAGCTGACTATCCAGTGTCAGGAAAGAAGGTTTTAACTTTTTGCAGTGGAATAATTGATATCCACACCATGACTCTTTAACCTGCTCATTAAAAATAATTTAATATAATAACTTTTTTTTATAGAACTTTTCAAAAACTATTTGAGAAAGGGCTGCATATAGGGTAAAAAAAAACATTTAAGAAGCGCCCTCATTTACAGAGGCAGGGCTTTTTACCTTGGCTCCCCGTAAGTTTTAGAACTGGATTTAAAGCCACCATGTTTGATTACAAAATGTACCACTTTTGTACCTCCTTCTGGTAGTATTAAAAATTGTTGCAGAGGACAATGCATATTTCAGATGTAAATGAAAGGGACAATAAGAGACACACTGTACAGCAAAATACAAGAAGCTGAAGATTAAGCTTCCTGTTTACTGCTTGTCGGATGTTTGAACAGTTTCAGAAACCCTCTCTGTGTATTTTTGTAACTTTCTTTCTTACACAACAATTTATGCCACTTTTCATATGCACAAGTGCAACACTACGAATGTTTTTCAGAAGAGCCTGCCTTATTTAAACGATCATAGCTCAGTATGCTCTTACAAACATGATATTAGATGACAACTAATGCAAATCTAAATATTGATTTCATACTGTAGTCAGAAAAGATGGAGCCCCAAAAAGGATTTTAAATAGCAAGAAACATAAGACCAACATAAGAAAACTAACTTTCTTACACATATAATGTGGGTACTACATTTTTAGGCATTGAGATTCACTAAATTGCTGCTCTCCCTGTATTTTTTAATTTGTTTTCAATTTTCTAATGTCATTTGCCATGCCACGTGAAAGCTCTTTCCCTTTATCAGCTCTGATCATTCGTCCTCTGATGACGATGAAGAGTCGCTGTCGGAGGGAGAGATCGAAGCCCTGAAGGAACAGGTAGAGGAAAAGAAGAAACTGATCGCTACGTTAAGGAACAAACCCTGGCGCATGAAGAGGAAACTTGTACTGCACAAGTAAAAACACAACTAAACAGTGGCCAACTTTGACTCACATCCTTTGTTGCTTGCTTGTTGTTACTGTCATTTCTGGTTGCTGCTGCTGCATTTTGGTGTTTACGCTTGTTTTTTTGTTTGTTTTTTTGTTCACTGACTATTTCTTATGAGCCCTTTCGTTAATGCCCACCATCACTCATGTCCTGTACATGTGATGTTGATCATCCATTATTAAAACTCATTCATTCGCTACTTTAGCTGTTTGGTACTTCTCTTCTTAAGTGCTGTGAGCTATGGAAAGTCAAAAATACTTTGGACCTAGGAGCCTATGTTTTGTCAAATTGTTGATCAGTCTCTCTCAATGTGGGGTCCGGGGACCCCCAGGGGTCCTTGAGTTCTAGGGGGCCCCCAGCAAAAAGTGACCCTAAGTAACACAATGACAGAATGTTTGACTACTTGGTCACAGGTTTCATTCATTTTTTGTAATTAAAGCTCTAAAAGCAAAAATTCTATCGCAACTGGGGTCCGTGGTCTAATTTGTGTCAGTTTAGGGGTCCTTGATGTGAAAGAACCGCTGTTGTAGATCAAAGCTATCATGCTTTCAGGAAATGGGAACTGGCAGAGCTAAGGTTTGATATAAAACCTTTTTGTTGAAGTGTGACAGGGTTTCCTGAATTATCACATTGTCTCAGATAAACGTAATTCTGCACAGATATAAAAGCACACACAAACACAAAAATCACAGCCGTTGGAACCCCCTGAAACTGATTGGATCCGGGCAGATATTTGTTCACCCACGTTCGCAATTTATTCAGCTGTGATAATTCTTTTCTCTGTGAGATGGGCTGTAGATACATATTTGTCTAAAGCTCAGGAAAACACGCAGTATCACACTCAAGGATGGCTGTGATTCAGCCTGTCAGACATCTTCCTCTCTGTCTAAAGGCTGTAAACACTACAGGCAGCCTTGCCAGGGACAAGGCTGCAAATTGTGTAGGTTAGTGCGTGTGTACTTGGTGTGTATGTTTCTCTTTGTACAGTGTAAGCAAGGAAACCCGATAGGTGAGCTGCCTTAACTTTTTCATGAGCTTGACACTTTTTAATGCATGTTTTTGTGGCTGACAGACCTGCTTGCCAAGTCTTCCACCTGATGCTCTTAGCATAATGCACCATCAATCAGTTAGCTCATCCCAGACCTGTCGTTTTTACATCCTGTTGCCACTAACTTATTCATTCATTGGTTAGGTAGATCTTGGTTTTCAGTTGGGTGTTGCTCACTTTGTTTCACTGATGGATGTTTGTGCTTTCTCCGATTGGTCAAACAGGGAGGCCCAGGAGTTTGTTGAAAAATTTGAAGGAGCTCTAGGGAAAGGAAAAGGCAGGAGGCTTTATGTATTCAAAGTCATGATGACCAAGGTAATCTGCTCTTTTTGCAACACTTAACGCAGCCTTTATAATGAGGATGATATTGTGGAAATAACCAATTTCAACCTTCTCTTAAATTTCAGAAACTACTGAAGTTTAAACGTGACTTTGAGAACTTTAAAACAGCCTGTATACCATGGGAGATGAAGATAAAGGAAGTAGAAAGTTGGTACCACTATTGCATTATATGGCTATAAACTTACTGTTTCCAATAAGCTCTCACTACATTTCTAAGTCAAGTTTGTTTTCCTAATCATAGGTCACTTTGGATCATCTGTAGCATCCTACTTTATTTTTCTGAGGTGGATGTATGGGCTCAATCTGGTCCTGTTTGGGCTCATGTTTGGCTTGGTGGTGGTTCCAGAGGTACAGCCTTTCTCATGATACATGTTAGCTGGTGGTACCTGATGTAGCAGACATTGTACAGCTCTCTCCTTTCTTTCTCACCTCCATCCCTCTCCTCTGTGTTTAGATTCTTATGGGTCTTCCCTATGGGTCCATACCCAGGAAAACTGTGCCTCGAGATGAACAGGCCACAGCCATGGACTACTCTGTGCTCCTTGACTTTGGAGTGAGGATCCACACTTTGTTTGTCAATTTATTTATCATATTGGGCTAAACTTATGTGAATAGGATTGGTAGATGATATTTACAATGGGTGGCTAAAACGAATATTTACAAAAAAGACATGGTGTTCCATAGATAAGCTGTATTTTGAATGCTAATATTTTTATTTTTAGCCATGTTAGTGGCGTGGCTCCAAGGAAGGCAATGTCCGTTGGTCGGTTGGTAAACCACTTTGGTCCAGAATGAAATGTCTCAACAACTATTAGATAGACATTTTCTGCAGACATTCAGGGTTCCCAGAGGATGAATCCTAATGACTTTGGTGATCTTCTATTTATCTAGCACCATCATCAGGTCAGAATGTAATGTGTCTGTATGCATGAATACATCTTTGTATATCTCATCAAACAGGGATACTGCAAGTACTCCTTTCTGTTCTACGGGTACTACAACAATGTGAGAAAGATCGGGGTGCTGCAGTTCAGACTACCTCTGTCATATCTGCTGGTGTGTGTTGGCATCTATGGATACAGCCTGATGGTTGTCATAAGAACGTAAGGCAAGACGCACAAATGTGGGCAGGCAATCAGATATACTTTATGCAGACTGAGATGTTTGGGTGTTCTGTTCTTTCTGGTGTTTTTCACATCTCAGGATGGCTCGTAACGCAAATGAAGGAGGGGATGGGGCAGAGGAAGGAGATTTCACCTTCAGCTGGAAGATGTTCACCAGCTGGGACTACCTGATAGGAAACCCAGAGACTGCAGACAATAAGTACGCCTCCATTACCACCAGCTTCAAGGTTAGCAGGTGTGCGTGTATTTGTGTTTAACATTGTAACATCAACAGTAGGCCTGAGGCATGAAAACTGGGTTTGTGAAATCAAATGAAATTAATTTTCCCTCTAGATTTACCCATTACATTGAAAAATCCATCAGGCATGAATCCGAGATTCCAAATTTACTCCAAAAGCAGTCTTAAAAGACCATAATACGATGTAGCCACAAGTATTTTGAGTTTATTTTAAGAGTTTGCAGTGTTAACAGGGATTTTAAATTTATAAATGTGAAAACTGAACGTGCAAATGGCAATTAAAATGTTTTTTCCAAATTTGCTCCATTAAACTGACTTAAATTGCTCTTCGGTAGGAATCCATTGTGGATGAACAGGAGAACCAGAAAGATGAGAACATACACCTCAGACGGTTCCTCAGAGTTCTGGCAAACGTTCTGATCACATGCTGCCTTGGAGGCAGCGGATACCTCATCTACTTTGTGGTGAAACGGTCTCAGGACCTTGCTAAGACGAATCCGGACAATCTCTCATGGTTTGACAAGAATGAGGCAGGTTGACATTAAACATTTGGCTTTTTTTTGTACATTTAATCAATGCTTTTATGGATTATCAGTTTATACACAGAACACAGCTATGTAAATCTGTAAGAGCTGAGGCTTGAAAATGAGAGTTAAAAATGAGATTAGTAAGCCCCCTCTCTCGTCTGATGTATCAGGTGGAGTTTGTGATGTCTCTGCTGGGGCTGGTGTGTCCTCCTCTGTTTGAAGCCATCGCAGAATTGGAAGATTATCACCCTCGGATTGCCCTCAAGTGGCAGCTGGGACGTATCTTTGCCCTCTTCCTGGGAAACCTTTACACCTTCCTCTTTGCCTTGTTTGATGAGGTTACTGCACAGGTATGACAGATATTTTATGACATAGATTTTAGTTTTTATACTATCTCCTGTATTTCCATGGTAAGGACATTCACTGAGAGTTGCAAGACCTTTGCTGCATTTGCTATGGCTTCTCGTATGGTATAGAAATAATTCTCCTTGATATAAAAGTACATCTCTATTATGCTTTTAAAATACTGTATTAACCTTCAGTTAAACTAAATATTGTGTGACAGCATCTACACTTTCAGCTTTCAGAAGGTCTGAGGACATTGTCTAAATGTACATAACTTTTAAAGTGAAAGTTCGTCATATTGGGAAATAAGCTTATTTGCTTGCAGGTGGAGTATTAGATGAGAAGATCAATACCACTCTCATATATGTCTGATAAATATAAGGCTATAGTCAGTAGCTGTTTCCTTCTGTTTCAACATTATAGCCAGCAGCTGGTTAGCTAAGCTTCTAAAGCAAAATCAGGAGGAGTTAAATAAATAACATGTATTATTTTTGCTGTTTTACGAATTGTTGTGTGCCTGACTATTTCTTGCTGATTGTTAGGTTTTTTTAACCTTTGGACAGAGCCAGGCTGGCTGTTTCTCTGTGTTTCCAGTCTTTGGGCTAAGTTAAGCATATTTAAAGGACAGATATGGTATCGATCTTCTCATCCAATTCTGAAACCAGAAAGTGAATAGCATTTCCCTACGTAGAACAATTCCTTAAAATCCAGGCTACAAACTACTGGATATTTCCCTGTGTGTTAACTGGTTTACATAACTAAAGTTTGACTTGCTTGTATGCTTTGATGTATTTTAATTTTTTTAGTTGGACACCGAGAAGGTAATCAAGAATGAAACTGAATGGGCTTTGAATCAGTACTATGCCAACTACAGCTCCCACTACAACACGACGAACGTGCCTCCTCTGGAAATACACCCAGCCGACGTCATCAGAGGACCCTGCTGGGAGACGGGAGTTGGAATAGTCAGTTGTGGCATTATACTGTTTACTGTTGTCCAGTGGTGGATGATAAATTGTTGGTGCAGATACAGATGCATTCAGTGGTAGCTACAGTAATCACAGCTAGAGTGGTGTAACTCTGTTTGCATCATTCCTCTGCTTTACCCTGCTTACTCAACTTAATCAACTAGAAGTAACCAAATTTCTGATTTCATTGGTTTGGTTTGTATTTTTTCTTATTTCTTCTGATTCTTCCCTTGTTGGCTTCTTTCGCTGTGTAGGAATTTGTGAAGCTGACCGTGTCGGACACGCAGGTGACCTATTTGACCATCCTGGTTGGTGACTTTATGCGAGCTTTTGTTGTCCGCTTCCTAAACTACTGCTGGTGTTGGGACCTGGAAGCTGGATTTGTGAGTGCTGTGTGTCAGTGGGTCACAGTGTTTGTGTGTGTGTGCATAATGTTTTTTTTGTGAAATTAAGTAATTGATTATATTTTGTTTTTCCATATCAAGGAAAACATTATACAAATATAAAGCATGACATTTGTGCCTCTTGTGTAATGAGTGATGTCAGCATAGTACGCAGTAGCTACTATGTCATTCAGCTTATATTGAACACTGTGTGAGTACAGCACAGTTCGTATTGGATCCGAGTCAACTTGACACCATACAATGACATATGGTAAGACAGCCGATCCCTTAACTTCTTAACTTCAGTGAAACAGGAGTCTGCAAAGAGAACTTAATTACAGAGAAAGAGAGGGAGATAGATAGATATAGAGATATATATATAGAGAGGGAGAAACAGAGAGAGAGAGAGAGAGAGGAGCAAGTGCAAAGTGTATTGACTTGTTTTGTATTAATTCGGGTGAGCATCCTAATCATGTTGTTGTGTTGTTTCCAGCCTTCTTATGCAGAATTTGAAATCAGTGAAAACGTGCTGGGGCTTATCTTCAATCAAGGAATGATATGGTGAATTACTCCACATACTCCTGCATGGTTGATTTTATTCTCTGTCTCCTTCTGTGTCATGTAGGGCTCCATGACGGGACTAATGCTGCAAAGAAACAGCTCATTTCTTTGTTGTCAGTCTCCAATGTCCCTATAATTATCAAAATAGTGAGTGTGGGATGCCTGCCTTTTCAAATTAGATATTTGTTTGGTGCAGAATTGTTGCAAAAGTAACCCAGTAGTTACATTGTGTGACTAATTAGAAATACTATTAAATTTAATTAGATTGATTCAAAGCTGGCTGTTGGTACAGTATTTTTGAAATGATGTCGCATGTAATTAAATAATGATGCTGCTTGCTGTTTTCCTCAGGATGGGAGCCTTTTATGCTCCAGGTCTGGTGGGTGTGAACGTTTTGCGTCTCCTGGTCTCGATGTACTTCCAGTGCTGGGCAGTGATGTGCTGCAACGTTCCTCATGAGCGAGTTTTCAAGGCCTCACGGTCTAACAACTTCTACATGGGCCTGTTGCTGCTTGTGCTGTTCCTCAGCTTGCTGCCTGTTGTTTACACCATCATGACCATGTCCCCGTCGTTTGACTGTGGGCCATTCAGGTTAGTAATAATAATAATAAAGATGATGGATTACATTTATATAGCCCTTCATTATTGGACACCCAAAGCACTTCAGAGTGAACAGGGGGAGACTTCTCTCCAACACCACCAGTAAGAGATTGTTTACTATTTGGTGGTTAAATATAAATTAATTGGACAAAGTTAGATTGTTGTGACAGTTAATGATGAGTTCTTTGGCAGGTTAAAACTATTTTAGTCATATAATAAACTCAATGGATCTTAAGAAAACCAGATAGAGGCAATATATCTAAACGCAATAGTTGTTTTTAGAGTTGTTTTTAGCACAGCTTTATGGCTGTCAGTCGGTCGTAGTTAACAACTATTGGACGGATTGTCGTGAAACTTTGTACAGACATTCATGGTACCGCTTACCGTAAATGGCAGGATCTTAGTCTTGTTAACAACACATTTGCACAGATGCAGACATCTCCAGTAAGCCATCAGTTTATCTGTTTTGGACTTGTTCACTAAAACTTCAACAGGACAAACATTTCATGAATTACTAGGCTACTGGGTCATTGTAAGGTGTCAAATTCATTTTACTCACAGGCAGTTCAATTTTATTCCAATACATTTTTAAGAGACCACTTACAATAGTAAACTGTAATTTTAGGAATAGCTTTAAAAAGTTACTGTAGAGCTAATTTTCAACATTTATGCTTAAACTAATATTAAAACTTACATTTTCAATTTGGTGATCACTTTTTATCCAAAGATTAGGGACAACAAACAGTTTACTGTATTTAGTCCATGTTTTTCCCCTAGTGGCCAGGAGAAGATATACGATGTGGTCATGGAGACTATAGACCAGGATCTACCAGCCTTCATAGGGAATATTTTTTCATATGCCACCAACCCTGGAGTCATCATGCCTGCTGTCCTCCTCATGGTGTAAGTATCTATATATAGTATTTAAATGTCAGTTAAAATACAGTGTATTATCTGCTAAAAGTTCGCAAATTCAGAGGTGAAATGCCATACTATGTACTGGAGAGGAAGGGAAACGTAAACAGGTGTTGAAATAACCTTATTTCTACTTTCACAATGTCCCTGAAAAATTTGACTACACAAGAAAATCTGGACAGTTTTGTGGTTGTTTAGACAATTTCACATGTGTGTATTTTTTTAACTGCATATTTATAATAATGTTAATAAAGCCATCTGTGAAGCAGTGTGCAATTAAAAAAGTAAAGTCATACAACTTGGAGGGCCTGACCTTAGTGTCTACTGCCTTGTGTCCAAAATCTGGATGTGGTTTATGCTCTTGTACTGGTTGGCTTTCACCTAGTAGACTTATACTTTATAACAGGTTGGCCATCTACTACCTGAATGCAGTGTCAAAAGGATACCAAGAAGCAAACAATGGCCTTAAAAAGAAGATGCAAATGGTCAGTATGAGCGTTTTCTTGTGATGTGTAAGTTTTCTTCCCCTTGTTTCCCTCTTATTGTCAAAATCTTCTTTGTTCAAGATCCAATCATGCAAATGACTGTCTGGTTTTTTGGTGGAAACTTTAGGCTCGAGACGAGGAGAAGAACCGCAGGAACAACAAGGACAGCACTAATCAAGTGATGAAAGACTTGGAGGACCTGCTGCCAAACAAGTCTCTAATACCACCTCCCTCCGAGGAAGAGCCCCCGCCCGGTACACGCACACACGCACACACACGCACAAACACACACACACACACACACACACACACACACACACACACACACATTCCTTTATTGTACATGCTATCAGCCAATTTGCACCCAGCTGAGTTTACCCCTGTTTTTGCTCTCCATCTGCATTCTCAGATGTCGTAATTGAGAAGTCTCCCAAAACGAGGCCAGGTGCAGCAGCAAAAGGGGTTAATCTGCAAAAAGATGTGTCCCTGGCTGCCCCAAACCCCAGAGCGCCAGTCACCCATGCCCCAGGGCCACGAAGAGTGCCTCCTGGAAATGCCAGGGGGCCTCACCCTGGGCCTGGAAGAGGAAGAGGTCGGGGTGGGCCTCCAAGACAATAAAGAGTCATGATTCAAGGACTGAATTACCTACAATTCACCACAAACAACCAGTGACCATTGCAGTCATAGTCATACTGTATATGGAGGGTGCCACTATAATAATACATTTGTTTTAATTCTTTAGATGTAATTGATTGACTTATTCTGCCCTTTTAGGAAAATAAGAATAATTAGAATAAAAAAAACGATAATTTTAAATGAATTTATCAAGTTATTTCTTGCCTCAATGAAAAGCATTATTACCGGTCTTTAAAACATGCCAATTAATTGATCAAGTATAAATAACCACGGAAAGTCTATAATTATTGCAATGGCACACTAAAGCCTCCACAGTCAAATCCCATAATGTGCTCACTTAGTTTGAAGGTGAAAATAAATTAGGACTTTGTGCAAAGTAAATGGACACAGACATGACAGTTGTATCTGTATTACTAGTATTACTAGAAAAAATGTAAAAAACAACAACACATTGCTGTAACTTCTTGTAATACAGATGGAGTGGGTGTGATCATGTTATCTACATTGCAATCAGTGTAAAGTTTACTGGTTTTCAATGTTGGTTCAAGACTTTTATTGATTTCATTTGGAAATCCCTGTAAATAGTATGTAAAATGACTTTTTAATTTTAGTTTCATCTTTTGACACCTATTGAAATAATTGTTTTCTGGCAAAGTGCTATTTAAGTAGGTACATCTGAGCAAAAACAGGTTCTCTTAAACTAACACATAACAGACACTACTATCGAGAACATCCACTAAAATGTTATACACATCTGAGATAGTACACCGGAAGAACATAGATAAATGAAAGTCAGCATTGTTGCAGAAAGAGACACAACATTTAAGTCAATAAAATAGAAATATTTTAGAATTATCTTGTCAGAAATAAATGTTCCTGTAGTGACACAGAATCGACAATGCATTCAAAACATCCAGGTGCCATCTGATTGTTGTAAAATGTAGAGGCAAGGATCTGAAGGCATGAACAGTGGGAGGGTCCTGTGATATGACGGTATTATGAGTTCTTCCGTGACAGTTTGATGGTGACTGCCTTGACCTCAGTGTACTCCTGGAGAGCATATTCCCCCCTGAAATAAAAAAACACCACTGATTATATAAGGATAGTAGTTTCCTCACATTAAATGAGCAACATTTACCAGTCAAGTTGCAATGTTAAAAGTACAAACCCATATATAGCTGTGTGGTGGACCCGAATAAATGCATGTAGTAGCAGCAAAGGTGTAATTTCCATTGTGGACTGGGGAGTGTGGATTCTCAAAATCCTACTTTTATAGTTTCTGTTTGGTTCATTCACTTAAACGCCTCTAAAGAATTTCCTCTGAATGTCAACCCACCAAAATCCAAAATGTAAGAAACTCTGAGTTGATCAAAATGTGGCCTACAGTGATTAACCATGTGCTCATGGCACTAAGCTTTACAAGTGGAAGAGAGTACTTGAGGACTTTTTGCCACAGATTTTGTCTGTTAAGCAACAATCAAGCTGCCCTTCTTTCTTGGTGGAGGTTGTTGAGGCTATATGCAGCTTGTGAGGAAGCCTGCAGACACTACTCAGGACTTAAAAAAGTCTCTCCAACTCCTCTGAGTTTGCAGGTAAAAAATGTAATTTACAACTAATTCTCCTAAAATGCTAGAACTGGACAGAGCTGTTTATAGTAAAGATAGAAATAAAACATTATTTATTGAGTTTAGAGGTCCATTGTTGACAATGGAAATGTCAAAAAACATTTTTATTGGGCCCATGTCACCTCTGAAACCAAACCTACACCTCTGAGTAACCACCATGCTAAACCTGAGATAATATGCGATAGTATCACTCACAGTTCCCTCCCATTCCCAGACATCTTGAAACCACCAAAGGGACACTGAGCACTCATGGCATTGTAGCAGTTCACCCTAAAAAAAAGACAAATTAGGGAACCTGACCTTGTTACATAAAATCACAGGTTGTTCACCAGTCATTTTACAAAAGACATTACTATGTGGCAATGTAAAAATTGCTAAAGGAGGAAAGTTTCTGTGAGAATTTGCACAGCAGACACTTCAGATTTACTGCTCAACCCTGGACTGAAAGATGAATATTAGAGGGTGTGATCCCTACCAGACCATTCCAGCCTGCAGAGCAGAAGAGACTGTTAGGGCTTTGTCGATGTCATTAGTAAACACTCCCGCTGCCAGGCCGTAGTGTGTGGCGTTGGCTCTCTGGATGACTTCATGGATGCTACTGAAACGCATGATCTGCTGCACTGGACCAAAAATCTGAGAAGGAGGTAAATGTGGAGACAATGATGAAAAGGTTACATGAGGAGGAAACTCATAACACAGGTGGTAAAATGAGGAGACAGATGATCCATGTATTTGTCATGTGTACACAGCACCTCTTCTTTGGCGATGCGCATATCGTCTGTGACATTTGAGAAGACGGTGGGTTGGATGAAAAGTCCCTGCTGACCCCACACGGATCCCCCACACTCCAGTGTGGCTCCCTCTCTCTTGCCACTCTCTATCAGATCCATGATCTTATCAAACTGCTTTTGGTCAATCTGCAGAAAGTGGAAGTGGAGATGTTTGATTCTGTAGGTAAGTTTGTGTTCTGTTGACCTATCAGACAATCCAACCACTGTCAAATATGGAAAGTAGCCTAACTGTATTCTGTACCTGTGGTCCTTGGTCTACCCCCGGCAGCAACGGGTTTCCCAGGACACTGGATCTGGCCTTCTCTACACTGCGGTGGACAAACTCCTCGTATATCGGTTCCTCTACAAACACCCTGGATCCAGCCAGGCAGCACTGGCCCTGGTTAAAGAACAGACCACTGTGGGCCTGCTCCACTGCATACTCTACTGCAACACACACACACACACACACATTTAAGTCTAAAGTGCTGCAGCTAGACTGCTGACAGAAAGTAAGAGGAGGGATACAGTGTGGTCCCTGTTTGAGCTCCATCACTACCACTGCAATTTCACTAACAAGGTCCACGCCAATATGAGGTATAAAAAGGGTAGTTTATTTGGATAATGAAGAGTATTTATGATGGCGGGGTCGTGGGGAGAGGGATGAAGGGGTCGAGAATGGGGGGATGAAGGAGGTTGTTTAGGGTTTGGTGGCTGGAGCGGCTGGGAATCTGGGGGGTCGAGACTCAGGGTGGGCGCTCGTCTTGATAAGCAGCTTGCTTATGAACCCCCCCTGTGGTTCCTGTTGTAGAAAAAGACAAAATGATTACTTGGCAGAATTATGTATTTTAGTGTGCATGTGTTTGATGGTGGGAGGAAACCGGAGCACCCGGGGAAACCCACGCAAACACGGGGAGAACATGCAAACTCCGCACGGAAAGGCCTGGGCTGAGCGAGGTCTAAACCTAGACCCTTCTTGTTGTGAGGTCGCAGTGCTGTCTACTGAGCCACCGCGCGTTAAAAGAGGTGAAAAAAACAGGGTTTGGGTGGGAGGGATGTGAGAACTGAGAAACGGGAGAGAAAAGGGGTTAGACAGGCTTATATATGTGAGTGCATGTGATTGGATTAGAGAGGCACAGGTGGATGAAAAGAATGATGCATGGGTGGTTGACTGGAGGAATTGAATGAGGCGCAGGTGGTCGAATTAGTGAGAGAGAGGCGTGGTCCTGTTCCTGAACTTTAGTTATATAACTCCATTTATGACTGTTGGCTGATATATTTTATATTCTTTACCTGTCAGCGCCGTGGTGGTCGCTCCACAGTCTTGTAGGTTTGTTTTATGTAAATTTTATTCTGTGTATTTTATGTAAATTGATTTTTCATATTTTCCTTTTTAATCATGTTAAAGGTATGATGTGTACTCTCTGTTGAATTCAAACTACAGCACATTATATCACAACTGCTGCTAACTGCCATGGGTGTGCTCTGTAAGTGAAAAACAGGTTACAGTTACAGAATTCATATAGCTACCGTAAAACTTTGAATAGTAGCCCGGGCTTTTATTTGCTAAAAGAATTAGACTTTGGGGCTTGTTGTTCCCCTTAAACTGAATTATTGAATTGTGGAGAATCTAACCGATCTAACGATGTGTAGCATGTCCATACTGATATTATGTATATATATGTATATTATAACTTTTATTTGGATTAACGATCTAAGCAGCTTAGAAGCAGCTAAAGCGGGCGACCCCGCAGGGTTTAAGAGGTTTTATACATCCAAGCAAGTCTCCCAGATGAAACTACATGGGGAAGAGCCTGAGCTACACTAATTGACTTTCACCTCTTGAAGTACACAGTGGCATTACTAGAGGGGATGGACTGGGGCTAGCTGGTTAGCATGCTAACTTCATTAGATATCTCTGCAACACAGCACACATAAGTATTTGACATAATGACAATTGTGTTACTTCTTCACATTCTGTTGATAATTTTGTACACTTTTAGAATGTTTTTTTTTTATGCAAACTAAAAATTTGGCCATGTCTTACACATTGCACCTTTAAAGGTCCAGTGTGTAATATTTCTGAGGATCTGTTGACAGAAATGCAGTATAATATCCATACAATACAATATCTAACTATGTTTTCAGTGGGGTATAAAGAACGTACATAAGGCATAAGCCATGTTGGGGTGCCATGTTGGGCCGCCATGTTTCTACAGTAATCCAAAACGGACAAACAGCGCTACAGAGTGCGTTTCGTCACTACGTTCTTCTTCTTCTTCTTGTAGAACTCTGGCAATGTAGACACTCATCAGAATCCTCAATATGTATGTTTGAAGAAGAAGAAGAAGAAGAAGAAGAAGAAGAAGAAGAAGAAGTAGTAATATAAAGCAGGGGTCGGCAAATAAGTTTTGCATCAGAGCAATTTTTTTATCCATAAGATCCTGGGTGAGAATATAAGGCATAATGTTTAAAGTGATTATCATGGTCTTCAGTTAGCTCAGTTGTTGAAGTGCAGGACTCTTACTGAGAAGGTTGTGAGTTCAATTCCACGTCTTTTTTTTTCTCTCTTCAACAAATTGATCATGCAGAAACTGTCACTTGGTCACGTGTGCTGTGTTCCAGTGTTTGATCCGCATCAACCTACAGATGCTTTTTCATTTCCCTAGTGTCTCCAGGCAGAGGGACATTTAGGGGAATTACGTTTTCTGACAGCTCTTTCAGAGGTGTATAAAGCAGGCAACACTCTTTAAATGTAGTTCAGAATTTTTCAAAGTAAAAGCTTTCAATTCAACTCCAAATAAAGCATTTCTGCAAAAACATATTTTGCAGGCAAAACCACAAAAGAGGAAGTGATTAAATGTTGCTGTCATAACCAAGATCTATTTTAGCAACTGCTATCAAAGTACCAGATATTATTGCAGGTGCCTGGCGGGCAGTTTTGTTGAGGGTCCATAATCACAGAGAGAAGTAATGTGTTTGCATTGTCAATGTTTGTATAAACTTTATCTATTATGTGGTTTACATTGGACTGTGGTGCAGAAACAGTGACATGTTACACACTCTTGACTTACATTTTCCATGCTTACATCACAGTTAAGGGGCTTTGTTCGGCCAGACGCGAAGCTATTAAACGGTTAAACGGTTTTATTTTCTAATCTACCTAAAGAAACCTCATATCTTGACTGGCTACTCTCAGAAGACGACACCTTTTTTCCTGTGTCAGCCACCGTAGCTAATCTACACTATTTGAAAGGGTAGGGGTTACTGGTAGACTAGACTGTTGGTTGCAATTTGCAACCTCACCACTAGATGCCACTAAATCTTACACACCCATCATGCCCTAATCAACAGTGCAAAGAATACAAAAAGAACCCTTCCATTAAAAAGTAACTATAAAGCCTACTCACAGTCACAGTCAGCAAAGACAATATTTGGGTTTTTTCCACCGAGTTCTAGTGTAACTCTTTTCAGATTGCTGTCACCTGCAGCCTTCTGGATGACTTTCCCAACCTGGCAACCAATGACAACAATGTAAGCCAGCAACACAGTTACATTACAGTGAAAGAGTTGATACAAATAGGAGCAAAGGGCATTAAAACACTTGATGAGAAGAAAAGGAACAAGACGCTCAATTTTTCCTTTCAATAGATACCACTAACCGCAGTAGATCCGGTGAAGGCTACTTTGTCGATGTCCATGTGGTGGGAAATGGCACAGCCTGCTGTCTGACCATAACCTGGCACTACGTTCACCACTCCTGGAGGAAAACCAGCCTGAACACAGAGAGACAAGGGAGAGATATAATAACAGCCTGTAGGCCTACACATGCTCATCTTTAACTGACACATAATCTTAGAGCAGTCTTTCTATGTTTACAGCTGTGTTTTAGGCTTTTGTCCAAGTGTTCTTTGTTCTTATATCATTGTTGGGAGGAAACAGTAATAATCCAAGTACCTCTTTGATGAGCGCAGCCATGTGCAGGGCTGATAATGGGGTCTGTTCAGCAGGTTTGATGACTACAGTGTTCCCACAGCAGAGAGCAGGAGCAATTTTCCATGCAAACATCATTACAGGGAAGTTCCACTGTGGGCCAAAACGCATAAACATGTTAAAGATTCAACAACATGAGGACTTTGTAGAATTGCCAAGTTTCCTGTAAGTATAACAAATATCTATCTGCTGTCTTTCCTTTACAGCAGGACCATACAGGTGCACAAAATATTCTGGTTACGCTTTACACTTTGAAGTCATATATGATGATAAATTTACTAAGACAAGGATGTGACACAGCTGGACACGTCATTGAATATCTTCAAATGGTTAGCAATATTTATTGTTTTTCTCTGTTGTTAAATTGACACATATATACAGAATACAGTATTTTTACTGATTTAATCTCATTGGATTAATGCATACATACAGTATATAAAACTCAATGAAATAACAGTTTAGTTTTAGACCTAAAACAAGAAAATATTCTAGATAGATATGTAAATGTTTTAATGATATGCTTACATAAACTACCGCCTTGCTCATTACAGTGTCTACAGTCGCTTTAGAAATAAATGAATTAGGTAAACATTTGTTGGTGTTGTGTATTCAGTCTGGCTAGTGTTTCTACAGAATCATTTTTTTCTACTTACAGGAATGATCTGGCCGCACACTCCGATGGGCTCATGTCGTGTGTAAGTGAAATAGTCTCCATCTAAAAAATATATATAGTTCATTCGTGATAGCTTTGTACACACTTTGGCTTTAAGTGTTTATGTTAAAACACAATTTTAAATCATGGCTATAACTAGAATCTAAATCTATGATTTAAAATTGTGAGGTATCAGAATGTTAGTGACAAGAGGGTCACTCACCTACAGGGATGGTTTTGCCTTGAATCTTGTCTGCCCAGCCTCCATAATATCTCAAGGTTTTGATTGTGGCCATGAGATCTACAAAATATGCCATAAGGAACACTTTGCCAGAGTCCAGAGCTTCTAGTGTCTAGAAATACAAAAACACAGTAATTAGTATCTAAGTGTCATTGCGTCGTGGTAATAAATCAGCTGATCTTTTACTGCAAACCCACATTTTGTGAAGCAATATTCAAACTGAGGATTTATTGTGTGTGTGTGGGCATGTTTTTCTCACTGCCAGTAGTAGCCGGTCTCTCTCCACTAAGTCTGCAAGTTTATTGAGTAGTTGACCTCGGTCTGAAGCATCCATAGACCGCCATGGTGACCCAATCTGGAAGGCGGCTCTGGCACTCCTCACTGCTTTGTCCACATCTTCCTAAAAGAGGTCAAGTGGAGGAAATGGTCACAAAAGTCCAAAAGAAAACAAAAGAAATTTTATTTATCATGTTATCAAAAATCACAAAACTGCCTCAAAGGACTTTACAGCATACGGTGCCCCCTTTGCTTTGACCCTCAAATTGGATAAGAAACCACAATCTCCCCTCAAAAAAGTGGAAGAAACTTCAGGAAGAGCAACACAGGTGATACAGCTCTACAGACTCTGTATAAAAAACATATTCACAAAATAACTCCTCCACCTCTATGTTCGAATCCCTGCTAATGCAGAGCTAAAAAGCATGTGATTTATTGGTAATGTATAATATACTCACGGAGTCAGCCTCTTCCACTTCACACAGCAGCTTCCCTGTGGCGGGATCATGCACGGGAATCTTTCTTCCGCTGCGGGACTCACACCACTCGTTATTGATGAACAACTGAGATACCAGAGGAGAATTAGAAAAGGTTCATACGCAACAGATTCTTCAAGTTATTTATTTTCTTAAAGTGGTATCTCCCCCGCTCTTTGCCTTAAAGACCATCCTAAACACATGACGCAGTGTATCAGCTCTTCTCAGCCTGATAAAACAGGCGTCCTGTATTTAGTGGGAGTCATTTTTCCTGCTCTGATATTTTTTATGAGATGCATCTGAATGCTTTAAAGCTTATTTTCAGGTAATTACATTCTTCAGTACCCTCACTGATAAAGGACAAGGAATTATTTGGTTTCATCTTATAAAAAACTCTCCATTCTCCTCTAATTACAAGCCACGTTTTTCATTTTCATTGTAGACATTATCCATAAATATTAAATTTCTACATCACTGATACACAATACCATATTAAAGGGCAACTGAACCTCTTCTTAACAGGTTGAGAAGCCCGAAATAGAGACCAGATGTGTTGCTTGAAAGAAAGCAACACATTGCCCCCCATGATACACAATACATGAGGATGAAAGCAAAATATCAAAACCATCCGAACCATCTGTGACTCAAAGTTCAAATCAGAATTTGACTTCCTGATGTAAACACCAACAATGATCTCTCTGCAGTGGATTTTTCTGCACACAGTACCATACTAATAACTGAGATAGCCAAACCAAAAATGCCAACCGCGGTTGAGTTGCATGTTCTACTAAAATCCCTAAATCCTGAGTGTATGAGTAGTAAATGATGTGACATTCTGTAAAACGCCCTCTAGGAACAAAGGAATCTGAACCAAACTGGAGCTCAGTGGTGTATCATTCCTCATGTTCGGTTCTGGCCTGATTGTTTTGACTCTTGACTGTTGGGTGCAGCCTACCTTAGTGTACTGAATTGGGGGGTCTGTAATTGGCATGGGCAGGGCCTGCGTCTCAGGTCCGTCTACATGCTTTGGTTTTTGGCTCTGGTTTGGACCCCGGTAGTTGCACCCGTTACCAGACTGCTGCTGGTGGCTGTTGTCGGGCTGGGAGTTCATGTGGGTATGCTTTCCGTCTGAAAAAGATAAATGCCCACTCAAGCTTGTTTTTGTGCATGCGGATTGTGTACACATACACTTTACTGCATGTGTGTGTGTGTGAATATTTGATTGTGAAAGTTAATATCTGGATCCCTGAGTGAGAATAGCTCCTTTCAAGTGTAATCAAAACCCTCTGCATAAGTTGCCACCCTAACCCGCCAGAGAGAAACTGTGCCAAATGAGGTACTGGCATTGCCAGCGGGGTAACACCACAGGGTCAAGGGTTACGACTGGCACCATAAAGTCGGGCTGGCTCTGAGCTGTGGACTGGACTGACCTCATTTGGACAGAGAGCTGGAGAACAGCAGGGTGCAGGCAAAATACTACCAGAGGTGTGCTTCATCATATTTGCAAGAAAGATTTAATTTTAAAGGAGCTCTATTGTGTGAACACGTGAATGATTGCATGATGAAAAAGAGGTGATTAAGAATATTCTACCTTGCATGCAGGGGCACGTAAGGAGGAACAGACCACTACATTGTAAATATTAATACATCACAGTATGTACTAACTTGCGGTGTTTTGTCATTTGTCATCTGGTCCATTCAAAATATTTAACTTTAAGCTTAATTAGCTGTAGTCACTTTCTTTTCTTTGTGGTACTTCCAGGAAATTCTGCAGCATAATTAATATTTTAATATTTTTTGTTAAAATGAAACAAACAAAAATACATAAAGACAGTATAAATAACTGAATTAACTACACATAGACCTGCAACAAATAACAAAAAATGAACTGAAGTTCATTGTTATGGCACATTTCACACACAAAGGTAATTTAAAATGCTTATAATGCATTAAAAACACAAGAATAATAGAAGGAAAACAAACCCATTAAAACGTTAATTAAAAGAATAGAAGCCCTTTAAAGGGTAATTCATGGTGAGAATTGAAGTAAAATGCTGTGCAGAGCATACGCGTTTTTAACATTTTTAAACCTGGATTTAAAGGTGGTTAACTGTCCTCTGGGAGTTTGTTCCAGCTCTGTAATGCACAATGCAGCTTCTCCATGTTTAGTTTGGTCCAATATCTTACATGATCTAGTCTGCTATTTTCACTACAAAAACATAATGTGAACATGTTTGTCAAATTCGGGATGTAGTAAATTGAAGATTTAATGGCTTCATAATTCAGAAGTCTCCAAAAGTTGTGTTACCTGTTGAAGATACCGATGAGGTGCCTGCAGTCTGGTGGATTCGCTCTCCGGTCACTGGCATGTTGCAGCCGCCTGTCTCCTCTCCCCGTCAGTGGACAGGAGACCCGTCGAGCAGCTTTATATACCTGCCGCACTCAGCGCTACAAAACAGAAATCAGCAGCATCACGTACCGTCTCACCAGGAGTTCTCCTTGGTCCTCTGAGGGTCCCGCTGCATGCGCTAATCACCGTTCATATGGAACCAATCCTAGATTACCCCACGTGGCCGGCGCGCGCACCTCTCAGTTTCTTTGACCATGAAGCACAGTAGCCTACATTATAGAGAATGGTGAAGTGTTTTCGTTGATATTTTATGTACATTTAATGTATTATAAACACATACAGATAAGTAAAAAATAACTTAGTACCTGCATGATTTGGTTGATGTCAGATAAGTAAAAAATAACTTAGTACCTGCATCGTTTGGTTGATGTAGGCTATTCTTTCTGAAATAGGCCTACTCTTCATTAATTGCTTTTATCCCCATGAAACACAAATTCCAAATTAACGTTTTAATATCAGCTGAAGCATACAGAAATCTGCTGTGAGCAAGGCCAAACATTTGGACTTCTCAGTCTTTGAAGTAGTGGTGTAGTAGTGACAAATGCATCACTTTGGCTCAACTGTGCCCTGTCCACATGCAGCAGAGGATAGGGCCCTATCTATAAGGCCGCAAACATAATTGGGAAGATGTTTGCTTTGATAAGGGGCCTCCTGCTGCTTTGCTGTCTCCCAGGAACAATGCGATCACATAACTTTGTCTGGTGCGCCTATTTTGGTCTCTGCTGTCTGGAAACACAACCTCTGTAATTAACCACTGTTAAACAATGGAAAGAGCAACAGAACTGCTGTTGGAGAAAGTTGCAAAACACTGTGGAAACCATCTTCCCAGACTTATGTATATAAAGCTCCTTTTTATTAACTTGAAGCTTGAAGGCAGTGGGTCTGGTTTAGTCATACAGTCTATTGTGAGTGGAGCATTAAGAAATTATTCTTCAAAAAACAGTATTGTGCAAACAAGTTGTGCCTCTGTGAGGAATTATAGCTGGTATTCATTTTTGATCAAAACATACAGTATCAGTGTTACAGAAGTAGCAGCAGTCTGGCTAGTTTAGCTACATTTTGAGCATGCTAACATGCTCATTTCATGTTTGTGGCATTGTGTGTGTGGGTGTTAGGTCTATTACCCTGGTCTTGCTTTAATGCTTGAATAAGTAACATGTTCATGTAGACACTTCACCTTCTAGTCTGGCTCCACAGAGTCAGTGTGTGTCTCGGCTCTGTCTGCCAGAGCTAATGACAAGACTGGACCGCCTTGGCCTGGAGAGGACATGGGCCACCGGGTCAAAGGAGCTGTCGCTCGGCCTGACAGCACCGGGTGTCCCACAGTTGAGCTTGAGCTAAATTGACGGTTCGGTGGAGAGTGAGAAAGAAAAGAGAATAAAAAGGAATGAAAGATGTAGAGTGAGAGAACTGGAGAGGAGGAAATGGACGAAAAGAGGAAAAAATGTGGGATGAAGCCACAAGGGAGAAGGTGGGAAAAAAGAGTGAGGAGAGAATAAAAGGACAGAACTTAAAGAAAAGAAAGAAAAAAAGGGCTTTGGTAAATTAGGCCAAAAGATAAGTATTACAAAACATACAAAATGAAATCTGCTAGAATGAAAGGACAGTAAAATCGGCCAGATATAAAACTATTAGTTGATGATTTTCCAGTTATTTTAATAGTGGGCAAATCCACATGCTTTTCCTAATTTAAGGCACAAATAATCTGTCCTTTATTGTTGATGGTGCATGTCAGAGAGGTGTGGATTCAGCTTTTACTTCTGTAAACTTGTATGCGAGATTGTATTGTATTGCAATACACTGTAAGGTGTTCCTGTTATTTTGTCCACTCTTCCTGAAGCATTGTGTTTGTGATGTCATGTATGACGATTTGGGTGATGCAAATCAGTGACAAACCACAGCAGCCTGAGAGCATGACCTCAGTCCAAACTCTAGGTGACATTAAGTCAATTTGAGCAGACAGAGAGCGCACCCTTGTGACTCATTAAAGAAATGACATTGTTAAACAAAAGTACAAGTACCACACTGTTTTGTACATGAATTGGATGGTCATGGTACATTTTCAGGGTGCTCATGGACAGTGTTGGTTTTCTTGGTATTTTCCTATCCCTGTATATTTTGAAACAGATTCCATGACATATGAGCCCTTTAAAACACTCTGCGAGGGACAAGGAGAGGAGGGGCCCTTGGTTCCGGTCTGCGGTTAAATGGGCCGATGCAGTCACTGGTTGGCCGGACCAAACTCATACTTCACTGTGAGCCAAGTTTCTCGCCATGCGCGCCTCTCTATTGTGAGTGGGCAGCAGCTCCCTCTGCTGCAGGGGGCCTGGCTGCAGCTGAAAGGGACATCCCGGACTGTGAGCTACTCTCATCAGACCGTGTGCTGAGTATTTTGGTGTCCGCTCTGCTCTCTGTTATCCGGGTCCAGCTCTCTACTTTGTTTTTTATAAAGTTACAGAGTATACTGCGTGGTGAGTTTTCTATCACCATTGTTTGCCATATTCCTTTCTGTCTTTTTTGCCTTTCTCTTTTCTTTTAGTAGCCTACTACTTACTTGAATCCTCTAAATTATGAGCATCAATGTCTCGATTTATAGTAATGTAATGTTTCCATCTTACAGACAAGTTTTAACTTTCACTTTTTATGGCTTCTAGATTTGCAGTTTACCTGCCAATATGAAACTGAAGTTCGAGACTCTGCCCATCAAGGAGAATCCTTGTGCCTCTCTGTCTAGTGTCACTGTTGCTCTGTGTCTCCTCTCCCTCCTCCTGATGGCCCTCAGGGGCCGAAAGAGCCACCACCACTACTCCCAATTGGACCACACAAATTTTTCCCCACCTCCTGGGCCCGCGCCGTGGCCTCTTGTCGGCAATCTTTTCCAGATCGGGGACCAGATTCACCTTTCTTTAACTCGCTTGAGGCTCCAGTATGGCGACGTTTTCAAGGTATATACTGTATGTGTTGAAAATGTTTAGATGGACTGAGGATTTAGTTTTGGCTTATTCATTCAGTCATTTGTTCATTCTTCCAGGTGCGTCTGGGCTCTTTAACTGTTGTCGTCCTGAGTGGATACACCACCATCAGACAGGCGCTGGTTCGTCAGGGAGAAGCTTTTGCTGGGCGACCTGACCTATTCACCTTTTCTGCTATAGCCAATGGGACCAGTATGACCTTCAGTGAGAAGTATGGACCGGCCTGGATGCATCATAAGAAGCTGTGTAAGAATGCCCTCAGGTCATTCTCCCAGGCTGAGCCCAGAGGATCTGGTGCCACCTGCCTGCTGGAGGAGCATGTCTGTGCTGAGGCAGCTGAGATGGTGGAAATGATTCGGGAACAGGCTGCTGCTAAAGGGGACATGACAGGTATCGATCCAGTGATGCCCCTAGTAACCTCTGTGGCAAATGTTGTCTGTGCCCTCTGTTTTGGGAAAAGGTATGACTACAATGACAAAGAATTCCTCACGATTGTTCACATCAACAATGAGGTCCTGAGGATCTTTGCAGCCGGGAACCTGGCAGATTTTTTCCCTGTGTTCCGCTACTTTCCAAGTCCATCTCTGAGGAAGATGGTCCAGCACATCCGCAGGATGAACGGATTCATGGAGCAGAGCATTGAGGAACACATCAACACATTTGACAAGGTAAGGAGGCTGGCAGATACACTTGTAGACTTTTGCTTAAATGAAAATAAATTGCAAAAGTTGTAGAATTACACGGTGAGACACTGCAGTATAATCAACTACTGCTGTTTTGGAGGCTGAGATGTTATTTGATGATGTACAACATCTCAGCATTTTGGAGCTCTCCATATTAACTATTTTAATCAGACCCACAACATCGAAGGCTGTCTTTTTAATTTACTACTTTACTAAAGTCTTCTACTTTACTACTTTAGTAAAGTAGAAGAGTAGCGGGAGACTGGTTATGGTTGTAACCTTTTTGACATTTCTGTCTGTATCTCAGAGATCTTTTAAGTCAGTACATTCAAAATGTGAAACAAACTAGTTACATGTGTCTGCAATTAAATAGTGTAACTGTTATGTCTGCAACACAGACAGAAATGCACGGTTTAGTCTCAAACAAGGAGTAAAACGTTACAATTCCCCCCCATTGTCTGGGTCAGCTGTAACATACACTGGGGTGAAATGTAACATTATAAAATAAGGTACATGAGAAAAACATCATATTGTAAGCTCTTTTTTCAACACTTCAATTCATTTTTAACATAACTGGTGTGTGTGTGTGTGTGCGTGTGTGATATTAGTGTATGTGCTTGTTTGTCACAGTGGTGACAGACATATGAGACTCCTGGAGTGTAGACCTTTACATTTTAACATAATATGAAAACAATTAAACATTACTGTGTTTGTGTCACATACTGAAGTTCAAAAAATGAACAAATAAATACAACTAAACATTTTCTTACACTTTCTTTTACAACTAACCCAGACTTCTGTAGCCATGAACTAGCTTACCTTACAGCTAAAACATTAGCACTAAGAATTTCCACGAAAGATATCTACATAGACACACAATAAACATTTTTTTATTGTGTTTTTGAGTTTAACTACAAAGAGGCAATGCAATAACAAAAATAAATTAAGTAAAATAAATTGTTTCCTTCTAAACTTGATTTGTAACTTGATTTGTAACTTGTTCCTGATTGGAGAAATTGGATGTGTTTCAACTGACTCGTGTTACAACCATCCTCGGTCTCCCCTCCTGCTTCACATAGGCTACCATGTGGAGAACTTTTTATATACGGTCTATGGTGGAGAAACAATAATTTAGCTGAAGAGTTATGGTAAGATTGATTCTAGTGTTTAATATTATTTATTTACGATCCCTGGTCTCCCCTAATTCACAATTTAAGAGTTCTTAATAATATGCAATGACAAAAAGATCACATGCCTCTCAAGATCAAGCCACCACAATAATTTGCTGAATATTATAAGAATGTATTGATATTGACTAACTGATCACTGGTTTGATGAATAACCTTATCCCATGTATTGCACAGTGAACACAAAATCCAAACAGAGTGTTTTCACTACAGCCTAAAGTGGTGGATGTGTCTTTAAGTTGTTGATTTCTTCAAATCTGTCCCACTAATTTGCTGTCCACTATTTAATCTCAAATTGCACTCATGCAGTAGTAGCTGTAAGTGCAACTGAAGCCAAAAAAATAACAAACAAGTTCCCAGGGAGGGACCTTTGTTCTTGTGCAGAGTGGCTAAAATGTTCGCACACACTCTAATTAGGAATTAGAATCTCACTGGAAGACACGCGTCGTACCATAACTGATGACTTTCTGTTTCATAATTATTGTTATTTAACTTGAACCTCTATTTCAGCATAATAATTAATCACCCTATAGTTATCCTAAAGATTGCTTGATGTTTCAGTGATGTTAATTGTTTAAGAAGGACAACAACACAATCATTATTAAATATCCTGTCATATTGTATGTGTGTATGTGTGTGACTGCAGAACTATATCCGGGACATTACAGATGCTCTGATTGCACTTTGCGAGCACAGAGAAGAAAATAAGGATACGTCTACTCTCTCCAACTCTCAGATCATTCACAGTGTCATAGACATCTTTGGAGCAGGTTAGACACACTGGAAATGTCACTTATATTATCATTGATACTGCTGATAATGAGATTAAATTGATCATATGAAGATGATGACTCTCTTTTCACTACAGTTGTGTTGTTTGTGATTTTTTAAGGGTTTGACACCATCATTGCTGGTTTACAGTGGAGCCTGTTGTACCTGATCAAGTTCCCTGACATCCAGGACAGAATACACCAGGAGATAGGTGTTGTCTTTGGTTTAAATATGACCAGTCTCTGCTTTCCATATTGAACAAAATGTACACAAGTGTACAACAAAATGTACACTTATCCTTTTTATTTGTATACATACATCTTTGCTAGAAAATAACTCTAACTCTAACAGGCAAATTCAGTGCTTACAGAGTGTTACTGCATGCATCCTATCTAAAGAGAAAGAATTCATGCAAGGCTAAATTGCGAGGGCCTGTCCAGTGTCGGTTTTAATGAATGACTCGTAGTGAGGTTGCTCATTATGATTAACACTTCACTAATGAGCAAATATTGTGGCTGTTGTAGGTCTTAACATTTGAGATATGACATACAGTATCTCTCAAAAGTGGGAAAATGGGAAAAGAGGGAAAATGGAAAATGGAAAATTTTCACTTAGGGGTGTACTCACTTTTGTTGCCAGCGGTTTAGACATTAATGGCTGTGTGATGTGTTATTTTGAGGGGACAGCAGATTTACACTGTTATACAAGCTGTACACTCACTACTTTACCTTGTAGCAAAGTGTCATTTCTGCAGTGTTGTCACGTGAAAAGATATAATCACATATTTACAAAATATTAGGGGTGTACTCACTTTTGTGAGATACTGTATTACGCTGGATATTCATGACTAAATAAGCAACCATCAGAGTTGAAGTTAACAAAAACCACCCTTACAGTATTTTTATTATTATTACATAGATAAATTATTTGTTAACATTTGTGCCAGAAAAGTTTTCATAAAGTTGAAAACAGGTGAAAGCGCAACTCTTTGAATAAATGTATCACCATCACAGCTGTATCCAGGCATATGTGATGTACGTATATTAGGTTGTATCAAAACTTCAGGCAGAATCTACATAACAAAAACCCAACAAAGGGCAACCCCAGTGCCCTTTCCAGACAGACAGAGTCCAACAGCCACCAGAGAAACTCACAAAAGATCAGTCCAATTTGCTGACGCCAGAGCTACTTTTGTGGGTTGACAGAACTGGTGCTGCCTGTTCTGAGGCACGTTGCATTTTCACACAGAGAGAGAGAGAGAGAGAGGGAGACACTAAGATGAGACAGGATGAATCAGAACGAGAGAGGGAGGTTCAAACAGCCAGAGAAAAAAAGAAAGGTTTGAAAGTTGTTCCAGACCGACACAAAAGCGGTAACACGCAAGGCGCTGAACACACATAGTTTGACATTCTTTACTTAAATGAATTGTACACCATTAATTGACTGGGAAGCTTTTATTTTACTGCTTACAATGGACTACAATTTACTATTTAATATACAATTTACTGGAAAGTTTATTAATGAGTGAGAGCAACATTTTTAAGTTACTTATCTTGTCATTGTGGTTGTATAGTACAAGTACATGTAATATTACAAACTCAAAAGATACAACCTGTGTACTCAAATGTATAGCTACATTTTGACAGGTAACTTTCGAGTTGTTATGAAGTTTAGAATAAAAAGTAATCATAATGCAATTATTTCATAAACCTACTATTTGCTAAAGGGTGATTTGATATCATTGCAGACCCCAACTTCAAAGGCTCTACTAGCCAAAATCTTAAAATGACTTAACTTACATCCCAGTTTAGAGGCCGTGTCCTTCAAAGTCTGAGACCCTGTTATCCTAGTCAACTTATAAAGTCTGGAAAGATATCTGGAAATATATCCTGGGCATGTTAATCATAGGTCCTCGTAACTTAGCTAAAAGCTATCAGCTATTATGGAACATGGAGACCTAGTTTACCTTCGCCCTTTTGTCAGTCATTTGGGGATCTCAATTTCCATGAAAAACATTGAAATGTTCGCCTTTACGAATTAACAAATTGCAGGTCCGTCAAATGACATAACTCTCTTGGGCTGCATTCTCCAGCGCAAAAAATAGAGATGCAGATTGAGTCTCAGGGGTGTTTGTAATTTTAAAACAGCTCCCCAGTTTTCCATACATTTCTAATGGGGTTTGGTGTTTTCTTTTCTTTTGTAGATGAACACATTGGCACAGCCAGACTGCCCAGGTTTGCAGATAAGCCCAAGATGCCTTTCACGGAGGCATTCATATATGAAGTGTTTCGTCATGCTTCATATGTCCCTTTTACTATTCCTCACTGGTAAGGCAGTCGTTTAGTTTACACTCCATTCATGTTTATGATTGTTATGAAAACTTCACTTTCTCCCCCTCAGTACCACGAGAAACATCACCCTGAATGGATATTTCATTCCCAAAGATACATGTGTCTTCATTAACCAGTATCAAGTCAATCATGATGTGTGAGTAGTCACTAGCAAGACATGCTACTGCATCAATCTTCTTTTCAGTTGAGAAGAATGTGTTTTTCTGTTTTATTATTATTTACTTACTTACTTACTGTTTTTCACTATGTCCCAGTGATCTTTGGGGTGACCCGAACACATTTCGCCCAGAACGCTTCCTTGGTTTCTCGGGACTCCTTAACAAGGACCTGACGGAGAAGGTTCTCATCTTTGGCATGGGGAAGAGGCGCTGTCTTGGTGATGGTTTTGCTCGTTTGGAGATGTTTGTCTTTCTCACCACGCTGCTCCACGGGCTGCGGATTGAAAATGTTCCAGGGCAGGTGCTGGATCTCAGCACTGATTTTGGTCTGACTATGAAACCACGTCCATACAGGATTACCATATCCTTGAGGTTTTAGACCATCACAAAATGTCTCGGGTTACGTATGTAACCCTTGTTCCCCGAGAAGGGGAACGAGACACTGCGTCGGTGACGACACTATGGGAACGCCCCTGGGCGTGGCAGGGCTGAACTATGAATGAAACTACTCCAATCCTATTGGTGTTACTAGAACGGTAGTGTGTGACGGCGTAACCGGAGGGGGTATATAAGCACGCACACATTAGCCCTTTCTATGAAGCAAGGCACTCCAGGCGGGGTGAGGTGTGGTGGACCGACGCAGTGTCTCGTTCCCCTTCTCGGGGAACAAGGGTTACATACGTAACCCGAGACATTCCCCTTCGAGGGAACTCGAACTGCGTCGGTGACGACACTATGGGAACGAGATACCCACTTAGGCCGTACCGAAACCCCGCCTGCCCCCAGCGTGCAGAACCTGACGGCACGACTAGGAGGAGAGCGCACGGGTGCCGGGTGCAGAAGGCAGGTCCAGACTGTAAAACCGGATAAAAGTGTGAGGGGTGGCCCAGCCAGCCGCATCACACAAATCCTGGAGGTGGTGGTGGGTTCCCCCTACTCGAGGTCTCAGGACCTCTTCCCCCGGGCCCGCCGAGACTGAATGACGGTCCTCAGATCCGTCTTCCCGGGGGGCTGTGGGCGAGAGCACCGTCTTGCGTCCCAGGTTGGTTGAGGGGGATCCCGCAAAGCGACGCTCTGCTTCTGGCTGTGGCGGTAGGTGCTGGATGAAGGCTGCGTCCGCCTTTCCTGAGCCGTCGCGGTCCTGGAGTCTGACCGGCGGGGGAGATATCGCTCAAATGCCTCTCCCTGAGTTTTGGCGTGCTGGAACCTGTTGACGACAGCATCCACTGCTTTGCCAAACAGGCCAGAAGGCGAGAGGGGTGCATCCAGGAGAAAAGCCCTCTCCTTCCCCTGGATGCCTGATAGGTTGAGCCACAGATGGCGCTCCGTAGCCACCAAAGCCGCCATGGATCGGCCTACGTCACAGTCCTGAAGAAGATCGGCCTGGTATGCCTGCAAGACAGCCATCGTATGTAGGCTGGCACCAGCCTGACCCGCTGCCATGTAGGCCTTGCCCACCAAATCGGACGTCATCCGACACGGCTTGGTGGGGAGCGCCGGCGTCCGGAGGGATGAGGCGAGGTTGGGAGAGAGGTAGCTAGCCAGTGCCTCCTCCACTCGTGGCATCGCTCCGTAGCCGTGCTGTCTGATTCCTGTCACGTTGCCGTAGTCCAGCCGGGGGGACGTAGACAACCGCGCAGAGAAGGGTTTATTCCATGATCTACACAACTCGTTGTGCAGATCCGGAAAAAATGGTAGGGGCCGACGCGGGGGTGGCGCTCGGTGTTGCAGAAACCGCTCATCTAGTTTGCTGCCTGCCGATGGCTGCTGCACCGCCTGTGGCCAATCAATGTGCAGCTTGGCCACGGCCCGCGTCACCACTTCCAACAACTCCTCGTATCCTGGCGAGGGCTGATGACGTTCCGTTTCCTCTATGCTAAG
>NC_060170.1:29061911-29067722 GCF_021292245.1 Micropterus dolomieu
GCCTGGTATGCCTGCAAGACAGCCATCGTATGTAGGCTGGCACCAGCCTGACCCGCTGCCATGTAGGCCTTGCCCACCAAATCGGACGTCATCCGACACGGCTTGGTGGGGAGCGCCGGCGTCCGGAGGGATGAGGCGAGGTTGGGAGAGAGGTAGCTAGCCAGTGCCTCCTCCACTCGTGGCATCGCTCCGTAGCCGTGCTGTCTGATTCCTGTCACGTTGCCGTAGTCCAGCCGGGGGGACGTAGACAACCGCGCAGAGAAGGGTTTATTCCATGATCTACACAACTCGTTGTGCAGATCCGGAAAAAATGGTAGGGGCCGACGCGGGGGTGGCGCTCGGTGTTGCAGAAACCGCTCATCTAGTTTGCTGCCTGCCGATGGCTGCTGCACCGCCTGTGGCCAATCAATGTGCAGCTTGGCCACGGCCCGCGTCACCACTTCCAACAACTCCTCGTATCCTGGCGAGGGCTGATGACGTTCCGTTTCCTCTATGCTAAGCACATCTAGCTCCTCAGAGCCAGATCGTGTCAGTCTTTCCGGACTCGCCCCTCGAGTGGGAGAAACCGTGAAACGGGCTCCCGATTGGGGACGAGGGGAGGAGGATTCCGCAGGCGAGGACCGGAAAAAGGCCTTAGCCGTTCCGGCACCCTCGGCGATCTCGCGTTGTGATCCCCAGGATCGGAACCGCCGCAACGCCTCAGCGACCGCGGGGCCTATGCCACGAGGGGAGCGCATCCGACCATCCTCTAGGAAGAGAGCCGCTCGAGACCTCAGCACCCTCAGGGGCAGGGCCTCGCAATGGTCGCAGGCAGCCCCCTCGAGAGCCGCCTGAGCATGCGACATCCCCAGGCATGAGACGCACATCCCATGGGTATCACCTTCTGTGATGAAATGCTCACAAGGGAAGACACACTGTCGGAATCGCTTTGACATGATCTTCTGCTGCTTCGTCTCGATGTCAGGTAGAAAAATGGAGCTTCCAAACATAGCCAGAGTGCCTGCTGAATAGAAAGAAGCTAATGTGTCTTATGTGCCGGCGTGCTTATATACCCCCTCCGGTTACGCCGTCACACACTACCGTTCTAGTAACACCAATAGGATTGGAGTAGTTTCATTCATAGTTCAGCCCTGCCAGGCCCAGGGGCGTTCCCATAGTGTCGTCACCGACGCAGTTCGAGTTCCCTCGAAGGGGAACCCAAATGATGCACCACAACACAAATTTAAGTTATTATTATCATTAGCCCCCATATTTGGCTAACCTTAAAGAGCTGGTATTATGCTTTTTATCTTTTTCCCACTCCTTTATTGAGTTATTTCCCTTTTTTGTGCATGTAATAGGTTTGCAAAGTGAAAAAGCCAGTCCAGCCCAAAGGGAGTTCCCGTATCCCACAGAAAACTCTGCTCAGAACTGCATGAAAACAGCTCGTTTGTAGTCCAGCCGTTTCCCTTTCATCCCTGTGACGACACTGGGATGAAAGCTAAATGCGCCTCATATAGCGCTTGACAAGCACGCCCTCAAAAACACCGGTGGAAAAACACTGAGCTGCAGCCCACACCTCCTCTTCCTTCAAAACACTAGCTACCCTCCAGGCAGTCAATGGACATAAAGTTGTTACTGTGATGTAGAGACAGAGCTCAGTTAAAACATTATGGATGAAAGATACATTTGATACAGATTAATACCTCACCGCTCTGAAACTCTTGCTCCATGTTGTCAAGCTGGTCCGCAACATGTAGCCTACAGCTGAAACAAAGCTATTAACGGACTTCACACATCCCGCCCTTCCCTGCTTCTGATTGGCTAGTAGTCTTTAACTAGGTGCATGTGCAACTCCCAACACAACTAAAACGAAGCCTTCAACACAGGGTGTAAAGAGGAGCTGCAGCAATGGGCAGTATGAAAAAAAAAAAAAGGCGTTTTTTGAAAATTAAACCATGTAAACCTGTTCTGTTACAACTCCTAATTAGGATTTTGAACCTGAAAATGAGCATAATACCACCTCTTTAATATTGCCACAGAGATACAGTGCCTCTCATTATTGTCAACAGACTGGAGTTTCTGTTTTGGTAAATGCGGTCAAGTACACACATGGAAAACAAAAGGGAAATATACTGTATGTCTTCCTAAGATTTGTTTCTTTAGATTTTAGAAATAGCAATGAATATGAACTAACTTTATGTTTGTACTGAACACAGTTTTTATGACAATCGAGGGTCATTCACAGTGCTTCAAGTGTACTTCGAAAGGGTAAAGTCCCTCCGCCTTCCTGTCCCAACACATTAAAAATGAAACAAGCTTGAACAGCCCCTCATTAAAAGCCTTTATCTTAAGTTATTAGTTACAGTTAAACACTGGGAGAGGGATGGAGAGAGAGGGTGATCAGCGCTTCAGGCCTCAAACTGTGTTCATGCAGGGTTCATCCTCACTCTCGACGGCCCTCTTCTCCCTTTTCTCGCTTCAACTTTTCTTCTATCTCCTCCCCATCAGTTAGATTCCTTTCATCTTCTCACCCCCCTCATGTACATGCCTTCTTCCTGTCCTTGTCCCCCTTCCCTAGCTCCTCCTCCTCTTTTATTGTAGCTTCGAGGCAAACACTCCCCAGTGCCTCTGTGAGGAAAAATATATATTAAGACATGCAAGTTCCCAGTCTTTTCGAACATCCGCTTCCTCACACATCAGTACTGTGAAACTCAGATTAGATACAGTTCCAGACATCTTTGAGGGACGTAAAGTGAAGTGTGAAATCAGGCATTAATTTTATAAGCTAAATGTAAAGAAGCACAGCAGTATGTCTTAAGAACAAAAAGAGAACTTCATCCTTAAATGGAACGTTTGAAAATTATCTTCATGACAGCATTATCTCTTTTGAACCTCTATGTATTCTATTGAATAGTTAGAAGTGTTCTACCTCTAAACTGCATTTTACAGACATAGCTTTGGCCAGTGAGTTGTTAAAACAGGAGGTGAAGTCTGTCCCAGGGATTCAAACTGTCAACCTTGTGTCCATAGGATTTCACTGACACCCAGGAAAAATATAAGAGTGTTTAATATTTGTCACTTCAGTTTGATGTTTAAGCTTCACTGTGCAGAATGATGAATGTGCAGTGCGATGAATGTGCAGACACTAGAAGTGTCTCTGAACTGTACAAACAAGCAGGATTTGTGAAATCACAACTATTTTGGAACAAATCTTGGTCCAATATGCAACTTATACAATTTTGAGAATGGACTTTACAATAAAGCAGGAGACTTCTTGGGTCCAGCAGTTATTTTGAAATGAACACTTTTTGAATATTCTGGATTTTTCAGTGATGAAAAAGGTGTAGATGTCATTTTAAAACCTGCCTGAAGGGGTTCTTTAAACATTTTTGATGTCTGAATTTGATAAATGAAACGATCTGTGAGTAAAAGCAGTAATTATTTCTGTGTTTACGCCTCTGCAGAGAATACCGGATCATTAGTTCCTGCATTGGTTAAAGTAATATTATATAAAGTAAATAATAATTTACTTTAGTAGAATGGATAAATTTTTAGCCATGCCACGGAAATGTGGGGTGTAGGTCGGTCCAAGTCTTTTGTCCAGACTGAAAAAACTCAAAATTTCTTGGCCATTTAACTGTACTTTGTGTTTACTGCATCAGAAAATATTAGCATGCTAAAATGCTAAGCTAAGATGAAGAACATGGTATAAACATTACGTCAAAACTTAAATTAAAAGCCAAGTCGCAATTAGACTCCTGTCCCTTTTACAAGCCTGGTGTGACCACAACTTTTGACAAATAAACACAGGTGTTGTGAGGTTGGCCCTGATGGGCTGTCTATTGGGGCTAGATCAAATGAATGATTGCTAATTGATATGTTTTCCAATTGCTTAATTTTTAGACTTGTATAGACGCCTGTCCCAAATATAGTCAGGGTGAGTTCAGTGACTGAAGCAAATAAAAACCCAGGCCAAATAATTGAAGATTTACGCTATATCTGCTTAACATTAGCCTGTTGGCATTGTCAATGTGAACATTTTAGCATGCTGACATTAGTATTTAGCTCAAAGCGCAGCCTCATAGTAACGCTAGCACAGCTGTACACAGTTGTGTTACACACATTTCTTGGAAATAACTTTGAAATCCCTGGCATTTATTGTGTGCTATACATATGTGATTGGATGCTGTCAGTAATTCATAGTTTTTCCTTTCATTTGGATTTTTGTGATAAGGAAAATAATAATAAAATGACTAAAATATTATAGTACTATCAAGTAATGAATGAATGTCAACTTCTAACAATATCTTATTACGGTGAATAACAATAAAAAGGAAAATGCTTAACTTCTGTGTTGCACTTGCAATATGTTCTATTTTCAAGCCAAATGTGTCATTTAAAAATGTCTTGTAAAAGTATTATAACAATCAGATTGTCCTCAATGACATCTAAAACTACCAACAATGTGTCATGACAGCCAGGTTCTGTATTAAAGGCATAATTCTTAGTTTGCCTGTGTGTGGTCATGTATACAAATCATCTACAGTGGTGAATTGTTTTGTGTTGACTAATAAACAAAACACACCCAGAGGATGAGACCACAGCCCCCTCATCAACCCTGTTCCCTCTCTGTGTGCTCTGTGTGGTTTTGATTCTCACTTTGTTCCAGTCCACTGAGCTCACAGTATGATTTAAACTATGGCCTCAAAGAATAACAAATCACAGGGAACATTTGCTTAGTGGCCTCTGATCCAAACCAGTCAATAAAGCACAGCACGCAAAGCTAGGAATCATAGCTCTAATGTGGCGTAACAAAGAGAAGCACTTGTGGGGCCCGCAGTGTAGATTAATAATGCTGAACAATTAAGATTGGACCCAATTGCAGACAAAAGACAGTCTACTTATAGAAACTGCTATCCCCATCAGCGCTGACATGCCACCCTCGCTCAAACAATTTCAGTTTGAAGTCTCAACTCCGCAGTTTAAGTGTGAGCCAAGGCCTAGAGTGAGACACAAACCAAGCCAATAAACATTGGTAGAATTACATTTACTCAAATACTGTACTTAAGTACAATTCTTAGCAACTTCCAGTATTTCCATTTTATTCTACTTTATTAATACAAATAATAACTATATAACTAAGTAATTATTATGTATTATCATAGACTGAGCTATGCAGCAGTACATAAAGTAGTTAATTGTGGCTCCACCTTTACTAGTTGCAACATTGAAGTAATGAACACATTAATGCATCACTGATTATAATCCAGTAATATAATATTATTCTGAAGTGGACCATTCTGCACAATGGGTACTTTTATTAGTGGTACTAAGTACAGTGAGGAAAATAAGTATTTGAACACCCTGCTATTTTGCAAGTTCTCCCACTTAGAAATCATGGAGTGGTCTGAAATTGTCATCGTAGGTGCATGTCCACTGTGAGAGACATAATCTAAAAAAAAATAATCCAGAAATCACAATGTATGATTTTCTAACTATTTATTTGTATGATACAGCTGCAAATAAGTATTTGAACACCTGTCTATCAGCTAGAATTCTGACTCTCAAAGACCTGTTAGTCTGCCTTCAAAATGTCCACCTCCACTCCATTTATTATCCTAAATTAGATGCACCTGTTTGAGGTTGTTAGCTGCATAAAGACACCTGTCCACCCCATACAATCAGTAAGAATCCAACTACTAACATGGCCAAGACCAAAGAGCTGTCCAAAGACACTAGAGACAAAATTGTACACCTCCACAAGGCTGGAAAGGGCTACGGGGAAATTGCCAAGCAGCTTGGTGAAAAAAGGTCCACTGTTGGAGCAAT
>NC_060170.1:29067822-29092697 GCF_021292245.1 Micropterus dolomieu
GGGGTGGTAGCATCATGCTTTGGGGGTGTTTTTCTGCACATGGGACAGGGCGACTGCACTGTATTAAGGAGAGGATGACCGGGGCCATGCATTGCGAGATTTTGGGGAACAACCTCCTTCCCTCAGTTAGAGCATTGAAGATGGGTCGAGGCCGGGTCTTCCAACATGACAATGACCCGAAGCACACAGTCAGGATAACCAAGGAGTGGCTCTGTAAGAAGCATATCAAGGTTCTGGCGTGGCCTAGCCAGTCTCCAGACCTAAACCCAATAGAGAATCTTTGGAGGGAGCTCAAACTCCGTGTTTCTCAGCGACAGCCCAGAAACCTGACTGATCTAGAGAAGATCTGTGTGGAGGAGTGGGCCAAAATCCCTCCTGCAGTGTGTGCAAACCTGGTGAAAAACTACAGGAAACATTTGACCTCTGTAATTGTAAACAAAGGCTACTGTACCAAATATTAACATTGATTTTATCAGGTGTTCAAATACTTATTTGCAGCTGTATCATACAAATAAATAGTTAGAAAATCATACATTGTGATTTCTGGATTTTTGTTTTTAGATTATGTCTCTCACAGTGGACATGCACCTACGATGACAATTTCAGACCCCTCCATGATTTCTAAGTGGGAGAACTTGCAAAATAGCAGGGTGTTCAAATACTTATTTTCCTCACTGTATATTTTGATGCTAGTACTTTCACTAAAGTAACATTTACAATGCCTTTCTTTAACTTGTAACAAAGAATTTTTACACTGTGGCATTGCTACTTTTAGTAAATTATCTGAATACTTCTTTCACCACTGTTAATAAACACTAGAATCAATCTCATAACCCGTATGAGACGGCACCAAACATTTAAAGGGGAAGAAAATCTTGGAGGCCTAGTTCATTTGAATCTGAAAATTCAAAATGACAAAAATTTGTTATTTTCTTCTTCTCATTCTGGTACTTTTAAAGACACTTTCCCTTGTTAGGGAAGTTGCTTTTAACTTCGTCAAACGTCATAACGCTCTAATTTTTGCAAATCCCCCGCCTTTCTGGAAAACAAAACCTACAACAACAGGTTAGGGCCTTCGTGTGTTGGAGAGTGCCCTTTCTCAGCTATGGGATATGACCCCGTAACAGTACAGCAACACGTCATGGTTCCGCAATATAGCAACACGTCATGGTTCTGCAAGCTCTAATGGGCTACAAACTCATTGCCTTCTCCCACATACAAAAGGAGTGAAAAATGAAAGACCAATTGACTCCTATTTGCCTCTTCAGTTACACGTGGGGCTCTGTATTGTGGTGGCCTTATTCTATAGACACTGGCAGGCAGCACCCATTAACAAGCTGCACACAGTCCTTTGAATGCTACTGTGCAACTGTGCCCCATAGTGATGTCACCTATTCCCATTGTACTGTAATTAAGTACAAATTCTAGGTAATTGCACTTTATGTGAGTATTTCCATTTTATGCTACTTTATACTTCTACTCCAAATACTTTTAGACAAATACTTTTTACTCCACTACATTTGTCTGACAGCTTTAGTTACTATTTTTAGATTATACTTTTCATAACCCTTCTGTCAAGTAAAAACCATGTATCTCATAAGATTATGAATGTGAATTTTTTGGATAAACTTAAGTATTAAATTCCTTTATGGGTTGAGATTATTCTGCTTCTTAAGCTAAATAAACTATTTAAACCCTGCTTGGATCAGGTGGAAACTGCATTGTCACAAAGCTGAAAACAGGCCTGTCTGAGCTCATGAAAAGTAGATTTTTTTAGAGATACAGTATGTGGTCCTCACAGGACAATGACGCTAAAAACATATGATGATTGTAGAGAATATGATGCATTGTTGTAGATTAAACTACCCAACAGTATATAAAGCAGTTAAAATTAGCTTAAAGATCTACAGCAGTAAAATGCAACATACACCTAAATGCAGTAGTAATATTCATCCAGAAATATCATATTCAATAGTAAAACAGTGACATGGAGCATTTTACTAGTGCTTTTACTTTTGATACTTAAGAAAGGTAATTACAGTAATTATACTGTCGACACGTGCTTATGGCTGGTTGCCATCATGGGAATGTCGGCACATATGCAGGATTTAAAAACTCTGATATCATGCACATACAGAGAGATTTATCCGGCGGTGAAAGGCTTAATCAGCATTTTGGCTAAATTAAATATTTAAATTATTTAAAATATATGCTAATTCATATGCATGTACAGCTTAAACAATGCACGCAAGATAGGCCACAAGAAATAGTCTAAACAATCCCAGTTCAACACTTTACTCCACCATTGTACACAATTCAATTCAGTCAATACAGTACCATTCAAACATCCTCCTCTTCCACTGTCTGTCCTGACCTTAGCTTCATGATCACCTGAAAAAGAAAACAGGATTAAAGTTAGCGTGTCTGTTTAAACTAATTCTTTTTGTTTTATTCTACATATCAATTCACGTTTTGGCAACACTACTAGCCGTAGAAAATTACAGTGACACACACCTCTTTGAGCTGGGCAATCTCTTTGCTGTCCACATTTCTCTGAGCATGGTTGGTTATAGCCTTCACTCTTGTTGCATAACTGGAAGGTTTAGGGAGTTCAATCAATCAATCAGTCAATCAGTCAATCAGTCAATCAGTCATTCAATCATCCAATCAAGTTTTATTTAAAGTGCAAAATCACCAAAAAAACATGGTCAACTTTACACTTTACAAAATGCATTGAAGTTAAATAAAATAAGCCACAAAATACAGAATGCATGTGATAAAATCAGCAAAATAAAATAATATAAACAATTTAATAATTTAAAGTTTAGGGAGTTCGGTGTTATTTGGGAGTTTGCTAGCATTCAACTAAAAATGAAATGATGAATCTCTCTCTTTGTTTCTTACATGAGAGATGTGAGCGTCTCATCAAGGTTGTATTCGGAAGGAGAGATGTTGACGATCATGAGGGTTTTGGCATTTCCACCCAGGGAGTCTTGCATCACCTGAAATGCACCGGTCACATTTGGCTGACCTACATTGCAGTTCATGACCACACATAAAAAATCACAAGCAGCTTTTTGTTTATTGCTCTCTCTCTCTCTCTCTCTCTCTCTCTCTCTCTCTCTCTCTCTCTCTCTTTCTCTCCCAAAATTCAAAGTACAATGCTTTTTATCATCACCTGTGTCAGCTTGCTATTCCTGTATGGTACGTGGGGCAGTTCTGCAGACAGGGCTGAGATCACATCACCCAGGGCACTCAGAGACTTGTTAATGGAGTTAGCCTCCTGCATACGAAAGTGGAGGATGAACGAGGGGGCTTTAAAGAGAGCATGAGAAATATCTAATTCTTTCAATCATCCTTACAATCACTTGATGGACCAATGACAATATAACATTTGAGCAAACCTTTAGCTGGTCGTCCTTGGCACCAGCCTTGGCTGCTCTCTCACTGCCTGCCAGGTCCACAAGGCTCAGCTTCCCGGTGCTCACACTTCCGTTGGTCAGATTCCTGCTTTCCACCATGATGCCAACGATGAGATGTGAGCGGGAACTCTCCACATTCATCTCTGGGGACACATGATCCACAAAAAAGGCCTGGAACGGATTGTCATACGCCGTGGCTTCTTGATGTTCAGCTAGTCACTTGTAGTCAAGATTAGGGCTGAAACTAATACATATTTTCATTACTAATTAATCTTCAGATGATCATTTAGAGTAATTGATCAGTTGTTTGGTGTAAAATGCGGATCACAATTTCCCTGAGTGCAAGATGTGATTTTCAAATATTTGGCATATATTTCTTGATAAATGACATAAATGATTGTCAAAACTGTTTTTTGAATGTTTGTGATTAAGGTGGGAAAAAAAAACACAATAAAAACATAAATATAAAATGTGATGCCACTACTGTTCTTTATTATTTTGTGCCATCCTTTGTTCCATAGTCCTTGAAATAATCTAAGTGTGTCTGCTTTTTATATATTTGTCAGTATCTACAGTCCACAGGCTGTATTTGTAGTTGATTAAAATTATTTTGTAGTTCCAGCTAGTAGATCTAGCTCCATACTACTAAAATAATAATAATAATCTTTATTTATAGAGCACTTTTAAAACAAACCTTACAAAGTGCTTAACATGAAGCAGTTAAAACATAACAACAATAAGAAACCCCCAATAAAAATCATTTCAAAATTATACTTAAAATAAAATCATGTAAAATCAGGGAATGCTCTTCGATAAAAGTATGTTTTAACAAGGGATTTAAAAGAATTTCCTCGTAGATTGCTCCAGAGCCACAGATCCCTAATTGCAAAGGCTCTGTCTCCTCTCAATTTCAGCCGGGTCTCTGGAACAAATAAAATCAGGAGTGATATGATCACGTTTCTTGGTTCTAGTTAAAAGCCTGGCAGCTGAGATCTGAACAGACAAAAGATTTTTGATTCAGGCAGGTAAAGAGACTGTTTCAATAGTCCAAACGTAAAGAAATAAAGGCATGTAAAATGGTCTCAGTTTCTTTAAAATATTTGGGAAATTCTGTAAGGACTCTGATGACCTGTGTGCGTCTATAAAACAATGTTGCTCCTCTTCTTACAGATTGGCTGTAGTGCCACGCACCGCCCAGTCCAATAATGATGTACTGAGCTGCCACCCCCTCACACTGACTGTAACTAACATGATTAATCCAAACCATTTAGCAGGGCCCTGTTTGAACTGGGCGGCATGGCACGGTATAGAGAACTCACTGGTGGCAGAGATGTGTCGGTTGGTGCAGGCCTGCTGGAACAGAGCGTAAAGCTCCTGGGCACTGGAAGCCTCCTTTGTCTCTGCTCCTTGGGCGAACACAACCCCCTTTCTGTTCCTCTTGATCTCCACCCGCCTGGCCTGGCCATGGGACTGGGGCTGTCCATGGGCCTCACCAGCCAGGCTCACAAAGAGGTCCTGCAGCTTGTCGTTGTACAGCTCCAGCATATAGGCTGAAACCTGAGGCAAAAGGATGAAAAAGCTCAGGAAGGAGGAGGAGGACAGGGACAGAGATGGAGGAAGTTGAGGGAGACAAGAAAGTTAAATCTAAGATCTTTGCCATCTCCCAAATAATTTAAAAATAATAATTGCATTAGTAATATAGTGTATGTTACCTTGAAGTCAAATTTATTGCTGTTCTCCTGAATCATATCAAATATGGCATTAAAAGATCTCGGCATGATCCCAGGGTTCTTCTGTTCCTTGTCCCCCACCATGGTGAAGGTCTTCCCTGAGCCCGTCTGGCCATATGCAAAGATGCAGACGTTGTATCCATCAATAGCCGACTGAATCAGCCTGTGGGGGATATATATCCAGCTGGACTGTACTTATTATAGAACTATGTGCTTCTACTTCTGAATTGGCACAAATTTGTACTATCAACTACTAAAATCAGAAACTACTTTGTAAATGGATTAAACACATTACATGTGTCTTATGGTACATTTGTGAATATACTGTATTTGTATATTGATTAAGAAGCATAATCCAACCTGTTGGTGTCATGAAACAGGTCTTCCTGAGAGGCTTCAGCGTTGAACACCTTGTCGAACTGAAACTCCCTCTGCCCACGAGGGGTTTCCACAGTGACAGAGAAATCATCTATTTTCTCCACAACGATGGCTCCACCCTGCATAACCTCGGTTCGGCTCACTGGTCGAATCCGACAAAACACTCTGATTTTACCTGTGAAAATTTCAAGGTGTGAAACCTTAGTAACCTCAAAAAAAAAAGTGTTAAACTGAGAAGGCCTCAATTTGTGGTGTTTCATTTCATACAAAAACATTTAATGCTGGCTAATGTTTACCTTTCATGTCTTCCACCATATTGTAGTACTTCTTCCTCATTGTCCGTTCTAAAGTGTAGTTCTCAATTGTTTTCTTTTTCTCTTCTTTAACCTGCTTTAACTTGAGAAAAGAGCATGATAACACAAATATGACACTGAATAACAGAAGTTTTTTTTTAGCTACTTGAACTAGATAGCTTACTACAATCCCTTAATAATCTAAAACATTTTACTCTATGTATCAGGAAACTTAAAAACCTACAAATTATACCAGGTGTCGATTCACACACACACTAATAAATATGACAACTGAACGCACCCAAACCATTATATAACAGTTACAGAAATAATATGTGTGATGCTTCATCAGCCCATGTAATTTAAGTCACACCCTCAGTCTACCATTGTAACGATACCGTTTTACCTGAGATTCATCAAATTCAATATATAATATAGAGGGGCAGCTGGGAGGTTACCATCTCTATTTTACCCCCGAGGCCTGACCTGACCTGAGATTTTGACCAACCTGATCCTGCAGCAAGAGAAGTTGCTGACCAACACTCTTCACTCCCTCTGTGGTTTGGATTGTCCCTCGTCCCAAGATGTCTTCCAGTTCTGAGACTGCATCGCAGTCTGAGCAAAACAGGAATTAAAACCACTTATATAAGTGATGCACCACCGTACACTAAACATAGCACAGACACACAGTTGTTGCCAGACTGATGTAAATGAAAGTTTTTAAGATGCAAGTATTATAGTAGCTGTATGAATGCAGGTGATGTGAATATAGGAGATTTAAGAAATTTATTTACCATTTATGACAGGGCTTTCTCCAGTTTTGATGCAGTCCAAAGCCAGTTGCGATACCTCATACCTCCTCACTGTTCCTTGTAGTACAGACAAACGTGACTCATATTCATCTAACCTGAAAAGTAGAATAGCAGTTGAATAAAAGTCTTGAATAAAGGCATTGAGACTGGCTTTGGCTATTCCATTGTTTATATGTCCAGGCTGTTTCCATGATCTCTAACCCCTCTTGGTCAGTGGTCTTGTCCTCTTTGTCATTACTGTCTATGGCCCTCTGTAGGCGGTGCAGTTTGTCTCTGGCTTCGACCAGAGCGACCCGGTTCTCCTCAATCATCTGGTCCAAAGGAGCTCTGGTCTCAGCCACTGCAATGCAAATAGCATGAGCCTAGAAAACAAAACAAAGCAGTCATGTGCTATCTATAGAACAAAGTCATAAAAGCAGGGTGATGTCTAAGAAAACAGAGTGAAGTATCTCCTGCCACCAGCAAAGCAGAGAATGCCATATTTAAAATAAGTAGATACATAGTTTAATAGTTGAACAGCACCTTGTGTATGACAGTGGAAAGCAGAACGCTGCAGGGAGGCAGAGGGACAGGGGGGACAGGGCTCCTCTCTGCCTCCAGCAGCTCAGTAATCTCTCTCTCCCTCTGGTACAGGCTCTCTTTCAGCTCCTCCAGGCAGGCCTTAGCCCCCTCCAGTGGCTGATCTGACTCATTGCAGCCCTGCGCATGAAACCACCTTAAAGGTCAGTACACCCAAATCAATTTTGTCATGTACCCATGAAGCATGACGATAACTTTATCTGCTGATGTTGCTGACCTCTGAAATTTCTGATACTGCCCAAATATATAATTCAAACATGTTTAATAGTATGTTTAATATCAGATTGCTGTCTGTCCCTGTCTTGGTAATAGGCAATATGTTGTCCCTCAGAAGGTGATGATTGCTTTGTTGATGTGTTTATAATCTTAGATCATGTACTTAAATGAGCAGCAGGCTGCCGTAGAAACTAATTTCAACCCACCACAGTCTGTTGTTGTGCTGAAAGCCCTTTGTTCTCTGGACTTTCACTTTCCTCAGTGGCATCCTGATGCTCCCGGGATGATACCATTAACATTTCTTGGACTTTCCCTACTTCCTGTCTGGCCATTTGCAGCTCCTGTATTGCTGTTCAGTGTCACAGGGCATTAACAAAGGTGTGACATGCAAGGGTCAGTAATTTTGCAGGCAGACATCAATGAATGAATGCACACTCACTGGAGGCCTGGTGGCTGTGCAGGACATCCAACCTGTTGGAGAACAGTTCCAACATTTTGCTCTAAAAGAAACAAAAGCTGAACCAATCATTATGTAATGACGTAAAAAACGTTCCTGTTATGCTCAAATGTGGCCACAAGGGGGTGTTCCAGTTCAGAGGACAGTGTAAGTGTTTGTGGCGCCTGCCAGATTCCTATCCAACCTTTTCTCTTTGCCACTGCAGGGCCTCCTCTTTACTCCTCCTCTTCTCAGCTCTCTGCTCCTCCAGCAGCTGCTCGTTCTGTGCAGTTGAGACCTGCAGGAAACAGCACCGTAAATACAAGTGTTTTAGTGTTTCAACTGTGGTCTGTAGTGTGCACCAACAATGACTGATGAGTGAATCCCAATGTTTGAAGATCGGAGAGTTTCACTGTGTTGTTGAACTTTACCACCAGTGAGAACAAACTCATGAGAGCCGCAGGAAATGATGAACATCACTGACCGCGACTGTCCTCTGCCAGTCAGCGTTCTTCTTCTCCACCGTCTCCTGGTAGAGGTCCAGGATTCTCCTCAGAGTGTTCAACTTGTTCTGGTAATGAGATCTGATTCTCTGCACAGTCCACTCCTGACCATACAATGAGATCTGCGTCACTGTTATGTGTTAGGTCTCGCTCTCATACACAGACACACATACATGCCTCCTCACCTGGTTCTCTCGTGCTGTGATCTGAAAGTTCGCCTCCAGCTCCTGCACCATTTCCAGGTGCCGTCTCTTCATTGCTTCCATGTCCTCGGCTATCTGTTGTGGGCCGTGTACAACACACAAAGACATAAAACTCACAAACACAAAACAGCATCCTAGGAGCTTATACTGATCAAATGCATTCCAGGGTCACACTAGCAGCATCAGGGCAGCCATGTGAGGATGAGGAAGAACACAACACAGAGTCTGACAGTGTCTTCATTGTGTGTCTGCAGACGCTCTCACTGAACAACTGGACACAGCTTTAAGTCACATGCTTAAAAAACATCACTGTTTTATATGAAATGAGTTTGAAGTCAGACATGTTTCTTTCAATATTCATGTCTGTTATAAATGTAAACGCTTTGCTGTGGGAGACAGTACGTGTTTTGTGCTGCTTTCCTATGATGATGCTCATTATTTTACCTGAGTGATGCAGAGTTCAGCTGACTCGTAGGGGATATAGATCTTGACATCTTGTGACCTCTCAGCTTCTGACGCCTGATCTGCATCGCTGCTACCTGACAGCTGAGATTCTGATGAGCCTGCATATATAACATGTTGTAATCCACCGTTCAATTCAGACACACACACACACACACACACACAGACATGCGCACACACACAAACAAACACACACACACACACACACACACACACACACACACACACACACACACACACTATCACCCCTCCTCCTCCACATGTTTCTTCATCACTGTACAGCACCTTGGTTGACCTCTTGTCCAGGGTTCTTTCTGCGATCCGCACCGATCCAGCGTCTGAAAGCAGCCCACCTCTTCATCCATAGAGTTTTGTGATGAATGACAGCTTGAACAACGGAACAAATGTTGGGGAACATTTGGAAACAGCTCGGGGAGTGGAGTAACAGGTATGGGAAAGAGGAGAAGAGTAAGTGCAGCAACAAGTCTTGTAATACATATTCTTCTATCGCCAAATTATTTAGTTATGTTCATCTTTCATGATTCATCTTCAGTTTAAAAAACTCCTCTGAGAAAAACTGTTTCAGTCATTTACAGTAACAGAACTGCAATTACACAATCATAATACTGTACTGATGAACGGCAAACTCATTTATTGGGTTTTACTGTGCTCAAACCCTGATTTTAACCGCTCACTCTCAAAACTGGATATACCAAATGAAACAATCATACAATAAAGTCAAAATATTGTCATTCAACATGTCCCTTTGCCAGTTTTTCCAATCAAAATAATTATCTGTGTGGTGTACTTGTTTATGTACAATTATCATTTCATTACTCGTGGATGCAGTCTTAAAATAAAATGAAACACATAAATCTCAGTGAAACCATTTACATTTTATTGATTAGATTTAGAACACGTTTTACATATTTAGGATGAGTGCTTAGCATGCAGTTTATTGTCTCTTTACATTTATGGATATTACACTCAAAATGTTGATTATTTCAATAATTGTATTACTGTGCTAATTAATTAGGCAGTTAGTTCCTATTTATTTTCATTTTCAAGTTAATCCATCAGTGTGGAATATTTCATCACTCTCTATCTCTTTCATTCCCTTCCCACCCTCTCCCCTCTTTGTTTCCTCATACAGGAATGTGGGTGTGTCGTCATGCGGTTACTTTCCTCCCAGACACACCTTTTTGTAGAGAAACAGAAATTATGTCAGAAAAAACAGAGACAAACCCTCGGTTTATCTACTGAGTGAGAACACAAAGTCAGATGACTCAAAACAAAGCAGACTTTAAACTATTATCAGTGTTTGGTTTCCATTTGGTTAGGGCTTCACATGCAAGTTTTGATGGATCGAATTCTAAGAATTGTTTTATTACATATCTTGTGCAAGAAATGTGTAAAGTAAAACACTTCCGTGATTGCATGTGCATGTGTGGGGGGTCTACTGGTCTTACCTGCTGTGCTTTCATTGTAATGGTCAAACTGTGTGTTGTGAATTATTGGCCTCTCTTCCGTCAGCTCTGGTACGCTGCCTGGTAAATCCTCCAGCACCTGCGCTGCCACTGGGACCTGTCCAGGTCTCAAGGACCCCGTGGGGTCCTCAGGGCAGGTAGACCTGTTAGTTGTCTCCCATGCGCCTAAGAAAGATTTTACATGGTGCATCATGGGACAAGCAAATTCAGATCCACCGTACAGACATACAAGGAAATGAAGGACAGGGTTTACTCTCGGATTCCAAACATAAACATGCATGGAGTACAGTTAAGACGAAATGCTAAAACAGAAGCTGCAGCAGGATAGCAGATAGCTTTCAGGTAATGAAAACATCTGGACACAAGATGGTGGAGCTTTACATCTCTTAGCAGACCTCTATATGCAGGCCATGTGGATACACATGCACATATGTTAAACCACACACACACACGCATGCACACACGCACACACGCACACACACGCACATAACACACAAAATGTTTTGGCATCCATTTCTGCAGCAGCTTGTGACACGAGCTGTGTTGCTCTACTGTGAGTAAAGATAAGCTGGTCTATGTGGGCTTGCAGGTCTGGTTCTAGTGGTCCATCCAGATCTCCAGCCAGACCCCGGCACGAACAAGGTGCCATTTTTGTTTTGACTGCTCCACGTATTCACAATGGAGGCAGTGAAGCAGTTGAATTATTCAAATGTCGTCTAACTCCCCCAGTCTGCCTTTAACACACTTATCACTCAGAACAGCTTCAGGAGGATGCCATAATCACTGTGCAGATGAACATAACCCACAGCAACTGTACAGGTGCTTATTAGCGGTTGATGTATTTTACACTCACGTTGCTTGCCTGCAGGGGCCACAGAGTGGTGTCTCCCTACTTTCTTTCCCAGGAAGGTCAGAGAATAAGATCCATGTTCAGCTCCAGAAGAATTCACATACATTTTATATATAACTGGGTGTTGGCTTGTGTTTGGTTTTTACAGGTGAGCAGATGCAACTGGTTCAGTCCAAGCTCTGCAGAGAAAAGGGTAAATTTAAGTCATTTTAAAGCCACAAAGATCCCATAAAGATGAAAAGTCTGAATTCAAATGCAACTGACAATCCCAAAATATTTTAATCCTCATTATAAACTCTTGTTCAACCCTCAACTATTAGCAGATGTCAAAAAGCTGACGCAGCAGGTTCACTCAGGGAATGTAATCCGTTTGTCAGTCTCTCTGAGCTACTATGAGCTATAAGCTTCTCAACAGGAAAAACTGAAAATCCCGAAGTTTTTGGCTATTTCTTTTTCAATTTCACAGTGATATAGGAACAAATCTTACACCTCACTCAGCAGGAATTGGCACAATGCCAGTCATTTTTACTAAATAAAGTGATTTTAATTGACCAAAATTGAAATTTATGAATAGCAAAATGAGCTACACTAGCATGAAACTGATGTATACAATCCAAAATATTCACATGAATTAATCAGAAAACACATTAACTTTCAAGAGAGTAGAAAACATGACAAACTGAAAAAAATAATGAAAAAGGCTTGGTGATAAAAGCAGTACCTGGTCTGGGAGCAGATCAGATCCCTTCAGTTTGATTCAGTGCAGTTAGTGTCTGTGTGCTGCTATGCTGATGAGGAGCAGGATCTCTTAGGGGAACCAAACTCTCAACAGTCTTTAAATATTAAACCTGCAGATATGGAGTTTCACCAGGTACTGGCTTAAACCCCACAGAGCCTGCAGATAAAAAGATGCCTGAAACAGTCCTCAGGTTTCCTGTGTGTAAGATAGAGATTGTAACTGGATGCTCTTTCACACACAGTTCATACACACTTTACTCACTTCACTGTTTCTGTTTGTTTTCCTGGAGACCCCACACTTTCCTCAATTGTTAGGGTCAAGGGAATAAATAAGTCACCTACATCCAGGTGAACTCCACAGAGGACTATCAGAAATTTAGCATATGTTTATGCAGATTTGTTGTGATGAAGACAAAACATCAGATGTTTCAGTTTTTATATATTTGCTAAAGTACTGTGTCCATTTACCTCTGAAAGAAGTAAATGTGGAATATAATCTTATGGTCATGCTCTTCTATGAGGCTTTTCCTTTCTTTTTTAGATCAAGAGACTCATTTGGAACATTTGGATCACAGCTTGACCATCTGTTTAACACACCTTGCTTAGAGATAAATCCACCCATGATGCCACTTTAATGAAAATACAGCTTTAGCCCCTCCTTCCTTTTTCACAATTCAAACCCTGTGCTCACCATATTTCACTATGGATGTACACGGTGTTACTATGTCAAATTAAAGATTAGAGATTTCGGTCCAATTTGGCAAATAAGATTCCATCTATCCAACACAAATGCACTGGTCCCAACAGGAAAAGGTCTGGACAAAATGTTCTTCTGTGAAGGAAACGTTTACATGATTGTTTAGTGTGATGAAAAAGTATGACTAGGCTCGAATGATGCTGTCATCAGTCAAATGTGTCATTATCCTGGCTGAGGCACGTAGACAGCAGGTAGCGTCAGGTCCTGGCCGTGATGTCATGACAACATGCCACACCTTGAAGAAACTCATTGCCTCATCAGACCAAAGGCAGACTCCTTTGAGGAATGTTAAGGTTGTCTGTGCTCAGTCATCCCTTCAGGTATTGTTATGCTGAGGTGCACCGATATGCAGTGGGCCATGGATTCATTTGTTTTTTATTATGTAACCTCCTGATAACATTTCTGCAAGAGGAGAGATAACAGCAGCAATGTCAAATGTAGAGATTCCTACTTCATTCTTTATTCTAGCAAACAGCAATAACATGTATTTATCCCCTATGCTGGGGACACTCCGGATTCGAGCAGTGAATACATTATCTGTGGAGCTGTGGAAACACATGAAAAAAAAACATGTATATGTTTCAATGTAGAGCCCTAAACAGAACACAAATTAATTGTTACATTATATAAGAGTTATGCTTACTTGCACTGAACTTCTACCAAACACATCAATAGAAGCAAATGGGCCACAGATACCGAGTGATCGAGCAATACTAGCACTAAAAGTGTTCACAAAATTATGAATATTCATTTGCAGGAAACTTTTAAATGCAAAATTCACATCTAAAATTTGAAGAAACAACACAATCTCATGTTCATCTCAAAAGTTAATAACAGACAGCAAACAGTAAACATTACAATAAATTCCTCTGTTGGAATATTGCATTGCGACCTTGGACATAACAGCAATTGTAAGTTACTTTGGATAAAAACGTCAGCTAAATGAGTAAATGTAAATGTATTGGGACATCACATTACTCCGTAAGACCCAGATTTAGCCTATTGTATGTGTTAGTGATTTTCCAAGAGATCCGCTTTTTATGAAAGCTTACGACCTGAAAGCAGCATATGTTTTCAAGTAAGCAGCATGACGCACGGCGAGGCGTTTTGGATGGAGCTCCGTTGCGCTCTGCTGAGGCAGACAGCGGTTCAGTCCAATTGCAGCTGTGGAGGGGAGCATGGGCAGGGCCAGTTACTAGGTGGGGTTTGTCATGGGTATAAATATATTCTCTCTGTCGCTACAACGCCCCTGGAACCCCAGAGAGACAAACTTCTTTCATCTAAGGCCGCACGGTAAGTAATTTTCGTTCGATGAAGATTCTCAGATCTCTTCTCCAACTTTTGGTTTGAGTGTTTGGTGAAGTTTGGTACGAGATGCAAAGGTTTTAAGTCCACTCTACTTTAAGGTATTGATGCAATCTATGCGGATGTGGTTGGGAAAACAGTCGCGACAAATTTTGGGATATAGGCCTACTCATTTCACGCAAAGTGAAGTAAAGTGTGTGCTGGTGTAATTACGCAGCAAAGTTGTTACTCAGTATCAATATTAAAGCACATTGAAAGAGCCTGAGTTGAGCGTGGGTGTGGCCAGGCAGTCTACACATGCTTGTCATTGTTGAAAACTACTTCATAAACCTACTGTAAATATGCACATGCATGTCCTCTCTAGGAGTGGATGATGTTTTTTTTTTTCTTTCTTTCTTAACAAGTTTACCAGACGAACTTTTTACGAACTTTACTCTAGTAGAATCAATAAAAGAGTGATAATTTCTTCTTTGAATACTATCTACATTGTGTTTAGTGGACTTTGTTTTAGTTAATCTTAAGATCATCAACTTGCAAACTACTTTCTATACACGGATCACATCAGTGCTTCTCTTCCGCTGTCCTCTCCCCCTACAGACAGACTCCGGCAGTCCCACCATGTCTTTCATCCAAGCCTTCTTGCAGCAGACTGTGTATATGGGCATGCCCGATGACTCAGTATGTAACTGTTTCTGTTCCAGTTGCTAAGGCCAACCACTGTTTTTTCCTTTTTCTTTTTTTTACTTCCTGTGGTATGCTAGGGTGGAAAATTTTATCAGGCAGAGTTCAGAGCGAGGGAGAGAGAGAAGTGTAGTGAGGTAAAAGAATGATCCAGTGGGAAATTTAAAGGTGGAAGGAGGGAAGGAAGGAATAAGGAGTGGGCAGAGCAGACAGATGAGAAAAGTTTTAAAGTGAAAGGGAACCTGCACTATAAAGATGATATGCAATGAGGAAGATGACCATAAGTCTTGTGAGTGTGTGTGACTCATAGAAGCAAGAATTTGCACCCCTCCCTTTAGAATCTCTCCAGACTGGTTTCTTAAAGTGAAAGTTGCAAAAGGTAATCTTGCATGATTTCAGTCTGTGCTGGCCCACTCTCCCATTATTCTTCAATTTAGTCCATCTGGGGCGTGAACAGGCATTTTAAAAGCCACTGTTGTGGTCTTTGCAGGCATTGGGGAGTAGGGGCAGAGACTGTGAGGGCAGGGCGAATACAATATATCTCAGTTATATTCTTTTATGTCTGGCGGATAGATGCAGGGGATGTGTAAGGGTGAGAAAAAACTGTGATTTTATTTAACCCTTTTGCAGCCCAACTTGTGCACATCACTAAGCAGAACTATTATATAGTTTTTAATAATTACCAAACACACAATAATCTGTGTTGTGTCTCTCAGCTCCTAAAGAACGAGGGGACAGTGATCGCAGCGCCCAATTTCAGCCCCAGTGGAGATGCAGCAGTCTTGGACAAGGCCATCAAGGCAAAAGGTGAACTTGAAATGCGCACAGGGTAACTTTGGAGCGTGTGTGAACATGTTTTGGCTTTGCAATGTGGCTCTGTTAGAACCTTGACATGCTGGCTTTTGCTGTAATAACACCCTCTGCTGGCCATCATGCACCATTAGGCCTACTACTAACAGTGTAATTACTCGTGGTCTCACTCTTGTCCTTGTATGGACCCTCACACTGAAATACAAAGTTACCAATACTATAAGGACTGAAATCTACATTTAAGTATACATTTGTCTCTGTTATAGAGATGCAGAATAATGTAAATGATGATTTTACTTAACACTTTCTTTGTACAGGTGTGGATGAGAACACCATTATTGAAATTCTGGTGAAAAGGAGTAACGAGCAGAGACAGCAGATCAAAGCGGCGTACCAGCAGGCCAGTGGCAAGGTAAGAGTTAGAAAGTTTTTGTTCTACATGCAGAGATACACACCGCAATGACATGCTCTCAAATGCTATATTTACTCATCAGTTGTTCACTTGTAGCCTCTGGAACCAGCACTGAAGAGCGCTCTGAAGGGAGATCTGGAGGATGTGGTTTTGGCTCTGCTTAAAACACCAGCCCAATACGATGCCCAGCAGCTGAAAAAGGCTATGAAGGTAGACACACACACACACACCCTCGTGTCACTATCTTTGTGGGGGGCGGTCATTGACAAAATGCGTTCCCTCTCCCCTCACCCTAACCTTAACATTCACAACTAGATGCCTAACCTTAACCCTTACCATAACCCTAACCTAAATCTTAACTTTAAACTTGTGGGATCCAGCATTTTGGTCCCCACAAAGCTGTTGGACCCCACAAGTATAGCCCCCTCCCCCACCCAAATACAAACAGTCTCCCTTAATAAGAAACACTAATATAAATGTATAAATTACTCTAATGATGAGAAACCAAGCACATTTGAACACATTCGAGGCAAATGTTACTTTTGGTGCATAATGATATCCACCCACTTCCACATATTCATGTATTGTTTTCTTAACAGCGGGATAAAAGGAGTGTTTTTTTTCTTTTCTCTGTATCATTGTATCCATCCTTCTTCTTAGGGTCTGGGCACAGACGAGGACACCCTGATAGAGATTCTGGCTTCCAGAAACAACAGACAGATCCTGGAAATAAAGAAAGCTTACAAGGAAGGTGCGTGCCAACACATTTTAAGCAAAAATCTTTAGTTTCCGCAAGCTAGTGTTTGGAAATAGAAGTGATACAGCATGTGACAGTGGAAAACAACAATGTCTGGGATATGGGAGAAGAACATCATTGTATATCCTTGATGTTTATGTTGTGATTTATTTATTTTTGTTGCCAAGACTACAAGAAGGAGCTGGAGGACGACATCAAATCTGACACTGGAGGAGATTTCAGGGCTGCCCTCCTTGCACTGTGCAAGGTATGTGTGTGTTTCATTGTGTACTAGTTACAGGATTTTGAAGACACCTTCACAGACACTTATTCAGTCACGAGGATGCATTAAGTTCTGAGGCAACACAAAACCCCCTGTTGTGCTGTAGCTGCTACAGTGACAGTGATTTATAAAAACTAAACAAACTAACTCCCTTGATACACACATGCTAACACAATACAAGTTAACAATTGAACCTTTTGATAGCTTTATATTTGGGTTTCCTGAAAATAAGTTGCATATTGTCAAACAGTCTGGCAAGTAAATTAATCCAATATACAACCTATTTCTTTGTGCTTATTCTGCTTTTAAAGCATAATACTTGGCTTCACTATCTGTAAGACAGATAAGCACATATAAAGCACATTCACCTTATATTTTACTCAAATAATATTTCTGTTCTGCCTTTACCACTTTTTTAGTTTTCATGCACCAGCATATGTTTATGGTACAAGCACTACAGTCAACTATAAATGAGGACTGCATTAAAATAGAAATAGAGCAATAACATCACATTTCAAGTTTCACAATCACAATGTAGAAATAAGTAACAAAGATTCTAATCATATCCTTTCTGTTTTGCTCCATTCACAGTATGATATGCTGGCTATGACAGTTAGTTGTATAGTTCTCAGTTCCACAATTAATCAGGCTTGCACAGCAGTACACTCCACTACAGTGTGACACATCAAACTGAAGTGTAATACCTAGGTCCTCCCTTCCTGTCTTATAACATTGTAGGTGGTCACCTTCTACTGCTAATTGTGTACAGACTAAATTAATATTCAGTATAATAATTACTTGCACATTTTAAGGACTAGTTGTGTTCAGCTCTGTTGTTCTGTTTGTCTTTTTCACAGGCCAGTCGGACTGAAGGAGTTTCTGAGCAGCTGGTTGACAGCGATGCCAGGGCTCTGTACGAGGCTGGTGAGGGGAGGAAGGGGACAGATGCCTCCGCCTTCATTGAGATCCTCACCTCCAGGAGTGCCCCTCATCTCCGTAAAGGTTAGTTGGCTCGCCGTCCTGTTCAGTAAAATCTGTTTTTTTCCCCCCATCTTGTCAGCTCTGACACTACTTCTTCTCCTTTCAGTATTTGACAGGTACTCAAAGTACAGCAAAGTGGACATGGCTAAAGCTATCGACCTGGAGATGAAGGGAGATATTGAAAATTGTCTCACAGCAGTAGGTAAAGGCGCAAACCTCTAATCTAACTTTATTACCTGCTCATTCATCCAGTGATTTATGCACAGACTTGATTTAACCATGAGATTTTTCTTTAAATAACTATAGTGAAGTGTGCTGGAAGCAGGCCTGCGTTCTTTTCTGAGAAGCTCTACTTGGCAATGAAGGTACAGTATGTATAGGCTACTACGCATTAAGAAGAACAAACATATACAAGATACAATGCCTGCTACCCATGGCCTTTCCTGACTGCCTCTTTTCTGCCTATCAGGGTAAAGGTACCCGCAAAAGTATCCTGACCCGCATCATGGTGAGCCGCTCTGAAATTGACATGAAACGGATCAAGGATGAGTACAAGAAAACCTACGGCAAAACACTCTACCAGGATATTCTGGTGAGCGAACATCTGATCACTGATAATGACAATAGACCCATGGTAGATGTCAGATTTTTTGTGGTATACATATGTTTTTTCTTTCTTTCAGGATGACACTGAAGGAGACTATGAGAAGATTCTGCTTGCTCTCTGTGGGGGTGAAAACTAATAGCCAATCAGTGGGACCAAGGCTCATACAACTGAAGATCCAGCTGTGGAAAATCACCTATAATCTCATGACACATATTGTGCCCTATGCTTTTGTGGAGACTGTGTTTCTTTGTGACTTTCATGACATCTAGAAAATAACATGGACTCAGCACTGCTTCAGCAGATGTTTTAGTTGTTCCTATACATTCCAAAACTCTTATTTCAGTATAGATCTGGCAGCAGTATGCTAGTGGACCTGATGCTCTGGGACAGACTTAGCTTTGCACTCAATAGATTCTCATATCTGGTGCTCGAAGAGAAGCTAAAGTCAGTGCAGCTGCTAACAGATGTATACAGAACACAATTTAACAATCATATTCAGGCAGAAGTAGGCCTACCCTTGAAGAAGCTTGGACATCCTACAAATAAAAGCTTATTGTATGAAGGCCCATCTGAGTGGTTTTGGTTCTTTGCACATGCACACGTTTTGGCCCTGGGCAGATCCATAATGTAGAAATCATGTAAGACAATTAACACAGCAGTGGCACATTAATGTGCAAACATTAATAAAGAGTGAATGATGACTCACAAACAGAATGGGTGATAGACATTAGTGGACAGTTACTAAGTACATTACTCCAGTACACACTTTTAGGTACTTTACTTGAGTCTGTTCTTTACACTATTATTTGATAGCTTTAGTTACTTTACAAATTCAGATTTTTGCATACAAACCATACAAGCTTAAAAAATGTGATGTTTTGAATTGAACTGTCAAAACGTTTATGCACGTTTATGTACAGCTGAAATGATTAGTCGATTAATCAGTGTCCTCAATGATTGCAAACTGATAAGGTAATTTTTCACCAACTCATGGTTCTAGCTTCACAAATGTGAGGATTTTGCTGCTTTACCTTTTTTATACTGTATTAATTTCAATATATGTATTAATGATATTGAGCTTTGTATTGTTGGTTTGACAAAACAAGCATTTTGAATGTGTCTCTTTAGGCTCTGGGTGACTGTGAAGGTAATTCTCACAGTTTAATCATTTTTTACAAGCCAAACAATGAATTGATTAAATCAAGTAAACAATCAGCAGATTATAATGAAAACAATCATTAGTTGCTGTCCTTGATAAAATTGTCCTTAGGTGTGGATGTGAGTGTAGTGGTTGTTTGTCTATGTGTGGCCCTGCGATGGACTGGTGACCTGTCTAGGGTGTACCCCGCCTTTCGCCCGATGTCATCTGGGATTGGCTCCAGCCCTCCTGCTACCCTGTACGCAGAATAAGCGGTTGACGATGCATGGGTATATTATATACACACACACACACACTCACACACACACACAGTCACATGGGCCACTTTCGTGAAGTGAGTACTTTTACTTTTGTTTTTACAATAATCTTTCCCTAATTATACTTATATAATATACCTACTATACCTAATTATTTCATATAAGTAATATTTTCAAAGCAGGACTTTTACTTGTAAAGTTGTATTTTTACAGTGTGGTATCAGTACTTTTACTGAAGTAAAGGATCTGCCCCCTCAAATGCAGCTATTGTAGTGAGATTAGGGGATGTAGTGTTGCCAGCTGGGTCATAAATATATTTTTCCTGCGTGGAAATGTATCAAAGAGTTAAAGAGCGTAGATAGAAAGCTGGCACTGTGGCTTTTACAGAACGAAACAGACACGACCCCGTCTCGATTTGCCATCCGCAAAAGGGGGATTGCTGTCACAGAACCTGGCAACCTCACTGCTCATACGTACCCCAACTATAAAACAAGCGGAGCATCTTCTTCGGTTGGCTAAGGCTAGGATAACCAACTTTCTTTCCCAGTATGTGTTAAGATTTACTTCATAATAGATAGGGAACAGTTTTTCTGATCGCAGCAAAACTGACATGCGATACAAATGTGTTGTAAAGCTGTTCGTTTACAAAGAAGCTTAGCATGACAGCAAGTTAGCAAGCTAACGGTAGCTAGTCATTCAGTTTGGCAGCAAACTTAACTATTGTAACTTTACCTGTTAACAAAATACCATAAGTCCAAAGTCACGTCTGTGTTTTGATACAAGTTAAATGATGAAAACACATGTGGTCAGCGTGATATTGAACATGTTTATGTGTTAAGTCATTTGACATTGAGGAGCTAACCATAGCCAGATTAATGTTACTGATAACTGAGCTGGCAGTAAAACAGCAGTAGAGACACGTCCTTTTAAGGCTGCTTGCAGGAGCTGTGGAAGACTTTAGCCTCCCCATGTCTTCCACAACAACATTATACGTTCAACACCAATTAAACTGAACCTCACACTCTGTCTTTTCATTTCAGGTCAGTCAGTTCATCTGGGTCAGTCAGTCCATTTGAAGTGATCCCAACACAACCAAAGATAATGACAATGACCTCACCGATGCACCGCTGCAGTGTCTGAGGATCACTTTTGGAGGTTGGATCATGAATGATAAACTGGTCTTCCTTGGCCTGCTTTACTTTGTCCAGGGCATCCCCTATGGTCTCCAGTCTTCCTTGCTTCCTGTCTTCCTGCGTGGAGCTGGTCACTCCCTCACCCGCATCGGTTTCACCAAGATCCTCTACTTCCCCTGGGTCCTCAAGGTGTTCTGGGCCCCTTTGGTGGACCGGGTCGGCACCAAGCGTCGCTGGCTGGTGGGCACAGTTTCTGGCCTGGCTCTGACATGCCTCTCCAGTGCTGCCTTGGCCCCGGAAGCACATATCTGGGGAGTAGCAGGAACCCTGCTGGCCATGAACACCTTGGCCTCCGTACAAGATATTGCTGTAGATGGGGCCGCGGTGGGGTTGTTGAAAGGTCGCGGGGAGCTGGGGCTTGGCAATACAGCCCAGGTCGTGGGCTATAAAGCTGGATCTGTGTTTGCTGGAGGGGGGCTGCTGGCTGTGATTGACGTGGCTGGATGGAGCTGGATGTTTATGCTGCTGACGTTTGTGTACGCGGGCGTGGCTCTGTTTGTGTGGGGGGCCCCTGTGCTGGATGATGAGAGTTTGAGGGGCCAGCAAGCAGATGGCAGCAGGAGGGGAGGGCAGGGAGCAGACGCCATGAGGCCATGGAGGGTGTGGAGGAAGCTGCTGGCAGTGCCTGGCACCCCTTGGACAATCCTGTATGTGCTGACATACAAACTAGGTGAGTCAGATTAATAGCAAACACTTGTTTACATTGAAAAGAAAAGATTTAAATACCGGAGACCACGATCCTGTTAATTTTTAATCTTAATCTTTTCTATTGAGGTCTAATATGAATCCTGAAACTGTACTTTGCATTGATGGCTGATTATTTTCAGTAATGATTAATCTGTCAGTTATGTTCTGTATTAATTGTGTGATCTATAAAATATCACAATAGAGTGACAAATGTCCATCACATTTTTTAAGGTGACGTCTTCAAATGTCTTCAAAACCCAACGTTATTCAGTTTACTATGATATAAAACAGAGAAAAGCAGCAAATCCTCACATTGGAGAGGCTGGAACCAGAGGATGGTAGGTGTTTTTGATTGAATTGATTTTTTTTTTCAATCGACTAATTGATTAACCGACTAATAATTCCAGCTCTTATTTCATGCAGTTCATTTGATCGACACTGGTAAAGGAAGAAAGAAGAAGCACAGAAATAAGCAAATACTAGCTCTCCCAGCCCATCTGCCTATAACTGGGCTTATGAGACAGGAAAAAAAAGACTTCCCCTGATGCAATGAAAAGTTATATTATTATATTCTATTTCCTGAGTCTTTTTTTATTTGTGCTCCTGCCTTCTTGTAGGGCCCAGAGCTCACCACTAGATGTCTCTGTTGGTGCGTTGATAATGACTTAACTCAGAAATGGGCGTATTGAAGAAGTTGCGGAAGTTTTTAAAATTTATTGAGTCTTAGCAGGTCCTGTATGTACATTGAAAAATACAGGCTCTGCTAAAATAAAGCAGATTACAATTATACAAATACAAACCTAAGGCACTTCAAATGAGAATGCAATATTAGTTTGAATGCACGTTACGTTCTTGCACAAGGTTTTTGTATGTGAATGAGTTAGGTCCAATAAGAAAGAAACAATTTAAAGTAGGTTTGGATCAGTCAAGTGTGGGAGAGAGAGAGAGTTGATATGACCAGAGTTTGGTGTTTGGTAGCAGAAGGGGATTATGTAAGGATTAGAGTGTCTTTGTGTCTGTTGCGTTCAGAAACTGAAATGAAAGACAGTGCATCATGCTTATGTGTGTTTATGTGTGTGTGTTTCTGTGTGTGGGTGGTGGGAATATAATTGTCTCCTCACATTTGCATAGTGTTTACTTGTGTATGTGCTTGAATGTATATGCCTTTGTTTAGAAATTGTGTGTGTTAGAGAGTGTTAAGAGTGGCTCAGTAATCGGATGAGCCCCAGCAGACAACACTACTAGACAAAATATGAACGCTGGCCCGACCCCCTAATCTGTCTAGGGAGCAACACCCCCCTCCCCAACACTCTCTCTGTGACATGAACACGCAATCACACTATCGGCTGATGCTTATGATTACGACAAGAATTGCTTTAAGTGTTTTCAGTGTCGTGATTGAGCTCTGTAGATTCATTAACAGCATTGTCCCTTGTTAGCCTTTGTTGTTGTAGTAGTCTAAACCTTTCCTACCTTTGCAGGAAAAAAGAGGATTGTGTAATATTTTATATTTGGCCCGGATGTGCCAGCATAATTGCCTATGTGAGACAGTATTGTTTTTGTTCAAGGGGTGTGTGGGGTATTTTTGTGTGAGACCGGTGAGCTGCCTGTCTGAACCCGGCCCCCTCTCCCCCATCTTACCCTAATGAACTAGTTAGTCCAACACAGTGCCTCCCCTAGACACAGAGCCTTGTGTTCGAACTGTGACCCCTCTGCCATCTGAAGCCACGGACATGATGGGAGAATAGTCTGGGTGGACTTGCAGGGACGGAGGGAGGCCTTTTATTGTGGCCAGCCTAAGGCAAACCTGTGCAATACCCATGCTGTCTGATCAGTAGCTTGATATGCCATACCTGTGAGGTGGATGGATTATCTCTGCAAAGGAGAAGTACTCACTAACACAGATTTTGGCAGATGTGTGAACAATATTTGAGAGAAATAGGCCTTTTGTGTACATAGAGAAAGTCTTAGATATTTCAGTTCAGCTTATGATGAATGGGGGCAAAAACAAAAGTGTTGTTTATAATTTTGTTCAGTGTATGTTTTCCCATACATGGGGAAACGAGACCTGTTCACTTCTGTGCTTGCATGTGAAGATGCTAAACCACTAAGCAGCTAAAAATGGCAAGCCTTATTATCTTTTTAGATATTATAAACTGAGGAACATCATTATATTTACCTTTGTCATTTACATCCAACACCTGAAATGCTTTGAATTGAAATGCTTTGTATTGCTAGTCCTCAATTATTCTCATAATATTTTTTGTAATTAACTGCAAAACTGTATTTAACTGATACTGTTTGCAACACATCGGAGCTGGTTCTTTCTAACGGCTGGGAGTCAGTAGTCCTGTACAGGTGCTGGACATATAATTAGAATATCATCAAAAAGTTGATTTATTGAGTAATTCCATTCAAAAAGTGAAACTTGGATATTCTATTCATTCATTACACACAGACTGATATATTTCAAATGTTTATTTCATTTAACTGTGATGATTAAAACTGACAACTAATGAAAATCCCAAATTCAGTATCTCTGAAAATTAGAAAATTACTTAAGACCAATACAAAAAAAGGATTTTTAGAAATGTTGGCCAACTGAAAAGTATGAACATGAAAAGTATGAGTATGTACAGCACTCAATACTTAGTTGGGGCTCCTTTTGCCTGAATTACTGCAGCAATGCGGCGTGGCATGGAGTCGATCAGTCTGTGGCACTGCTCAGGTGTTATGAGAGCCCAGGTTGGTCTGATAGTGGCCTTCAGCTCTTCTGCATTGTTGGGTCTGGCGTATCGCATCTTCCTCTTCACAATACCCCATAGATTTTCTATAGGGTTAAGGTCAGGCGAGTTTGCTGGCCAATTAAGAACAGGGACACCATGGTCCTTAAACCAG
>NC_060170.1:29092797-29177909 GCF_021292245.1 Micropterus dolomieu
ATAGCAGTGGTGGGTACTGAAAATCTTTACTCTAGTAAAAGTACAGTTGCTCCCATAAAAAAGCAGCCCATTGTTGAATAAAGGAGGGTAAGCCTACATATAGAGGGAGACCTGTACATCACGTGTAAAGCCCAACAGGACAGTTTTATCCACCCAAATGTGCTTTCTCCCTAATTCTCAAAAGTTATTGTTTCCTGAATAAATAACTGAGTTAAAGCCAAGGTTCACTGACATTCTATTTAATTAACTCACCATAGGGCATATATAACATCTAATATATAACATATATATATATATATATATATATATATATATATATATATATATATATATATATATATATATAATATAAAACAACCAGCAACCAATGCATAGACTAAATAAGCTTTTAATGCACCATTAATCAAAAGTGCCGGCTTGTAAAGGAGCGATGCAGGAGGTTTGTTGTGTACAGGGTTGGGGAGTAACGGATTACATCAGGATACAAAAAAAGAGTGACTGTATTCTGTTACAGTACAGAAAGTAAAGACCTAATCAGACTACAGGTACATTTTGTACAAATAAGGATTTGGCTACACATAGGGATTACTGGGAATTAAGTGCAAATTTTCCATGAAACGGAAAGCAGAGTGCTATTTGCTGTTTGGTAAAAACACAAAGCTAGGGAAGCATTTGTCCCAGATATTGAATGGCATGTAGCCAGTAGTTGAATGTGGTTACGCCCCCACCCCGTCAAACAGACTCTGTGCGAACTAGTTCCAGCTAGGGATGGGTATCGCTACTTGGTACCTTTATGGTATTGACCAAAACAGCCCGGTATCGAGTAGAACCAAATCGTCTCCAGTCAAACCAGTAGGCTACTTCAGTCGATACCTAGGCCTACTTTTTGTAACCAGATTGCGGCAAAAAATGACCATTTGTATGGTTTTGCTTGCAGCTCAACTCAAGCAACACACCGAAAGAAAGAGAAGAGTATGCCTTTTTTTCCCCTGATGTGCCTGCACCATAAATTGTATGGTTTTTGTAATAAAATGGCTGCACACGCGGAGTCCAAGCGTGATTTTAACAGCCGCTCACCTTCGGCTGCGTCTCAGGCACGTTCGTCACTGTTGCAGGTTTCTCACCACAAGCTTGGCTTTCCGTTGGTTTCATCTTCTGGTATCATTTAACACTACTCTGTACATTTTTATATGCTATTCACATCACTTGTCACTTATCGATCGCTGCGTTCCATCACATCAATTAAACACTTTTGTGGCGCAGCAACAATCAGCTGATCTTACTGACGGAGCCTCTGGCTGAAGCTGCGGTTGCTTCAGGTGTTGCTCGTATGATCGGCTGAACGTGCAGCCTCTCTTTTCCTCTGTTTGTGAGTCTTTAGTGTAGTTTAGTGACTTGTTTAAACAGACTCCTTTCTCGTTTTCTACTTGTGACTGTCGTCTTTTCAGAGGTTTACGACTCACCACTTGAGTAGATCTTTAAATTCAGTTTATTGATCGAAAGTTAATAAAATAATCTTCCGTTGTTTACTTTCAACACACGCATTGAAAAAAATACCTTAACTTTGTTTCCCACAACTTATTTGGTCACTAAACTATTTCATCCCTCCTCTCTCATTTAAATATAAAATATCTCCCAAGCAGTAGTCTTTCCCCTTATAGGCTAATACTACCAGTGAGGATGACCTAATTAGGATGAGGAGCGATCTGATACAATTTCCCAATAATTTTTATGTAGCAGTTATTTGAAACAAGAAAAATAAAATAGATCACCTTGCTTGTACATAACAACAATAAAAATAATAATAAGCTACCAATAAACTACTATGGCTTCAACAAGTGGCATTTTATGCAAGGTATCGAATGAAGTACTCAATTGGTATCCGTATCACTTTAAGGATTTGGTTTTGGTACTGGTATCGTAAAAGTTTAAACGATACCCAACCCTAGTTCCAGCTCCCTGTGAATGAACACGGCAGCCGGAGATGGGACAGAGCTCCGAGACCAACGGACGGCAGTTTGACCACTGGGAATACAGTACCAAGGTGGTTTTCTTGCCGGTTTGGCTCTTGACATCCCAGGGCTGAGTTAACTAATGAGACTGTGTTCGGTCCTGTTCATGTCGGGTTCACTGGGAGGCTGCTGAGCGCTGTTTCGTTGCCGCTCACCTGGCGCTGCTCCCCGCTATCATTTCCTGCCAGGTCCCCTCGCCACTTGCCTGAAAACCTCCAGTGCTTATACATGCACTCCGGTGCTTCGAACTCCCAGTACGGGCAGAGTGAGCTAATTTGACCAGTAGCTGCAGGCTAACTGAGCTAATTAGATAATCATAATCATAAAAATTAAGAAATCTTCTCATTGGACACTAAATTAATACAGGCCCACAACTTCATGATGATTTATTAACATTTCAAAATTGTTTTCCAGGAAATTACGCACGCAAAAATGTCTACAAGAATACCTACAAAACAACATTTTTTGTCATTGATGGGCTAGATCCTGCCATATGACGTATAGACCTAGTGCAAGGCCTATCATGTAAAATAAAAACAATTTTGATTTCATGGGAATGTCATATTTGTAATTATATATTTATAATTGTATGTTTCTCTAAACATACACTGAGCAGACAACGCATCTTTATTAGTGTTCTGTTCTCGCTAAGTGTTGTCCCCACAAATGTATACTCAGCTATACAGACAGCTAAACACTCTCCTAATCACAAACTCCAGGGAACAGGCCGATATGTTGGTTTTGGCAGTTTAATCAGGTTTTAGTGTTAAACTGTAGAAAAGAGCAAAAAGGATACACAAATGAAATCACACAAAGCATAGCTAACGAGCTACATGACCACCATATATAATAGAGGACCAATAAGTCACATTATTAGTTATTTAGTTATGTAGTACAAAGTCAGTGTAATAAAGCAAAACCACTTGCCATATGCCAGCATAACAAACACATCTGATTTTACTTTACTAATAATAATAAAGAATAAAGTCAACCATGTTAACTAACTTAGAAAACACATGACTATCTAAACACAATATATTTTTAACAAACAATGAAGTCGTTGTGTCTCTTTTATACTAATATACAATGTAAGTTACAGATGATGCCATGAATAAACTGTGAAGGTGAGGATGGCATTAGATTGTAGCCAGCGAGGTCTGGAGAGGAAGTGAAGCACTTCCTGTTTCCACAGTTAAAGAGACAGTTCACCCAACAACCACTAGGGGTCACAAAGCACTGAAAAACACACTGAGGTCCATAACAATTAGCGTATTTGGTATTGAAGTAATCCAAAAGTAACTAAAAGAAATCAGATTATAATACTTTATATTTTGTGGTACTGGAATTACATTACTGATTAAATTTTTTAACAAGTAATTAGTAATTGTACTGGATTACATCTTTAAAGTTACCCTCCCAACCCTGGTTGTGTACATAGAGGAACTGTTTACAGGACTTTTATTTCCTAAGACGCTGGTAACGTCACAGCAGAAATAATCACTAGAGACAACAGAGCTGTTTTTCCCATGCTGTTGATGTTTTAATATAGTTCTATTTACCAGCAGGCTGTAACTGCTCTCTGCGCCTCTGCAAGTGTGATTGAAGACAGTCCTGTACAGTGACTACAAAGCCAGTGTGCGTTTGTTTACACTAGTGAAATGTAAGGAAATAAAGTAGTTTTAAAATCTTTTTAAACCACTTTTTTCCCTACTCTATTAAATGAAAAAGTTCTGTAGAACATATTGTATTAGTTCATTACAAAACATGAATGCCACATATCCTAATAAAAGCAAATTATTTAAATTAGGAAGCGTGTGAGAGGGGTTTATATTGTTGTAGTCAAGACCAAGACCAGAGTTTATCGAGACCGAGACAAGACCAAGACTTTTAGGGGCTAAGAGCAGTCGAGACCAAGACCGAGGGAGGGCGAGACCGAGTCAAGACCAAGACCAGTTCCCTCCATAGGTGCTTCTCAAAGTGATCTGAAAGATACACTTTCCCATTAAAACACCCGAATACAAACAATAAGACCTATTATTGCTATTCCCAAAGGTATGGTCTTGAAATAAAATCCCGAGTCCTCAATCTCCAAGACCGAGATTGAGGACTCGGGATTGAGATCGAGTACAAAGGCGGTTGAGTCCAAGACGAGACCAAGACCATCAAAAAGTGGTCTTAAGACCGGTCTTTAGACCAAGACTGGTCTTGAGTACTACAACACTAGGGGATTACTTAAAATATAATCATTTTACTTTAATGCTTCAAAAACAGGAGATCTACCTTTGTGTAAATAATATTTTGCCAGCAGAATCAAATGGTTTTTCAAAATATTCAGTATATATGTGTCGTCATGTTCTCAGTATCAAACAGAACTTAACATGTCATGCGACATGCTTCACTAAGAATAAATATTAGTGGGACCACTACAGAGAATTGCAGATTAAAATTTCCACAAAAACTACACTGCGAGAAAAACCGCTGTCAACTACAAATGAAATCAAGAGCTGATGTTATATTTGATATAATGTTTAACAGGGCACCTTTAATTTTTTTAATAAAACATGCTTTAATGTGATAATTTTCTTCAATCGTATATAATAATCAGAGCTCTTAAAATACGTTGCTAGTAAAAGTGTCGGCTTGAGCCAGTTGAAGGCACGGCGCATGTGTGTGCACATAATCAGGACAAGCCTGATTTGTAACTGTATTATTGTGAAATGCAGAAGAATTCGTCAATGCTAACTTCTCACGAATTAAATCTATAATTATTTGACGGAGGGATAAAAGACATTTATTATAATGAAGAAAATAATCCTAAACCTAATGAATTCATTTGTTCAGTCAATGGTCGAGGTGTCACTAGAGTCCTTCTGTGCCTGCCTCACCTGAATGCTGTTGAGGGAGGAGGTTTGGAGAGATTAGGTCATGTCTGTCCCTCTCTTTCTCTCGTTGTCTCCCTCCATCTTGAAAGCCTTAAGGCTGGGATCAGATACTCTTCTTCGTTTGGCCTCCATCCATCGTCTCAGGCCATGATCTCACGCTTTCTCTTTCAGGCTTCCAGTCTTTCTTTTCTGTCGTTTCCTCTTGCGCTTTGGGGCTTTTCCCCGAAAATCACACCATTTCTCTAGTCTGTTGTTGCAAATTATTTTGTATTTCAGGGTTTAAAAAAATAAACTGATGAATTGTGCTACAGGAAAGGATGAAGTGTCACCTTTTCTACCCATGTTACTCTCTCTACTTTCCCATCTACCACTCCCTCCTTTTACTTACAATGTTCCTTTATTTTCCAAACCCTCTCCTTCCCCCATGTCCTTTTTCGCCTCTCACTTCCTTCTCCTTTACTTCCTCCTCTTATTCCCTTTTCTCATCATTCCTCCCTTCATTTCCCCTCACCCTACCTCTCCATTCTTCCTCTCTCCTTTAGGCGACCCACTACAGTTTCCTGGCAACTCTGGAGGTGCTGGGGAAGCTGATGTTCAGCGCTCTGGCCGGAGGCATGGTGGATTGGTTTGGTTTCCAAGTGGCCTTCCTCTTCTTCCTCACCCTCTCCGCCGGGACAGCATTGCATGTATGGACGGCTACCTTCACTGGTGCTCTCAGGGAACACCAGCTCAAAGAACAGCCCAAGTGAGATCAGGCTGAGGGTGACAAGTCCTGATTTGGGGCATCTGCTGGTGCTGAAAATGTGTTAGAATAACTTGAGTTTGACCACCAGTATTCAGACACCTCAAAAGTCTTTGAATTAAATATAACACTCATGACTTCAACACATCATTTCAGTATAGGAGATCTTGAATAAGTTGACTTTCCTCTTCTTCCGCCATTTTTTTTAAGGAGAAATCAGCCATGCGGTTAAGTACTCTGTTCCAGAGTGTTTTTTTGTCATTTCACTGGCAAAACTGGCCTTACATTTTATTTATTTTGCATTTGAAATATCCGGAAAGTCTTAATATTTACAGTAACGTGATGAAACTTGCAGATAGTGTGTAAGTAAGGACGAGCAATTTGAGTTTGCTGTGTTGAGTTTTTTGGACCGGATGGGACTGGTGCATCCAGTCAGTGTGATGAATTGATGTGGTTTAGCTTGTCAGGCAGTGATGTACAGTCAGACTGTATTAAGAGTTGAGAAGTACTTCGGGAAAAATAATCAAAGCTGTTTTTTAAATCATCTGAGCCATTTTAATGTGATAATAAGCCAGCAATAAGAGCTGTAGCCAAAAGCAATATCACTACTTTGTGATGCTTGTTTGATCACATTGTGCTGTACATGTTCGTCGGCCTCTTGAGTTGGATTGTTTACACTTATAAATGAATTCATCTCTACTACCTCGTATCAGCACTGTATGGTATGATACACAGGAGGTGAATGTACAGGAGCTGCACCAAGTAGAGTCACTCATTCACAATAAATAGTTGCAACTTATACGCTATGTTACCTGAGCAACAACAGTTAACCAAAGTAGGTTTGTAGTTACTGCGACTGTTTCTTTTTAGAAAGGTAAATAAACATGCAGTTCAGCTGTTGAATGAGGAGCATTTATTCAGTTTAATTAACCACAGATTTTCAGAGTAAAATCCCTTTCCCTTTGGAAAAGAACCTTGACAGCTTACTTCTTGTAGGAAACCCCAGCCTTACACACTGTCTCAGTTTTTCAATCAAGAATCAGACTAGACAATAAATTCTGAAAATAATGTATAAGACCAATACCAATGGCAAATTGCAGTTTTTGATAAAGTTGTTTCTTTTACTTTTGTGTTTTATGTTTGAAAAATGTCAACAAAATATGCTGTAACTCTCTGTGGGTACTGTATACTATATAAAATAATTTTCTCCAGGCTCAAAATACGAACGAAACAGCTGCTCTGTGGGAAAATGTATTGCTAGAAATTAAGTCTTAAATTGATAAGGGAGGCAGATTAGTGTACATAAAGGCAGCAGTCTCAGCAAATTAACCCAAAATAACATTTTTTAAAAACAGCTGCTTTCACCCACATAATAAATAAAGGGACGCCATACCACATCATTACTGGTTCATCCACGTAGCCAGAGATTTGCACAAAAAATAAAGCTGCTGAGTGAATCTTGCTGGTTGTTTTTGTGTGTGACCTTTGGTATTTACCTCCTGTCACCAGATTACACCACATTTTATATCCCCAGGGGTGAGGTCCTGTGTGGTCTTTGAGGACGCTCTCACTTTTGAAAATCCACTGTAGCTTATAGCTGCTTCAAACACAACACTGGCTCTCTGAAGTGTTCTGACTGAGGGCTACGAGAGTGAATAGGGCCCGTGTCACAGGATCCACAGCCTATACGGCTCTAATGACACAATGCTGTGAAGGAGGATTAGGCCAGTTTACACAGTCCCTCAGCACACCTCCACTTCACACTTTTTCACCCGGCCTCATTATCTGGGCACACTGTTTGTGTAGCGGGGAGAGACAGGGAGGGTTTGAGGAGAGAAGCTTATGTTTTATCTTCTCGCCATTCCCCAAAAAGAGCGAGCATCGAGAGGGATAGGCCTCTTAAGTTAGGTGTCCAACACAAGCCCGCTGCTTGTTGTGTCATCCAAACTGGTTTAGATGTATATAAATAAGGAAGGAGTGCTTCTATTACTTTGGGTTTTATTCACGCAGATGCCATCTTGAGTTTGAAAATGGTGTTTGCATTCATGCTTTGAAATGCTGGAGACTAAAACAGTTTGTTAGGAGTAAGCTAAAGAAAAAGGGAAAAGTTTTGATTGTGGAATTATAGATTTATTTATTTTTTCGATCATTTTAAGGACTTCTTGCCCATGTTAGCTTAAAAGCTGAGACTGAAGGTTTAAATTAATCTCTCAACTGTGCCAGTGAAGATCATGTGATACAGTCAAAAGCTCCAGAACAGCTATAGTAAAGGTGCCTTATGGTGAGATTGTTTGTCGACTACTGTTTCAAAGGGCAAATATGAACTTTCATTCTCAATAATCTAGTGTTGAATTTCATTCCCACTGTGTTTAGGAAATTAATTTAAATGGTTAAAAAGAAAAGTGCCAGTTTACCTGAATTGGATTATAAATATATGTATAAATAGAGAGAGAGAGAGCAAGCAATAACATTGCAGTTTGTTTTTTTTACCTGTGGTTTTGAGATCTCTACCTTTGAAACGTCTGCTGCCACTCAAAATACAATGGAGATCATTTTTTAAAATTTGTGCTGAAAAATGACATCTGGAAAAACTGCAGCGCATCTCTGCATAAACAATCTCCTGATTACTCTGGATCATCCACAGAGCTCACTGTAAACCGTTTTCACTGGGACTATTTCTTCTGGGGAAAGTTAGAATAAAACACAGCAAAATAAAAGGAGAAATGTGTTACCTGCAGGCACATCATTTGCCAGCTCCATTTTAAAGCCTGTGTGCAGACGAGAGCGAGGGAAGGTAGACAAGTGGTCTGGATCCTACAGCGCTGATGAGAGTGAGACCTCCCACTGCGGTTGCCAGATTGACAGAAACCCCCTGTGGAGAGAGTGCATGTCCCGGGGCCACCCTCGCCGCCACGGTTACCATTGTAGTGATCGATTGGTGAATTTGATGTGGATTTGTGTTGCCTTACATGTTGTCTGTTGACTTTGTGCAATAATGACTGTTGTGAGAAGCTGGCTCAATTTGCCAGGCATGCGCTTTCAACAAAGTGTACCTTACTCCTAAAATCTGTTGTTGTTATCACTGCACACAGATCAGACAATTATTCTGTGAATACTTTACTTTGAAATAGCCGTGCACGTGTTTGTTCATGTGTAATTCCCTAAACTGTTATCAACAGAGTCAGATTCCCTATATCGGAGGGTGAGACTGGGTATTCTTTTATGTCAACAGCGATTCAGTTTCAGTCATTAACAATCAGGCTGGGGCACAAGTCTGGTCACACCACCAACTTTATACCCGTATCACACAGGAGGCTCATTCACTCTGTGCTATGGCTGATCCGCTAATCACGGCGTCACAAGACGCACCACAATGACACCCAAACAATAGGAAACAGAAATAATAAGGCAGACTTTATGAGCCACCAAGAATGGAGAGAGAGTTCACTGACAGTTACATCTCTCGCCCGGTAGAGTTTCCTCTGGGGAGAGAAGGAGATAGGCAGAGAATGCAACATGTTTTAATCTCAGCAAACAAAGGTGTTGTATCGCTTTTTCCCCCTTTATTGTCTCTGAGCGCCCCAGGGGGAGAGAGGTGTTGGCTTTTTGCGCTCCCTTTGTCCTGTGGCCGGCAGGATGGCCTTCTGGGAAACCTGAGTGGGCAGGTGGAGGAGTGATCTACAGCGTCAATTGTCACGGTATTTCCTCCACTGGTGTTTACTTTTTATTCATTTTGCAGAAAGAGAATCGCCTCTCTCCCAAGCTCGTCTCCTCTCGTTCTTCCCACCACTTTGTCCTTTGTCTTCGTTTTCCTCCTTTGCTTTCTAACATCATCAGCTTCACAAGTTTGTTTTTGTTTCATATATGCTCTAGAACACTTTTTGTTATTATCTTAAAAACACAAAGATTTGAGACTTCATTGTCATTTGTCTATGGGTGTAATAACATAACATTCCTGTAATCTGATGAGATTAAAAAAAGCTATGGGCAGTAAATAACAATCTATACAATCCATATTTGAGTTAATTTTGATTAATCTGTTAAACCTGCAATTTAAATACAAACTTATATCAAGCTTTTATTTCAGTTGCAAGATTCTGGAAAAGGTTTACACTCTTGCAGACTGTGGTTTATTCTGTCACCTTTATATTTTATGAGTATTAATCATCTAAATGCTACAGCCAGTGTCACCAAAAAACATCCCAGCAGCTTTAAAATGAATGCTCAATAAACACTCCACTAGATTTTTCCAGATCTTAAAATTGCATCTTACAGTCTTTGTCAGCAAATGGAAGATAAAGAGTAGAGTGACAATGATATGGCTCCCTGATGGCTGTTACTGTTACTTTTAAGATGTTAAGAATAAAATATCTGTTCTTTGCGGAAAATATAGTGATACAGCACTAAAACTCTTTATGGAAACCTGGATTGATGAAGATAGCCATTAAATCTTCTATTCAGCTGTAGGAAAACTCTGGGATACACCTTTAAAGAACAACTTATTCACACAAAACATCTCTGTTCAAACTGTTTCATAAAATATAATGAGAAAATACAGACAAGATTACTGGCCGTATAATTATATAAGTCCATTACAATGGTCTAACCATAGTAATATTATTCACAGTTAAACAGACAGGTGAAAAGCAAAAGGCCAAAAATAGAATGGACAGAGAGAGAGAGAGCAATTGAAATGGATTGTCTCTGATAATGTTGGAAAGATCTCAGTATTATGTTAAACACATACAGTACACACTTTTACAATGATATGACAAATGATCACCGCTTATCTTTGCCTTTAATCTGTCAAAAGAACTGAGCTGTTCTGTTTTGTTGTTGCACACACATCATGTCTTCTACTGTGCCTTCAAATGTGCAGCTGCTGGCACAGATGGGCCACAGAAACTGTGAAGAATGGTAACAATCATATTTGTGTGCTAATTCATGATCTGAGCGACGTGTGTTTGTGTTCCCTCTTCGCGACAAACTCCAAACTTAAAATTTAAGCCACCTAATATTTTACACACCACTACAGCAGTGAGGGCTCAAAGAGGAAGAGGAAAAGAAAACAACGAAAGAAAAGAGAACCGGAGACGTGGCTGAGCAGGATCTATGCAGGAACTATAGGAGAGAGGCAGCCTTAATGCATGACAGACAGAGGAGCAGTGAGGGTTCAGTTTGCTGTTAGCTAAGACACAACGACTGAGCCGTAACTCTAGCCTGAGGAGAGACGAGTGCTGGTGTATTTTCTTCCATTGCAGACAGGCAGATATCTTTACTTGGTGACAGCACACACCTGTGTGTAGAGCACATGACCTGATGGCCACTGTGGGAACCGGCAGTGCGATGTAGCATACTCAGTCAACATTTATGGAGAAGTAAGGATCTAAAGGGAGGACGGACAGCAGAGGAAGATCTCATGGGGGTAAAGTTGTTGGGCAGCCAACTGAGCTGAATTCATTAAAGTTATTAAAGGCGGAATTACACATTCAGTCTGTGCATGTGTTTTACTTTATCTTGAGTTAGATGTGTTTTATGTTAGCCATGCGCCTTAAAGTCTACTGTAAAACATTCATTGAGGTAGTATTTTCCTGTTTTGTGTGGCACAGACACACGCACACACACAATCTGCAAAATGAATGCAGCACATGACCATTTATCCTGTTCTGTTATTTCAGGGTGTCTGATATTCTTGTTTTTTGAGAATTTCCTTTTTGCGAATTACCAGTATTTGAATACAGTTAATTTGAGAAAAACTCACTCACATAATCCTCTGCACTTAATTTAGAAACAACCATTTTCCATTTTGATGAGAGCCTGAGTAGAATTTTCAATTAGTTTCCACTGAAACACCATGAGTTCACCTTAACAGCCCCGGAGCAATAACTGCAAGCCCAGCCCCACTGAATAACTTAACGTAAGAATAAATTGTATGTTCTGTACTCATTTCATTAATAATACACAACTAATTTTTATACAGGATCTCTGCACCCTGCCAACATAATCATAGGTGTCTATTTTTAGGTACAGGCTTTTAATTGGCATGAATATTCTAATGAGAGACAAAGAAGCGTGTGTTGAAGATGGCAGCGTAAACAGTGTGTGGTTCTCTTAGAGAGAGAGAGACATAATGTACCTGTGTGTGTTGTGTATAGAAATTATCACTTTTTTGGTTTCTTTCAGTGGAAAGATAGAAACATGAGGTAATTATCCTGGTGCTGACATCTGCACAGTTATTTTAAGATTACAACTTACATTTTTAATTATTTTAGGGTTACGTCAACTCATAAACCTGGGATGTGTTTTCTTGTCTTTTGTTTATTATGGGTAATAATTGCAGCTTTGTATGTATGTTAACATTTAAAATCCACCGTCTAACATCTAACACATCCACATCTAACAGATATTTTTATTTTATTTTGTTTGAGTATATTTGACTGTGTGAATTCATTTTTTCATACCGTCCACTGCTGAGATCAGAGAAATCCATGTTTACAGCCTGTTTACAGCCATATATTCTATTTCTAATTACAGCTCACAGGTTGTGTATAGCTTTTCCTAGTTGGATTTGCGTACTAAAAGAAAATCCAATAGGCTATAACATGAAGAGTCAAACCAGAAAGTAACACAGCTAAATTAATCTGTGCTTCTTTGTGACCGTGCCGCCACAGGCTTGGGGACGTACGTGACTACTCACAGAGCTAGATGGTGAAATACTGTAGCTGGTGAGGTCGCATCTAATGGCTGGCAAGTTGGGAACATGCTAGCACTTGTCATTCACAATAGCTTTCTGATGTTCCTTCTGTTTTCTCTGTAGGCTACCCCCCTTGCATTTTGTTCTCAGGGTTGTATCATTTCGTTTTAATAAAAAGTTATTGAAGAGAAAAGGGTTGTCTGAGCTAGCTTGCTTGCCAATTGTCAGCTCATTAGCTTGTTTGCTTACAGGAAAATAATTTCACAATTTATTCAGAAGATGTAGCCTATACCATCAACTTGGCTCTCATAACTGTCTAAAAAACAAATCTTTTTTTCCAGCAGCAGTCCATACACTTGCAGTGGAGGGTTAAATAAAAGTGGATGGTGTGAAACAGCTAATAAGCCTGTATGGTTTCTTCCATTTTTGACTCTCCGGCTCTCCATTCCCTCAAGATCAGCACTGTCAAGGTGACTTGCTATTGGTAAATGGTGCAAATTCACATGTCGAACTTCCCCCAAAGTTTAACTGAACATAAAAGTTTGAAAAGCTGCTGTGTACATGCTTTTATACACATTTATAAAGAAACAATGAATTTATCTAATCCAAATGTGTGTGCATTTGAAGTGATGGGAGCTGCTCTGTGGTGGAACAGGCTCTGCTATCCGGTCCCTCAGTGATGGCCTGGGATGTGACAAGCTGCCAGCTCATATGGTGTTGAGCCTGAGTCACTTAGCTCTGGTCTGCCTCAGTCTTCGGGCTCAGACCCCTTCAGCCCAACCCTCCTGCATCCCCACCCTCTGTCTCAGTCCCACCGCACACACCCCCAGCCTCATTTGGACCATTAGGGCCAAGACAGGAGAAGCCTCGTTCTTGTGCACACCCCACTTCCTCTCTTTCATTTTCTGTCACGTATTTTCTGACGCCTTCCCTTCATTCCTCCATCTCGCTGCCCTCACATGCGGACAACCCGTCGGGACTAGTTGTTGACGGGGGAGTTAACAGTGCATTGCTATGGTGTTTAAAGTGTCCCAGCTCTATATGGCAGTCTGTCTAACTGCCTCCTGGTGATGGAGCCTTTGTAGGTCATTTTACCCATCCATCCATCCATCTATCCATCTCTCTCTCTCTCTATCTATATTTTGCTGATCGTCTGTCTCGTTGCTCATTCAAGTGAAAAAACTCTTAACTGCTCATTGAGGAGTTGTTGTTGGCAGACTCAATCCTATCATATTCCAGGCCTATATTATATTCAGTATCTCTCAGGGAAATCATTCTTTTTCTGAGAACAAACTATTGTTTTTTAGAGTGCAGTCACACAAGAAAGACTCAAATTTCTCCTAATCCGATATCAGAATATCTGTGGTATGAAATTGAGGATATGAATAAAAGGGAAATGTCAAATTTGTCAAGCTGATATCACTTACAAAGGTTGGTCATATCATGCTACAACGAACACAGACACGTAGGTGTTACCAGGTGTTGTAGAAGAGCATTAACTTTTGTTTTATGCTATGGGTTATTTTCTTATCATTTCCAACAAAGTGTCCCGAATAAAACTTTTGATACTATCTTTACAGAGCATTTAAACAAAGTTCTAAAACTATTTTAGTTAGAGTAGAATTTAGGATTTTGGATTTCATTTGAACCCAAACATTCATTAATGGGAACCACATTCTCCAGATCTGTTAAATTGTATGCTTGTTCAGCACTGCCAAAAAGACTCACACATTTACATCAGCAATTCTCTGGAATTCTTTGATTGTGAGTGTACCAATTAAACATTAGCTTCATTCCCTTCTACAGTGCACATAAATAGTACTCCCTGTTCAGGGAATGTTGGTTAAGGAAACAAAATTCCTCCGTTCCTCCATGTAAAGCAGACATCACTTCCTCAGGTAACGTAAACACCTCAGATACCTGTTGCTGCTCCAGTGAAAGTTTTACGCTACTGAAATAAAATACTGAATATATATTGACAGAAAAACTGACACCATTACAAATCCTATTCTAATAAAATGTATGTAACTTGTGATATGATTAATTTACAAAACGCACGGGTCATTCCTAAAGAGATTAATATTATGCAAATTAGATTAGATTATTATGATATATTATATGTAGATTATTTCCAGAACACATAATCATATACATATATATCCTTGATAATTGTGAATGGTGAACAAAATGAATGCCAGTTCTTGTCCACCAATCAAACAGCAATGTCTCCAAAGCACAACGCCGGCTGCAGTATGCATATTTAGTGCTGTAGTCAACTGTTGTAAGGTTAACATCAGCACTGAACCTTTGTTGTGATATTGAAGTAACGGGGCTATGCCAGCCAAACCAATGTAAGTTTAGCTTGGTAGTAGTTCTAAGGTCAACAACAGCTTGTTTCCATAGACATATTGGAGTATTTGATTTATAGATTATTTGAGCATTGTTGTTTTTAGGTAACTTAAATGGTATCATCAATAACGATAACGTTAGTTACAACAACAATGCAGACATTTGTAAACCCCTTTGTGAGCTGATTTGTTTATTTTTAGCTCTCCTGGAGGCACAATGACTGATGATCTTGCTTGTCAACGTCTGGCGAACTGATGTGCCAGTTCACAGTTCCCTTTGAACTGAGCATGTTTTGTTCCCTACAGTTTGGAATCTTAACATGAATGAATACCCTGTGCCGTCCACTTCGCAGGGACCTACTATAGGTGATCGGGACGCACCCACAGTTTAGTGTTAAGTTTTTGAAAAAGCATGTACAAAACACATGCTGAGATCCACTGTAGATCCTCTGTCCTAAGCTGCAATAATGTAAACATGCATACAAGATTAAAATATCCATGCAAAGATGTGATGCTTTGATGTCCAATGACTGATCTTGAATAGGTAACTCAAGCAATTCACATAAAACGGTCCAGAGGGACACAAAAATGAACACACTCCACTAAATAGCAGTTGAGTCCATTTACTTTCTGATATAATTAGTAACCCAAAAAATTTAAATAGGATTCAGGCCCTAATCTCCCTTAAATTAGCACAAGAAACCATATCATTGAACCACTTTTTAAAACAAGGAGGGGAGGTTGATTTACTTTCTTTCAAAATGCCCTTTTAGCTATAACCATACAAGACATGACAACCTGCGTGGTCACAAAAGGCAGGTAGAGCGTTCAACTATTTTCAGTTTTTAGTGATAAAATAAGAGCGCAGGCTTGGTTTGTGTGGGAATATTTTTGACAATATCACGACTTCCTGGCACTTTCCAAAAATGAGCGTATATATATGAAGGGTGTGTTGACGTGGAGAAAACATGAAGCGACGAGGTGATGGAGCGAAGAGAAGAGGAAGGGTGGAGATCTGTGGAGGAAGGGGGGAGAGGATGGAAGGACCAAAGGACAGAGGGGGAGATACAGGACCATTACTACACTGTTTGACATCATCAGGGATTCAGCCTAGGGCCAGAGCGACTAATGGGGGTCTCTCTGCCTGCCTCTCTCTCTCTTCCCCTATCTCTCACACACAACAATCACATTCAAAATGCACACTACATGTACAGATAGGAATTTATGCACGCTTCAGTGCTTAGAGCTATACAAGCAGACACATGTGAATACACATGCACAACTATGCACACAGATGCACACACAGCTGAGCCGCCATGTCCAATCCAATAAGGTTTCCATGCAGAGTTTAAAATAAAAAATTGCTGAATCTATGCTTCCTTTTGGTACCTCAGAATGTTTCCATCTTAATTTAGGTGCAAAGCTGTACTGTACATATTGTTTTGTTTCATTGAAATTGCCTCAATAATATGTACAACATGGTCCTATACCATCTATTTTCCTGTTGCTTCACGGGTAAACTAATCTTGTATTATCGTTCATGTAAGTGTTTGTGTCATCTGTGAGACAAAAGGGGAACAGTCTAGCCCCTTTATCTCACACTATACCTTGAAAGCCACACCACTTGTGCATCTCTGCAGTCTTTGAGGGAAAAAAGGCTTACAGCGCCACGCTGCCGAGAAAAGCCAACTCATCCCCACCAGCATTTGTTGTGCTCTGCTTAATCTAATTCAACTGCTAAAACCCCAGTGACAGCAGCTCGATTGCTTCAAGCACTAAATCATGGTCTTATGGAGAAACGGTAACAAAAATAAAGATGAGAGAGAGATTGAGCAGAGTGGAGACAGAGAAGGCAATGCATCTAGATAAAAAGGGACGGATATGGGATAGAGAAAAAGATAGAGGAAGAGATACAGTAGCAGTGGTGTGTTGATGTGGACAGCTGGACATGGATTTTTTAATCTGTCCAAATAGGATCTGCCCTATGCAGACTTTTCTCCCAAACAACAGGCCTAACACTGGGGTTGTGACAGCCAGACGACAGCATGGGACCAGCACTCAGAGATGACACCACTGCTGTCTGTGTGTGTGAAAGAGAGCAATAGTGCATGCATCTGTGTGAAGAGGAAGAGGGAGAGAATGTAACAATAAGACAGGCAGTCAAAATGTCTGCAAGTCTTGCCGACAGAAGTGTCAGATAAAGTTTGTAGTTTTCGTGTCAGATTTCCATCTACTGCCAAACTCTAGTTGTGATGCATTTTGTTGTGGACGGACTACATTCAGGTGACAGCTGTGATGTAACTCGGACACAACAGTCTTGTTTCCATCCAAATGGAACGCATATTTTCACTGAAATTCCAGAAAATCTGCAAAGAAAATGCAAATGACAGCTTGTTTTCATCCACTACCATTTTGTGAATATTAGGAGTTGAGAGCATTGAGATAGTGGCGCTAACTCTCCAGACCGGTGCCATTGTTTTCTGCATATTCACTCAGGCTTTTTTATGCACAAATTGAAAATGCACTTAAAAACAGGTGGATGGAAACACACTTATTGATTTGTTTCATGAGCATAATCAATGCAGGTAATGAGTAATTGTTTTGGGGGTGCTTTATAGACTGTATAAAACATGGATGTAGCTGTTGCTATCCAGGCCTCACTCTCCTATCTCCCGGCTAATCCAAAAATGGGCAGAGTTGAAGTATTGGTGGAGCCAAGGTGGGCCAAATGAAGTCTGGTCGCTGCAGCTAGCCACCTGTGACGGCACTCACCTGTCACTCCATGCCCTTGACTATGCAGAATTTTAAGCTGTAATATAATTGAAATGGGTGTGTTCTATAAAAATCCCCCCCACAGAGTTCTCATGAAGGGGGAATTTTAAACCAGGCTGTAAACATTATTTCTGCTGTAAAGTTGGGCAATTTAACATGGAGATTGACTCATTTTAGAGCCAGCCTCAAGTGGCCTTTCAAGGAACTGCAGCTTTTGGCACTTCATTTTTCAGCCCTGGAGGTGGCTGCTTTGTTATAAGTGAGGCTGTTTGGGTGTGATACTGTTTTTGTTTATGTGGTTAAAGTATGAGGGGCCGTACAAGCCATAATACTTTCTGGCACTCTCACATACATGCATTCTCCTTTCACATACATATATTTTACAGAACATGGATATGTCACACAAGAGACTTAGCTGCATGCTTAAAATGTCATTTTACCATTTTTTATGCATCTGTTAATATGCATCTTACCACATAATTTTGTAATTTTAGTATACATAACTGTGTAAAACTGTACAAATAAGCTAAGACATAAAAAGTGAATATAGAGAGTGGTATATATTCACTTTCTATGTTTCCAATGCAAGAAGTTGAAGATCTTCTCCAGGGCATGCATACATACTATGCTTTTATGGCTCTGTGGGTGTGTGTGTGTGTGTGTGCGTGTGTGTGGCGTGTAGTTGACTGGGTGTGTCAGGCTGGCCTATTGTCGACTCTTTCAGACAGGCTAACAGGCTCTCGGGGCCCCAGGACCCAAAGACTGTGATGGGAACACTGTTTAATTGGGGTAATCGGCGCGCTTTTAGGGACCTGCTTATTAAGAGAAACCCCTCAAACATCCTCGCCTCACCACCAATAGACAGACAGGCAAAGTGACAGCTCTGCCTCTCGCCAATCAATGCCTTCACCCACATCCCTGTGTCAAAGACCCCAAATCAGGAGGCAGGGATTTAGTACAATGATGAATGTGTGTGCCCATGAGTGTGTATAGCAATCACATCTCAGTAACACTAACAATGTTTAACAATACCTAAATGTCTCAGTGATACAGTCCCTTTGCCTGGAGATAAAAACGGTGTAAAAGGTGTGGTGGTGGTGGTGGTGGTGAGAAACACTGAGCTCTGGATATTTTTTACAAATTTGGACATTCGAAAATGAATAAATAAGAATAAAAACATTTTACCATGCATCTCTAGTTAACATCAGATATTCTTTCAGAAACAGACGTTAGATTGATCATATGTAACCTACCCGTTAACCTCTGTAAAAGTTATAAAACATGTTACGGTAAATAACTAAGTAAGGCATTTTATAATCTTATTATATTACTTTAATTTATTACAGTGTAGTATTACTTAAAAAATGCTCACTGAGCATGCTCCATGTGATCCAAGCTCGTTAAGAACAACAAACAGTTAATTCATTGTCTGTGGCAACAATGACTGAGATTGTTTTATCTTGTCTCATCCTGAGTTATTGTTGTTGTAACAGAGAGGGATGTGAGGATTAGACACTGTCTGACTGCCTGACCCCCAACTGCACACACACACACACACACACACACGCACACACGCACACACACACACACACACACACACACATTCACAGAACACAAGCAAACTTTCCCCTCATATATATTTTTCCCCTGTAATTTGTTGCTGTAATATGAATAAATCTTTTGTCTGACCTGCTTCTGTCTGACCTGCCAACAGGTATCAGATACAGAATTAATCACACCATAATATGATTATGATGCGTCTGCATTGTTTTTGCATATTCAATGCATCACCTGAATGCACAACCTTCTGAAACCTGAAAGATTACCAACATTACTGAAATTAAAAAAGAAAAAGGATAAACACTTTTTCATTTATGTCCCCACATTTAACTCTTAAATTCCTTCCGGTTTCCTCCCTCCTTTCTCTCCTCCCATTATCCATGCATTCTTAACTTCATGAAACTCACATCACACCCATTCAGTTTTCTGATTCCTGCGTCCGCTCCACGTTCGCTCATCCTAAGACAAAAGGCCTTCTATGTTTTGTTGTTGTTTTTATCTGCTGGTCTTACATGTAGAGATGTTGCCCTGACATGACTGAGGGTCAATACATATTGTTTATGAAAAACAAAAGGATGATGACGTGATGTCATGTCTAGACTCCATGCAAATTAACAAGGTTCATAAAAACCTCTCGCAAGCATGCATACAGTATTTTCAAAGCCACGTGACAACACACACACACACACACACACACACACACACACACGCACACACACACACACACATACACATAGAGTGGCAGACAAAGTGGGAATGATTATGGTAATGATAATAATCATGCCTGTCATCACCGTCTCCTCCACCATGTTAAAAATTAATCTGAGTTAACGGTAATCCACGTCTCCTCATTAGATTACTGGTGTGGGGAGGGGTTACTCACAGACCATCTGTACATCATTAACACAGTCTCAGTGACAGCCCTCTCCTCATCAACTTCCTCCATCCCTGCATCCTTCTGCCCTTTCATCCATCTTTGTCTGCATCCGTGTTTATCCATCTCATCCTATACCACTGTCATTCAGTCTCCTCTTCCTTTCTGTCTGCTCTCTCCATTATTCAGTGTGTCAGTCTAGATGTGCGTCACATTGGCAAACCAAACCCAATGACAGAGAGAATTTGAAAATCACGCTGAAGTGACGCTGTTTCGATGTCTTCCAGGGGTGTCATTATCAGCTGGCGCCATCAGTCCCTCATTATTAATATCTTATTTCTATTATGTCATTGGACATTGTCTCTAATACTGCTTCTGTTCCTCTTCCTCCTACACACACTTTAGCAAAAAATGCTTTGATTTCTGTAGAGAAATGATTTTTTACAGCAAAGGTCAAAGGTCAGGGTCAGCTACAGAACTCCAATACAGCGGTGCCACCCAGGGCTGAACAGGGGTTCGTTGTTTAGCTCAAGGACACTTGAGCAATGGCTTGAATATCCAGCGAAATGTTGATCTTTTTACATAACTGACAATTGAAAAAGAAGGGAACAGACAGACAGAATAAACCTTGACACATCCATCACTGAATCATGTTGTTCATGTCACTGGAACTAGCAGAGACAGGCAGAAAAAGAGAAACAGAGGAAGATGCTGAGGGGCACAAGAAAATGACAATGTAAGGCGAGGAGATATAGCCAGGTATATATACCAGTTGTTTAAGGAATAGTTTTCAGAAATACATGTATTCATTTACTTGCTCAGAGATGATACCAATCTCATGTCTCTACAATAAATATTAAGCTATCCCCTGCAGCTGGTTAGCTTAACTTAGCATATAGACTTGAAACAAGGGGAAACAGCTAGCTTGGCTCTCTCTAAAGGTAACAAAATTTGCACCATGAAATCTCCAGACAGGCACAAAAAGAGAACTAGAATGACTACTTAATTTCTTCAGGAAGTTACTGCATCTGGCCAAGAAATAGTCCCACACATAACCCTTCGAAACACTGCAACCTGTCATTTTTACTTTGTACATATTAAACAAACAAGATATAATGTATTAATTAGTTAGCTTTTGAGGTGCTGGTAGGTAGGTTTTTTTACCTTTGGACAGTGGCTAGTTGTTGCCCCTTGTTTCCAGTCTTTATGCTAAGCTAAGCTAACCATCTACTGGCAGTACCGTCATATCTTACACACCGGTACTGTACTGTGGTACCAATGACAGTGGCATTGCATTTCCAAAAATGTTGAACCATTCCTTTAACAAGACAGAGCGACTGCAGACTGGGCAGGATTGTAATTATACAAAGGGAAGACGTGATGAGTGCAGCAAATGACTCCAAGGCCCTTGATAATTGATAACATCTGTGTTTTTATTTCACTGTGGGGCAAGTCTGCTCTGAGGTCTGTCCTGCTGTGGGCAAACATCCTCCACTGTCTGCAGTACTTATTTAAGACACACTCGCTACAGTACAATGGAGTACACCACCGTACTGTGTTTTCTATGAGGACTCAGCGAAAGTCACTACCCAGTCGTTTTCTGCCTGGGCTTTTGAACTGTCAAGACTCCCAAATCAAAGTGCTATATCGCACAGCACGGCAAGGAGAAGAAGCATCTGAATGAAATCGACAGTGCAGTCCTCAAGTCTCAGGTGTGGTTTCACATCGCTTTAACCTCAGCCAGCGCTCCAGGTATCTCATCTCGACAGACGTGCGGGGCGAGAAGCTCATCAACTTTTTCTGTGACATCTGCCTGAGAGGAAAGTGTGGAAACAAACAGAAAAAAGTTCAGCTGTTCCTCCTCCCCGGCCTTTTGTCTCTGTCAGAACTCCATTGATTTTTCTGCTGACTTTATAGACAGCTTGGAATATTATTAGGAGGCGGAGCTCGCAGCGTTTCGTGTTGTGCATGTGTGTGTGTATTGACAGATGGTTGTCATTGTATGAGAGCTGGTTTGCACATTCATGTAATGGAAGCAGAGAAACACAGTAAACATATGTAGTGGACAGCAGGACTCACTGACTGGAAGTAAAGGTGCACACGGCAAACACACTTTGACTGCATCAATGACATGCATGCTCGATAATATATTAGCAGCATGTCAGTGTTCTCTGATTCCTGCATGTTGTGAAATGCATTTTTAAAAATTTATCAATTTTCATCATTTCAGCACAGGATAGGAGCAAACAGACAGTGAGAAAGGTTCAGCGTCAGAGACGGGGATTGAAGATGGCATCAGGAAAAGACGAGTAAATGTCTAAAGGCAACAGAAGGAGGCAGATTTGAGGACAGAACTGTGTAAAACATAAAAACCATGAGCGGAACTGAACAGACAAGCCATTATGAGAGTTGGAGACTCGTGGTTGACCAACTCGCTCTTTATCACTGTGTGTGTGTGTGTGTGAGTGTGTGTGTGTGTGTGTGTGTGTGTGCTTGAAGACCCCCGCCCCTCTACTGGCCCCGCCTCTCCATGCGCAGCAGCCTAACTGTTCCTGACAGCCAGTGGCTCATTAGAGCTGCTGTTCTATGTTCCTACCTCTATCCACTCGCTCCCAGTTTCCTGGACTCAGCCTCCCAAAACAATATGTGTGTGTGTGTGTGGGTGTGTGTGTGTGTGTGTGTGTGTGTGTGTGTGTGTGTGTGTCAGCTGGCTGCACTCAGGCCTGAGCCAGGAGAGGCATGGGGGGCAGTGGGGAAGAGAGAGGGGGAGTCAAGGCCTATTCACCGGCACAAAGACATAATTAACCAAATTGGCAAATGGTTTGAGAAACCGCCTCTTGAACAATGTGTGCTAGCCTTTGGTTGCTATAGCAACTCTAAATTTGTGTCTATATTTGTGTGTGTGTGTGTGTCCGATGTCCATATTAAAAGTCATAAATGATTATCAGTTGCGTGATTGTCACACGCTTACACGTCTTTTAATTCTGGGGTTTTCTGTTCCGGTTTTTCTCTAGCTGTGTCATCCTTCACTCACTCACTCACTCACTCAGTCAGTCATCCAAATATGCAACAGGGCCAGATCATTTCACTTTGTGATCCCTGTTTGAGATTAGGCAGATAGCTATGTTTATAAAGACTCTCAGTACACTAATTTATCTACAACATTCAAAACAACATTAAATCCAACACCAAAAGGAAAAAGGGTCGGTGCGGTGAGCTCATGTCTGTTTCCTCTCTGAGGTAAAAGTGATCACAGAGAAAGGTGATAACAGTCACACTCATGGCCTCACACATCTGACAGTTTGTTGGTGTGTATGTGTGTGTTTGCGTGTCTGTCAGCTGACTCTCCTCCCTGTGAGTCAATGAGACATCGATCACAGTGACAGTGGGACAGACATCAAGGACAAACTGCTTGTAGATCAATAGCTGCATGGCTGCACTCTGTGTGCGTGTGTGCTGGTGTGTCTAAAGCTTGTATTGCTTCCCTGCTATGGAAGAAAACATTTCATATTTAAACCGAAGCTGCATAAGACATCACTTTATCTATCAAATATAGATTTCTCTGCAATACAGAAGTTGAAGTCGAGTTTATTTGTACTTCTGAGCAGCACTAAGTTTAGTCCATAGAAAGTTGCTGTTTTTTGGAGTTACAGTAAGGTTGCGAGGTTTGTTTGTTTGTTTCTGTAAAGCTGTCTTCCTCCCGCAGACTCCAGCCCCGTTTTGAGGTTAGTTTCTGTAAAGTTGTGCCTTTTGGCACCAAGCAGCATTGTGGTTTGGGAGCTCGAAGCTTGGTTAAAGATAAACTTCAGGTCTGACTGAAGAGTTCAGTCTTCCTCGCTCTCTTCCCCTCCCTCTGTCTCTCTCTCTGTTTCTTCCCCTCCCACCCCTCGTTCGGCCCCCAGAGTCACAACAAGAAGCAGCAAACAGCTTGTGCATCCCTCGTACCAGGAGAAAATGCCCCATTTTCATCTGTTTGAATCTGACATTTTTGGCACATTAAATATTGGACATTAATAAATTAAATGTAATGAACTGACATGAAAGAAGAAAAAAGTCCAATGGTACAATGCAAGAAAGTATAAAAGGCAAGAGTGCAAAAGAAAGAAGCACAACAACAACTAAAAAGAAGACTCAAACTTTTTTCTTTAATTCCAATTAACTATTGCCTTCTGTAACCATTGGAGATTATTTTTCAACTTCATTTATTCAAACAAATATTGAATAATTTATAGTAGCGGGAATAACAACATGAGAAATCACAGGCACTTGGTGCCAATGGAGGGAAAGAGGTCTGTCTATGAGGAGTGTGGCTGAGGAGCGCTCCTAATAAGTGTGACTTATTGGTCATTTAATGTAATTAGACCTCCATTGGGTGTTTTGTAACATTGAAATAATCATAACTGCTTGAAGAGAACTGATGCAGCTGATCTGTGACCAGCAACTGCACTAATTTATGAGGTGATCAACCATTCATTTTTGATCTGTGATTTCAGAATATTAACTTTTTGCTATATTGCCTGAAATGTAACACACTGTAAGTCATTATATGTCTCTGACTTCCACAGATCCCAGCACTCCTCAGTCCACCTGCTATGTCTGGGATTCCTTTAAAACTGTTGATATTTCTGCCCATAAACTGTATTAAAAAATGGCAGACACATCTCCACTTCCTCCCACTGTACAAAAATTAAGGTAAAGTATACCAGATGCGGGTGTTGCCATCTTGGACTGATGGTGACGTCATTTTTAGCCTGCGCAGCATAGTGATCAGGGTTGGAAGAGCAGTGTGGAGGTCCCACCCATACATCCAGCAGACAATCACGAAGTCAGCTGTTACTTTTGAGGAGATGTCATGTCGTACATTGATTCAGCAAAACCCTGGTTTATGTTCAGTGACATTTTTTGCATCCAATGGAGGAGTTTTTAAAAGTTTTGCTTTCTTTTTATAGCAACAGATTTAGCTACTTTTAAAATGTATTTGGAAACTTTTAACAACTTTTGAAAAGTGACTCAAATGCTAAAAGACACGCACATATTTACAGCCTGTCTGCCTCACTGCAAAAGTGCATTGTGAGTGACACGTCAGCAGTAGCGAGGGCTCAGCTCAATCACCAGCCACAGGCAGCACTGTGTTATATAGCTAGCTAGCAAGCACATAAAACAGGCAGCGAAAATTGTTCATGTGTGGGATGTGTTCTTTGTAAAAATATCTGATAATAAAGTGTTAATTTTGCTTTTATGAATAATAGTATGTGATAATAAACAAAAAAGTTAGGGCTGGCCCCTAGTCCGCACCTCGCGGGACTTTCGGATAATTTATCACCGTTGATGAACCACCCAAAGAATATTTTATTGTTTTTAAATAGCCGGCTTCTTGAATTAGACTCGTGAGGAACCGCGACATGCATGCAGTTGTCGGCAGCACGGCAAAAACTCTGCACAAGACCGGTGAATGGCAGGCGAGAGAGAGACAGAGAGATAGAGAGAGAGAAAAGCCTCAGTTTAGTTTCGGCTCGGAATCGCACTGTTCAAAAATCAGTCGACTATAGGCAGGACTTGACGATTCTGATTCGACTATGTAAATCCTTAGTCGGGGACAGCCCTAAGAAATTTAAAATAATAAATGTCGCCAAGAGAGCAGATTATGTAGCCTATATATATAAAAAAATTCGACCTGCCTTTTGGTTTTCACCCCAAAATTAGTTTACAACCCTGCTTAACGTTAACACAATGTGTTGGTGCAATTGCTGAAATGACACTCTCTACCTGCAAAAGGCAACTACAGTATGGTTGAAGTTAGCATAAGATCGGGGTAATGGCAGATGAGTTTATGGTTGCGGTGTGTAAATGTATGGTAAAGATTAGCCAACTAAAACACTTGGTTATGGTTCATAGAACGGCAACATTAGTTGCAGTTTTGTGCCAGGACAAGATCTCCAGCGTTAAGGACATACTAAACACCTGTACACTTTCTCGACCTTCTCACTACGTACTGTGAAGGCCACAGTATTTTCTACTTGAGGTGTTCAGTAAATGTACATACGAACCTTCAAGCTGAACTGACTATATGGAATCACCATTGTCACGTATCAAATTAGTGTGTTTTAGCTGTGGAGCTCCACTCACTGGTGATTGAAAGCACTGTCAGCTCAGCTGTGATCACAGTATGCAGCTGTCTGGTCAAAGGCTTATTAAAAGACAGCAAAAAGATACAGGGAAGATCAGGAAGTCATAACTTTGTAAGCTGTGAGCTATTTGAGCAGCAGCAACAGACTGAACTTGTTTCTGAAAGACAGTCAGACAAAAATGTGTCAAGTGCGGTGATGCATTCAGTTACTGTTGTACAGTACATATTGAAGTGCAGTTGAATGGAGATACTATTGAATAGCATGGAAAAAAAGTCATTCATAATCTACCTCTACTCTCTGCTTTGGCACTAAACGTTGGTATTTGCCGTAAGTCATGTGGTACGAAACTGTTCAACAAAGATGTAATTCCTTGGGATACTGGGCTGCTTATTTTCACACTCAGGTGCTGTTGTTCATTCTCAGGTGTGAAGCTCCGCACTCACAACTTGAGGAAGCCATTGGTGGCAGAACTACAGTCTATTATGTTTCCAATTCCAGCAAGATAAATGGCATGACGAGCTGGTATTTGTTACCACAACACATTGTCATTTAACAGTGAATGAAAACAACAAGTCTACTATGTTTTGCATCTATTACTATGACCAGTGTTCTCCCTGTGGACCACAGAGTACTGTGATTTACAACACCTTGTTAAAGTGAATAGGTGTGAGATCTACTGGTAAATTGCAAATCGAGCATAGCAGCGGGCCTGAGCCTGTGTAGCACCTCAGGACCAATTATCTGTTACCCTCATCCTCCTCTCTAAGCAAAAGACCCCATTAGAGGTCCATAAAGATATCACAGATAGACCAGAGACCAATTAAGTGTCCCTAAACTAATAACAGCAGGTAGACCTAGTGAAAACACAGCCGTCCAATCTACATCTCACAGCAGCATGTGTCACAGTAGTAAGCTGTGCCTAACAAAGCCCCTAGGCCCAGTCTGCACTGTTGCACTTAACAAAACTGTAGACAACAAATCGTCTCTACAGACAGCCTGACTGATACAGTGGAACGTTTCTGCACATTTAATAGCAATCAAAGAATTCTTTAGAAATATTTAAAATATGAAAAGGTTAATAATGTTTTCTCAGAATTTTGTCTAAAAATATCTAGATGAAGTTTCTTCTTGGTGATGACGCTATACTTTGTAGTGTAATTCAGATGCAGCACATCAAATCCATCGCATTCCCAGAGCCCGCTGTGAGTGATTTTTGTTTATTCTTGAGCACTCCTGACATCACTGAGAGAGCTTGGCTCCGGCTCAATCCTATCTGAGATGCCAAAAAGTGGCACCAGAACCACAGATCTCCCACCCCCATCCATCAGCTCCGCCCAAACCTCCCAGTCACCCTCCTCTGTATCGGGCATCCGCAGAGGGTTAGGCCGGGTCGTCGATGCGGCGATGAAAGAACCCGGAGTCCAACAACCAGACCAGAGGGGAGGAGAGAGGAGAGAGACGAATGGCAGCAATGGAGAGGAGGAGGAGAAAGGGGGGAAATGGAAAAGGACTTCAAAAACAACAACAATAACAGCACGAAAACAAACAACAGGGAAAAAAACAAGTGAGAGAAAAGAGAGAGGAGCAGAAGAAGCTCAGAGGCACCCAAGGTCCTCGAACTAATTAAGATGATTTGCATTTATTTATGAGGTTTAATGAGCAGCTTTTCAATAGTTTGTTTTTGCCTAATATGAATATTTCCTTTTCATTATGTTACATAGATGTAGAATCTCATTCTTTCCAATAATCACATCCTGGCTTTTCTGTTTCTGCAGATACTGTAGCTGTTAATGTTTGTTTTCTGCTGATGAACTTCTAAGAGTTTACGTGTGTCCATACAGAGCGACAGCTTCTTGTTTCCTCCATTTGTTTAAACATTCCAACCCAAAACAAATGCAACTTCTGAAGTGTCATCGACCTGCGGTGTGATGGTCTCACAGACATCTTTGCTTTTGTGATTTAATGTAGGGTGATGTTGGATGTGTGTAACAGTAAAATTAGCTTCTGCAAGATTGTGGCAGAGTTCGAGGGAACCGAAAGTCTCATGTCTAAAGGGGGCGGGGGGGAGGGGTAAACAAATTAACTCAGTAAACCGCAGAAGTATTTATGGTGCGTTTCATTTGACATAGGAAGTCGGAATTTCCGAGTTCAAAGTCAGAAATTTTAAAGGTAACGACCCCATAAATTGGATTTCTGACTTCTGAGAACTGCACTGCCCCAACTTTGTGATCCAAGACGGCTGCTCTGAGTATCAAAAGTTAGTGAAAGCTGTAGTTTATACTGTTTATTAGCACTTCTGTCTACTTGTGTCTCATTTAAATTTTTTTTATCAAAGTGTTGTCCAACTCCTGTCTGTGGATGTGTGCACAATGCGTTTTTTTAATCAACCGACGTAACAATAGCTAACCTGACTAGTTGTAAACAACAGCTGGAGGAGCGAGGTTTACTGACTTAACTGGAACGGCATCAACTTGAGTGTGACGTCATTAGCTCCAACCTCTGACTTCTGAGGTAAATGGAACGCACCATTACACTACAGGGATTGACATACAGTTTTGTACAGTCATTCATCATCAGGTCAAAATTTTATTTGTCCAGTACTTTGGTTTATGACTTTAATACTTAATATTCCCATCCCACATTCCCATTCACATATAATGGTACGTATATTATTAGCATTTAGCTCAGGTTACTTTATTTGTAAATAAGCAAATTTACATAATTTGCTCAAACCCAACTAAAGCACGAGTCCACGAGCAGAGTTGTACAATATACGGCACATAAACAGCTTCGTGAAAAGTAAGAAAAGTCTGAAATTCGACAGCATGCTTCAGAAAATGGTCAGCAGGCATATGAAGTATGTGACTTGTAGTTGAGCAACTAAACATGCAAAAACACTTGCGTGTTCCTTTAAGTTAATTTTTTTAGAACAACGTGTACCCTTGTATCTCACCAAATCCCATACTCTACAGTTTTCAGTGGGATACCAGGTCCACAAATCTGTCTGACTTTTTACATCAGTGCAGGATGGATTGATTGTTTCCAGCGACATTAAAATCACAACAAAAACAGGAGACAAAATCAATGAGTAATTCCCGGCAGATGTTAATCCAAATCCTGTTTACCTCCTGCTGTATAGGCTGAGGCACAGTTTTCTGAACGTCATTAACAAAGGCCATATTATCCAGCCATACTGGCCTGTGCGCCCGAGTTCACTGTGAGGCCCTGTGGCTGCACACAGGAATATGAATCAATGAATGAGAGAATGAATCCACAGCAACACCATTGAATGTTTATTCTGCAGTGTGTGTGTGTTCTCTTAAGAGCTGAACCCTGTCGGCCTGGGCAACAGTCCCCATGGCCATATGGCTGACTATAATTATACATGATGTACGTCTCTGTCAGGTTAGGGTTCGTTTGGAGACTGTATAAGAGTGTGTGCCCGTTCGGTGTGTGTCTTAAACTATCAGTGTGTCTGTTCATATGTTTTCCCTCTATGTGTATACGTGTATGTGTGAGCATGCATGTACAGTATCATGCCTGTGGTTAATTTATAGACAGATGAACATTATAGTGTTAACAGAATTACAGCACAGTATATGAAGTCAGCTGTGTGCTGGTATATTTGCTTTTGATGCCATGTATATATTAAAATATTTTTTAGTTTATAGTTAAGTATTAAAGTTGGAGATGTATCTTTGCTTTAACTGCTGTCACAAACATCCTAAAACTGCTGCTATCTTTCATCTGTGTGCTGTGTGTATTTGTTTGAGACATTTCATTGTAAAATCATTAGTTACATACTGCTTTGTTAAACTAGTTAGGAAACAGAATGTGTATTATTAAATGTATCATATTAAAGAAGTTTTGTATAACCCACTTCAGTACAAATCTCAAGGCAATCCATTTCTTTTTTTGTCAGTTGTCTGAACATAATGTAACAGCTCTTTGAGATTGTGCTCAGAAAATCACATTGAAGGACAATAAAACTGAAGGTGTCAGTTCGTTTTACTTGTTTACAAACAATTGAAAAGCTGCTCATTAACCCTGAGCTGAAAGTCAGACTGTGTGTTTTGTTTACCCATTGGTGAGTTTTACCAAATTTACAACATGCAACCGGTGATTTGCAACATAAGATCCTTTCTTCTCACATTAATTTGAACAAGTTTCACTAATTCCAACAAACCCCATACTCAATCACAAATGTATCTACAATTTCAAGTGACTATCATTTGTGAAACAGGAAGCTGCCACTATTTGCGATCTGGTGTGTAAGCATGTTGCTTTTGTGAAATGAGAATCTGGAGTAAAACTCAACTTGAAAATTTTCCCCATCACAGTTTTACTAATCTTTGTGTGTGTGTGTGTGTGTGTGTGTGTGTGTGTGTGTGTGTGTAATGCAATATATTCTTCAAAAGATAATTTCGGTTTATCAAAACTTGGGTCTTATTTTTGTAGTGTCGACCATTATTTCTATCAATTATTATTGTTCGATACTCACCAAAGTAATTCCTGAGACTGAGGAATGACATTTGTTCAACAAAGTCTAATGGGGAAAGAAACAATCATACAAGACAACAGATTAGCCAGATTATTTAAACCACTTTATTTGAAGGTAAACTCGAAATGTCGGTCTCCATTGCGCAGGAAATGTATGAGTAACTACAATTTAGTAGGTCAAAGTTGAACCAGAAAATCAGTCTGTAAACTGTGACGGATGTTTACAGTTGGCAGTTTGGGTAATAAATTTGGCTAACCTAGAGCTTTGATAAAACCCATATGAATATCTGACAGGTTATGTTCCACTGGACAAATCTCACATTTTACTTTGGTGTGCACAATGTTATAGTAGTGATGCCCAAAACTACAAGAACAGTTATTAAAAAACTGTAATTATCCTTGATTCTTGTCGATTGTCACGAGACAGCTTGTGGATTGTTTTCCCTGACAGCAGTAATCAGCTCCATCTCAGACCGTTTTTATAATTACTGCTGACAGTCCATGTCATCCAGGGTTTACCTGGGCTGGACAGCAGCTACCTCACATGACAGGAAGGACAGTGGCTAAAGAGGTGAGAGAGGAGCCAAGGAAGATGACTGGGTTGTGGAAATTAATTTGACAACCACTCTGCCTAGAGCCCCGTACTCACACTCATACCCTCTCCCCTATGTGTTTTATCAACATACCATGAATGAGAATGTATGAGTGTCTCTGTTATGTATGAGTGCATATATTTTACAAGCCTCTGTACGCGTCCATAATGTGTGTGGCTTTGATGTGATTTATTCTGTAGCCTTTCTCTCTCTCTCTCGCTGTGTTAGTGTGTGCGTGTGTGAGGGTGATGAGTTGTGACAGGTGTTGTGGCCGCTAGTGCTGTAGGAGAAGGCGGAGGAGGAAGAGGGGAGGGAGTAAACGAGAGCAACACAGATGATTATTTAATTACTGTCTAATACCGTGCACCCCCTCCTCCCCTCCCCTCCCTCTCTCTTTCCCTTCTCTTTCTCTCCCACTCTCCTTGCACCCCACCCCCACCCACACACACCCCTCCACCTCTCTCCCCTGTTTTCATCCTTTCTTTATTAATGAACAATCCAGGCCTTTCTACAAATCCGCCGGGGTTTACTGTAACCCCCAGACACTGTGCGTGTATGCGTGTGTGTGGTGGTAAGAAGGGGGGGGGGGGGGGTTGAGTTGGCTTCTCCCTTAGGAGGACACACACACACACACACACACACACACACTCACACACTTTTCCAGACTAATCAGCGCATTCCCTTCGGTCTTACTCTGTCTTGTATTTATCTATATGCAGTGTATGTGAGTGTGTGTTGTGTAATTTTTTTGTAAAAAGTAGAAGTAATTTGATCTCCTTACTTTTTATAAATTTATATTTCTGTTTATGTTCATGTGTACTGTAAGCACCAGTTTATATCAAGGCAAATTCCTTGTATGTCAAAATGTATTTGGCAATAAACCTGATTCTGATTCTGATGTGCATTTACAGTATGGTTTTGTACATACTCATACACCATTGCTTTATATCACTTGGGCAAGTATCAGGGTGTATGTGTGTGTCTGCGTTGTACGTACTCAGGTAACTGTCACTGTATGATGATGTCGCAGACACTGGCAGCGTGTGTTACGTCACGCTAACCCAATTATGTCCTTATTGGTGCCAGGAGAGAGTAACATTGTGGTTAGTATGTAACGTGGCACCGAGTCCTGCCAGTCTCCCACAGTAACAACAGAGATGTGATCACTCTGAGACTGTACAGTGAAAAGCAGTGGGCCACTGAAGAGCATCACCTTTCAACATCATCTACGCCACCACTGTACCGCAATGTGAAAAAGAGCTAAACACTGACACGCATGTACACAAACTAACTACAACATATTTGACAATTCATGCTAATAATTAGATGAATTTTCACTACACTGAAAAATCTAACCTTTTAAGTGAGCGTACATAACAGATTTTTTAAATTGCTTTTAAAAGAGCACTACAGTGATTTTACACATGAAGGTCAGTTTACTCGTCATGAGGAGTAGGCCTATTATCCAAGCTGTGAAAACAGCTGTAGATAAACTGCTGCTGGTTTTAACTAAATGTCTCTTTTTACCAAACATCACAAAGATAATTGTTATTTTAAACCACAATATAAGTATATAAACACCTCCAATTTAGCTTTTACAAGCAGTTGAAACAACTGTATTGCTGTAGTAAGCATATCAAAAGACATTTTAAGTGTTTATTACAATATATGTTTTAACAGCTCTTATTGCTGAACATCTCAAGCAGGTGCATAAACAGTAATGAATGTTGATGATAACATAATTTCATTCATCATGATTACAAAAATATGATTTTGATATTAACTATATATATATATATATATATATATATATATATATATTCATTATATATATGTATCTATAAAGTATGTATTAATTTCTAAATACTGTTCCAGTCTCCATGGCATCTGAGCAAGTACAATCACTGATGATGGCCATGACAGCAGACAGAAATCCTGCAAGAGGACCTTGAGGTAATTGTTGTTTTTATTTATAGATTTTGTTTTAGTCAAACTACTATATCCAAGGTCAAGAATTTTCAAGCTCAACCTGTCTTCAGGACTTTTGAACTCATTTATCAACAGTTTTAAGCTGCCTTTGAATGTTAAAATTTGATTGTGTTTAATTAAATAATTAATCATGATGGTTAGACACCAGTTATGGATGCTACATGGGAGATATTATAGTTGTTGACAAATATATTAATGGACACAAAAAAACTCCTTATTTAAGCTTACAGTTGCATTATAGTGTGTTATAAACATTTCATTCATTTTATTTCAAGTATTGCTCATAACTGCTGAATTGGTGGTGTTACACAAGTGACCGCTAAAATGATGTGGCTGAATATTGTGTTGTACATTATCATACTAACAGGCATGCACATGACATGATCAAAAACATGAACAAAAAATATGTTTTTGTTTCTTTGATTTGCCAACTGTGTAACAGAATTTGAGCTCACCAATTGGATTGTTATTTCTATTAAAAAACAAAGTCCTCTGGTGTAGTAGAAGTGATGTTTTTCTAGTTTCTGAGCTACCAACCGTGACAAAACAACAGTGAATCCACCACAGTTTGTATTAATACAGCTATACAACTATTGTAAAACATTTTCACTGTCCACTCTTCATCATCTGCCTTCTCTCACCCTTCCTCCATCTTCTCCCACCTCTCCTCGCTCTTCTCACCTCATTTTTCCGATCCTCCTGCCTTCTTCCTCACCTCACCTCTCACCTATCCACTACATCTCCACACCTCTCCTCCTCAATGACGCACTCCGATCTCCCCTCACACGTCTCCTCTGCCACCCACCTCCACCTCCTCCTCCTCCTTTCACTTCCCTCTCCCCTTCCCCTCATCTCTATCTTCCCATCGGCTCCTCCTTCCCTTATCTCCCTTGTTAATAATTCAACAGCAGTGCACACATGAGTGGTCATCGCGGAGCTTCACACAGGATCTGGAGGACAAATGAACCATAAGGATGGAGGAATTAAAAACTTCCCCACGGCTCCACTACAGGGCCGGAGGAATCTGCCTGCCTCCCTGGCTGAAGCCCGTCTGTGCATCTTTTCCCTCTTTTTCCCCCGCCGCTAAATGTTAGCACGCCTTTTTCAGGATGGGGTGGGGGGGCTTTAAATGCTAAGTATGCCCTGAGTGGGGAGGTGGCTGAGTGGGGACCGCCTGGTGACATTTTGTCTTTTCACACAGCTTGTTCTCCTATTACAGAGTTGCAGAGACAGTCTTTGTGTCGGTGAGGACGCACTCGATTGTGGTTCTCAAAAGACAATGGGATGCAAACACAAAAATGTAAATTATAGATACTAACGCATTCCATGACATTGATTCACATGAATGCGGCAGCTAATGAATAAAGCCCCTTGTTACGTAAAATAATCTGGATATACATGCTGTAGCCAATGTGTCTCCATGTTTAAATCCATAAGGGCAAAGGTGAAATATTTACCTTACTTAATATTTGTTAGTTTTTTTTATAAAATATTTGTTTTTGGGTTTTTTTGCATTTATCTACCTCAGTGTAATCTTTTGGGGTTGAAACATCAATATCTCTCATTTAGTTTGTTTAGCTTTTTACATTAGTGGTTGCTTATCATTAAAAGGATAGTTTGGTTTTCGAAGCGGGGCTGTTTGAATGTATTACTTGCAGTAGATGGCAGTTTAAGTACATTTGGATACTCGTGTATTGTATTAAATTTGAACTATGTGTCATAATCAATTTGTATTTTATCCTGAGCAAGATAAATTGATTGTATAAATTGATTTTAAAATTTGTACATGATAAATATGGGCGGCACGGTGTTCCGGTGGATTGCGCTGTGGCCTCACAGCAAGAAAGTCGCGGGTTCAAACCCTGGTTGCCTTGCCTTTCTGTGTGGAGTTTGCATGTGTTCCCTCTGCGTGGGTTCTCTCTTAATCCCACCATCCAAAGACATGCAGCCTTAAGTTAATTGGTGACTCTAAATTGTCCTTAGGTGTTAGTGTGACTGGTTGTTTGTCTGTGTGTGGCCTTGCGATGGATTGGCTCCAGCCCCCCGCGACTCTGTATGCAGGAAAAGTGGTTGACGATGGTTGGACATGGTTGGTTGAATGAATTAAGGTCAGATGTGTCTTTCTTGGAACAGATGAAATCTATCTCTTGACCGTCTTGGTCAGATGTTGAGTATACTAATACTAATAAAGATGTAATATCGGCACGCTGTGCTTCTTTTTCTGAGCATTAGTTCTGTGTGCAGGCGCCTCTCTCTAATAGTTTTTGTCCCCAGTTAATAGCACATTTCTCTAATAATAAAAATATTTGATGAAGCTATTAGGCTTTCACATGTAACTAACAATCCAAACTAATTCAAACAAGGAATTTTTACACCAAACAAAGAAGCATTTAGTAACCTCCAAATGAACAACAGCGGCCTATGAGAGAATCTATTAGTATTTAGTAGTAGTAGTAATTAGTATTTATTGTGTCACATTTTTGACTTTCATACTGTGTGGTTTATATGACAATGTTAAATAACTTTTTTCCATGTGTTTAGGGGAGTTTGTCACCTTTATTGGTATATGTTCTAACTTATAATAGGATAGTTGCATATACTGTAATGACTAGGGCTTCCTCAACTAAACTGTTAGTCGATGAGAAGAGTCTTAGGGCGTACTCACACTAGGCCCGTTTGGCTTGTACCTTGCTCGAGCACGATTGTCCCCCCTCCCCACTCCCCCGCTGGCCTGTGCTCACACTGCGCCTAACGATCCGAGCTGGAGCACGTTTACGTCATCACTCAGTCAGTGTTTCCCATATATTGATTTGTTTGTGGCGGCCCGCCGCAGTAGCCTATCACTGCCGACCGGCATATATTGATATCGTAGTTGATTGCAGAGTGCTGCGCATGCTACTCGCGCAGCACCTTGTCTCTCTCTCTCTCTCTCTCTCTCTCTCTCTCTCTCTCTCTCTCTCATGAACACTGCAGCACAAATCTGTCCAACACAACTGTCAAGGTCGGAGACCCACCTCAAAAAAGTTATTAGCAAGCATGTAAGGAGACTAGATAATAAGGAGAGCTATGTTAACGTTAGATCACAGCTGGGTTGTTGAGCTAAGCACACTGTACATTACTGGAAGTCAATATCGACTGTCATTCTGTGAAAAAAAGTGCTCTCTCTCGCACGGCACAGTAGAGTTTGTGTCGGGGTTCAGTGTTCGAGCACGGTTAGTGATCACACTGGATGCATACCGTGCAGGAGTCCAGTTTAACCATGTTCAGCCCACCTTTTCAAGTGGCTCTTTGAGCGTACCATGCCCGGGCGATCACACTGGTCAAACGAACCGGACTTTGGGGGTTAAACATGCACGGTACGGATTGTCAAGTGTGAGTACATCGTCAGTCGACCAAATGTTCATTGGTCGCAGAAAATAAACCAACAACCTCAAACTCCATTCAGGAGCTGCTCCAAAGGTAAAAAAAGGTATTGTTGCAACACGGACATGTCCTCTTGTAATGCTGAAGTTACTTACCGATACACACTGCTCGTGTGCATTCGTGGATGTATAAAAATGTATTAAGAATAGAGATGTATTACTATACATCCACGGCACTACTGCTAACGGTCCAATTAGCTGACTGTAGCCGGACTGGGAGCTGTTGGTGTTTTACACCACTAGCACAGGAGGTTTGCTCAAAGAATGAAGTAACTGTAAGTGCTACACTATAGTAGCATACTGGATAAATCATGTAATGTAACACTTAAATATTAGTTTCTCATCAAACGGTATTGCTGGCGTTCATAATGTCATAGCTAGCAACCCACAAGCTTTTAAAACACCGGTTCTAAAATATCTCGCCTTTATCAGCTGAAGCGTGCATGTGCACATGGCCAGTGTAGAAACACGTGTGAGCTCTGTGTGCAGATAAAAGAACATGAGTGCAGTGAAAATTAAAGGCCAAACAAACATTTAACTCCCCCAAAGGATATTCTTTCCTTTGTTTCTGCCTGATTTCACTCCACGCTCTTGTTCACAGACTGTCTTGACCAAACTTTTTAATACAGGAGAAACCCCAGTGCCTTCGACACCTGTAGTGAAGCTTCGCTAATACACTTAGACAACACTAATACAACAGCAGTTTCCTTCCTTTTTCAATTCCACACTCAGCCAATGAATGTAGCATGTTTCCTGGTAGAAGAAAGACTTGAAACATACTGTATCTGTAAAGTTGTGAAAGATACCAAGCAGGGACATGTCCATCTCAGCTCAGTTAGATGAAAGGATGCCCTCATCTTCAAGGTTACAGCTCATATCTGCATCGGCGCTCAGAGTTAACATCAGATCTAGAGAAGCAGGAATGGTCCTCTATTATCAACAAAACCTCACACATACACGTCTTTATATTTCCCAGAGTTCAGCTCTGTCCACACGATGTCTCATGAGCAGAAACAAGTTTGTTGTTTTGTTCTACAGGAGGTGTGTTTTGAAATGAAGAAATTGACTCAGTGTGAAATCAATTGTGAACAAGTCTCGGGATGTATGGAGACTGCTCTGCAGCTTACAGGCACAGTGAGAACACACAGTACAGACAAACAGCCACTCGTAGAAGTAACAAGGGAAACCAGTCATGGAAATCATAGAAAATGATCTCATTTGAACAATTTTTATCCTCTTTTCTTGGTCAGTTTGAACAAAAAATCATTTTGGGGATCGTTTGGTTTTGTCTTATGTAGGAAACGCCCTTTCTATCTTTTACAAAAGCTTGTAGTACAGAAACAGAACAAGGGAAGATGAGATGAGCGACCGGCCGACTGTCACTCAGAGGAAGGAAGAGGACGAGGTGTGATTTGTTCTAACATCCTTCGGATTTCACCACAGTAACGGTGCTGTCAGTCAGGGAGCCAAGAAGCGGGCATATGTCAGCGCATAGTCGCTATGGCAATGACAAGTGCACTGATGAGTCAATGTGACACATGGAAATACAACAAATAGACTGCCAGCACACACACACACACACACACACACACACAACTGAGTCAGTGAGGCACTGCCTGCAAGACATGATCACACCGGACAACACAAACAAAAACAACAGTGTGGCATATGCACAATAACACACATGCACATAAAAAGATGCACAGCATTATAAACAACTTACAAAGGTGGATATGTTGGACACACAAACAGGTAACAATAACAAATAATAGACCTAGTGGTTTCAGCCTCATTTCCTACTGTAATACATACATATATCCATACATACACAACATGACTTACTGCTATAATATAATCAATAGTCAGTTGTTTTAACCTGTATCAGCCTGTAAAGATTACAGAAGACGAGTCCTGAACAGATGACAATGGGAGGCACCACGTGGCTTCACAGGGCGGAGCAGACGGGGGCCCAATCACATATCACCAAAGCAACTGCATCTTATAGTCCATCAAATAATTCATAGCTTGACTTAACACCCTGAAGATACACACAACTGCACACATGTGCACTTGCCTCTTCACACACCTACACACATATATATACTCTGAAAGCATTAATTACTTTCCATATAACTGTTTTTCTTTAAAAGAATAACAGTAATAATAACCACTGTCATTTATCTAACACTGTGAGCTGTACAGGCTATGCTAAGGCTGTGATATATTTCAAAATATTATCAATAATTTGGCATATGTTTATATTTGATATTATTTTAAACTAGGAATTTGACAAAATGCAAACATTTTGTGAACTTTTGTGCTCTTTTTTGTGCATAAAAAATACAATAACGTGGCTTGCCAAAGGCCTAACCCCAACCCTAAAACAAAGCATTATTATGGGGTTGGAGATAGTAAGGGCAGGAAGTCTCTGTACCCAAAATAGTCTGCAAGGCACATAAAAACCACAACAAGCTAGTCAGGCTAACTGTTTCCAGTCTTTCTGCTAAGCTAAGCTGTCTCCTGGCTGTCGCTTGTTGTAGTGGGAAGTATCTCTTCATCTAAGTCTTGGCAGGAAAACAAAAAAACATATTTCCCAAATGTCAAACTATTCCTTTAATCATGCTTCAGTAGCCAGGAATTTGTTAAAACAAATGACATCCTTGACAGTGAACACTGTAGTTACATTTGTTATGAACATTTTGCATTGGCAGTGTTGGTAAATATGTTCAATATAAACATTTCCTTGATAGCTTGATAAAAATGTTAATGGGAGGCATTATATTTTCGGCATGACTTTTGTACATAAATATAAGTTTTTAGGAGCCATGGGCTGAACAGTGGGATCATAGAATGTGTCTGAATAGGAAATATGAGCACAGGTCTGATGTTGCTTCCTAAACACGAACAAAAGCAGCATTAGTGAAGAGAGATGACAAACACCACTTTTTCCTTGTTTTTGTCCTTGTGAATACAGTGTGTGTAACAGCTATGCCAGTGTGGTTGCGTGTATATGGACACCATTTTTCTCAATATTTGGCAGCAGCAGCAGCAGGTCCGAAGATAATCTCACTGTAATCTAAAACAAGACACCTGCCCTTTTGTGGCTGAGGTGTAAGGGAGCAAAATCACTTCTAGTTTCCACTACTTCTAAAAAAAAAAAATAAAACCTGCCTGTGGAACCTGTGGAAGTATACAAGAAAAGGTACTTTTTATGTTTGTCCATTTGGATGGAAAACTACTCCTTTGTAATCTTTTCCCAGAAAGGTGGTTTTACTGTAGATGAGTAAATCAACCACAAGAACAACTCAGCCAAGAGTGGAATAGTTTTTAGAGTTTGATTCAAATGTATACTTCATGTTTGAATCCAGCAGTTTCCGAGTGTGAGCGGTCTGTCTGGCAGAGAAGCCCATCTGTACTGAGGCTAGACACTGTGATCGCTGCCTTCAGCCCTGAGGCTACAGTGCGAAGTCTAAAATGAGCAGACTAAAGCAGGAGGTAAGGAAAGAAGGAGGAAGAGAAATCATCTTAAATTTTTTGTATTTTACACTTTTCAAATGAGCAAGCTCAGTTTGCAGCTAAGAGTTCACTTAAATTTTATCGTATTTTCCCTTAACTTTCAACACCATGCAGCGATACTTGCTGTGGTTTGAAAAGAAGCTTCATTTAAATTTTATGACGCCTAAGTACAGTAGGACCTACCGTTTGAGAGCTGAGAGAGATGGAGAGAAATGGAGGGGGAGTGGGAGAGCAACTCAGACCGTCAGGGAGAGAAAGAAGTTCACATAAGAGTATATGAATGAGCTTTACATGTAGGTTTGTCTAGACACTCAGGACATCTCTGTGCACAAATGGAGCACTTTACAGGAAAGACCCACCCACGAGTCTCATCTTCTGAAACTCCCCTCCATCCACACACACACATGCACACACACACACACACACACACACACACATTTCTCTTAACAAAACACACATCTTCATCAGGATGATCTGTCTGTTTTAGATTGTCTCCTTGGGCAATGGGGGGAAGGGAGGGAAGGGAGAGGAGAACAGCAGCAGCAAACTTTTACTTTTTACTTTTTGGTGGCTTTTCAGCTTCAGCATGAAGCAAGATACCAAGTATATAAAAATCAGATCACAGCAAAGTGGATTAACTACAATACAGTTGATTCTCAAAAGTGGCCCATTATTCATCTCAACTGCAGAGCGAAACTGGCCTTTATTATAGAGACAGGGCATTATTTTATCAAGCAGAATTTATCATATTTTAGTAAGACATCTCCCTGTTTTTGGGCGGCACAGTGGTACAGTGGTTAGCACTGTCACCTCACAGCAAGAAGGTTGTGGGTTCTAACCTTGCTTGTTCCAGTCCTTTCTGTGTGAAGTTTGCATGTGTGGGTTCTCTCCAGGTGCTCCGGCTTCCTCCCACCATCTAAAGACATGCAATTGTCCTTGGGTGTGAATGTGAGTGGTTGTCTGTCAATGTGTGGCGAATTGTCCAGGGTGTACTCTGCCTTTTGCCTGATGTCAGCTGGGATTGGCTCCTGCCCGCCGCGGCCCTGTACGCAGGATAAGCGGTTGACGATGGATCTCCCTGTTTTCCGATCTGCTTCCATTTTAATTTTCTGGTTGGTGGTTGCTCTTAATACAAACTGAACCCTTGTCCTATGTGTACCAGTTGTCATGCCATACTCACCACTGAGGTTCTACTTTGCTGGGTTTCTTTTTTTTTTGGCGTAAAGCTGCTGTTAATGAAACCCAACACTTCCTGCTCTAGTGTTTAACATGAAAAGCATATTTGTGGCTGAAAGGGCATAATTGCCATCCCATGTTGGGATGGGTCAAAATAATATCCCTATCAGCTCTGATCGCATGGTGCGTCCTAATAATCGTAGGGAAGAAATTAGTTTTTTTGACTCAAGAACAAATCAGAAACTGCTGATGCCTTGGTTGGACGAATCTTGATTTCTGCTGCGACATGCAAGTGGAAGTGTTAGAATCTGGTGTAAAAACAACATGAATCATTTCTGTCTTGTAACAACTGGCAACTGCGTGATGCTGTCAAGTCAACACGGACCACAATCATTGAGGAATGGTTCAAGCACCTTCTTCAGGCTGTTCAGGGTGAAAATGGGGGTTCTATGCAGGATTAGAAAGGTGTATTTGATAAAGTGAGTGTAGTAGATCCATCCATCCATCCATTGTCAACCGCTTATCCTGTGTACAGGGTCGCGGGGGAGTGTAGAAGATATTGCAGTTAATTAATAGTTTAATAAATGAATGAGAACAGGATCTCTGTTTAAAAGAGAAACTCAGAACAGCAGATTGGTGAGTATTACTTGACATTACTGATGGAAATGTACATTATACTGCATTTACTTAAAGCCTTTTACATATAAATGTAATCACACTGATTAGGCCTATCACTGCCAGGTATATCTCTGTGTAAATAATACCAGCCCTCTTAAAAATTTTTCCTACCTGGCCTATAGTGACCAGTCTGTATTTTGTGGGCTAGATAATAACTAATTAAGTATTACATAAGACATTATCTGAGCACTGGCCTTTATTTGAGAATTTACAATTGAGCTCAATTAATACATTTAAAAAGAATTATTTCTTTTATAAATATTTTCTCACTTAGCAACCAAAGGAGGTGAATCATGGTGTGATGATGTGTTTGCATTGGGAGAAAGGCTGATTTAACTGCAGGTTTAAATTACAGATGGTGTCATAATTGTTTGTGCATGTCGGAGTGTGTGAGTGCATGCCTGTGTGTGTGCAAGTGTGCGCTCCCGGTACTATGATTGGAGTTATCCATTATTGATGATGTCCTGATGAGATCAATCAAGCCAGAGTTTTCTCGTCTTTTGGCTGCTGAAGCTGATAATGCCGTTATGACATACTAATCGTCATGCCATGAATATTTAAATCACAAGGAACACACATTCCATATTCATGACCTCTGTGTTTTTGTTTTGCTTTTTTATTTTTTCACCCGTCTGGAGTCACCCCCCATCACACACATTTTAGACTGTAATTATAGAATAGTTACTATCTCCGTCTCATTTTCTGTGAATCTGATTTTCAATACTGGAGACCATTGTTGCAGAATAAAACAGATCCGTAGTTTTATGCCTGCGCTCTCCTCCTCAGCCGTGACCATGAGTCCACAGAGAACTAAACCACATCTCCGTTGCATCTCCATCTTTTCTGTTCTGCTTCTACATTGTTGTTTTATTTACCTCAGAGACAAACACCATATTTATTCATGACTCCTCACAAAGTGCTGGAAAAATAAACATTTGTTTCCTCCTAATGAAAAGCATGTTTCTGAAATGAGTTGTTTTGTTTCAGGCTCGACCCTAAATAACTTGCTCCCGATAAAACAAATATTTATGAAAATAAAAAGGCAGTAATGTGATTGGTTACAGTGTAAATGCAGTTGTTCCAGCAACTATCCTGTGGAGGCAGATCAGTAATAATTCATAAACAAAAGAGCTAACTGTGTTCATAATTCATAAGAGGAGAAACATATACACTCCAGTCATTGCTGTGGCTTGCTGGGCCAACAGAAGACGCTAAGATAGAGTCCTAATTGAGGTAGCATCAGCAAGACATCTTTCAGATTCAAAAGTAAACTAGAACCTAAGTTTTAAAATCAATATTATTCTGCAAAAATGTGTAAATCTCTGCAATGAAAAGCTGTCCTCAAAGTGGTTAGTGTGCAGCTTTTAAGATTTTTGTAATACAGACTCAAAAATTAGAGCAGCTTTCTACCAATCAAAGCTCACAGGTGTGTGTGTGCGCGCGCGCGCGTGTGTGTGTGTCCCCATCTGTGCTGGCTGGCATGAATGTTTCAGTGCTTAAATGGAGGCAGACATATTGAATCTTCACTTCTCCTTGGGAGAGGCCTCTGGCGCTACACACACACACACGTGCACACATGCCATATTTGGTATTTCTCAGGCCATTATTTTTTAATGCTGTGTGAATATTCCCACACAGCACTTCCTAACCTTGGTTGTGTGTGTGTGTGTGTGTGTGTGTGTGTGTGTGTGTGTGTGTGTGTGTGTGTATGTGTGTGTGTGTGTGTGTGTGTGTTTGTGTAGCTTTACGTATTTCAAAATAAAACCAACTATGACTTCTTAAGGCATAAGAATCTTTTTTTAATTGCCTTGTTGTAATGAAAGATAAGCCTGTTTTGTACTTATATCTGTACTGACACGCTTTCGTAGAGGTGTTAAGTTATGTTCATTTTCTCCAATATTACATGACTCAGAGCTTCTGCTAGCTTGGATCAGTGCTCCCCAGATGAACAACTGCGTTAGAAAACTTGGTGATTCTTTGATAAAAACTTTAAGGTACAATCCTCTGCACATAAAATCTCAAAGTGAGGAGTTAACTACGACTCCCATGTTGTATCTTGGTAAGAAACACTGGATCACTTAAAATGTGCGCCCCAAAGCTAAAGATGATGGTGTTGAGAAACACATTCTGCCGCTTAGAAGAGTTCACTTATTGATACTGTTGGGTGATGGTCAGCAACTGTGCCACAGTTTTTTGTTCACAAATTCAACAATGAAGTGTTTTTCAAATTCACTATCGTTCTTATTGGCAACTCTGACTGGCAAAAACAACATTGGCAAAATGCTGGACAAAACATGACAAACATAAAATGATCATAATTAAAACTGGTGGTCACAGCAAAAATCTATAGTATTGTTACATTATCTGGAATCTGGTCATGGATCTGGGGGCAGCGCTTCCAGAAGCAGCAGCTACATCCTTGGTTCTGTCTGCATCTAGTAAAGCCTAGGTTATCTGCTTTGTGTAAATGTGTTTTGCTGTACTGACAGTAAGTGTGTATCTTAAAGTAAAGTATAGATTCATAGCGGAGCTGTCTAGTCCTCTTGGGATCTCAATGAACATTACAAGTGGCTTTTATTCAGACAGACACACACTCACTCCCTGACTTTATTACCCATGCTGTGTTTGTGTTAGCTGTATAGGTTGCCGCGGGCACTGAGGCTTTATGCTGAAGCCCAGATGGATGGATGGATGGATGGATAGATGGATGGATGGATGGATGGATGGATGGATGGATGGGAGGCATTACATTACATGCCGACTGACCACAGAGGTGGAGACCGAAGCCTCAGGCCCACGGCTGTCTCTCTCTTTCTCCCTCCCTTCCACACAGTTTCCTTTTCTTTTCAATCTGATGAGCCACTTTCACTCCTTCACTAACGCTCATTTGAATTCCTACGGTCTTTGATTTGTCTGAGCAGAAAACCAACCAGAGTTTTCTCTTTTTCGTTTCCTTTGCCAACAATTCCTCACTACTTTTCTGTTCTGTTCTGCTGCTCGGTCTGCAAAGATACATAGCTACCATCATAACACACATTCTCCCTCGCACCATCACCCCCTACTCTTGATAGGCCAGAGGGGGTTCCATTAGCCCCTACCACCTGCTGTGATACACCCACTCATCCTCTCTCCCTACATGCACACACACACACACACACACACACAAACCCTCACTCACAAGCACTTGTGCAGAAACATACTGCCCTTCCAGACTCACTATTACTCTCTTTTTTATGTTCATAAAACAAACAACAACAAAAAAAATGGCTGTGCATTTGCCGTACTTGGTCTCTGTGTCTGTTTGTTCAATTACAAACAAACAAACAACAATTATTGTACGTGTAACAGCGGTGCTTAAAAAAGTACACCAATTATTTATGCAGCACAAGAAAAAAATTAAAACAACATCAGGGTAAAAGTGCAGCTTTTAATAATGTTATAAAAGTAAAACTATAAAAGCATTAGCAGTAAAATGTATCAAACGAGCTTTCTCTGAAGGTTCCTTTCAGTTTTAAATCATTGATGCATTAACCTGCAAGTTATATTTTAATATTGTAGCTGGTCTCACTACTGCACATACTGTTAGTTTGAATTCTAACACTGTATGTGATCTTATTGAATGCTTTGTATCAATAACAATATCAGTATGAATATCTCAGAACTGTATAAAGAAAAAGACGTGACGATTATTTTTTACTCATCCGCATCTTTCTATAACAAATTATATTATTATAAACTAAATCTCCCCCTCCTTTGTCATTCTTTCCTTCGCCTTTCCTCCCTCCTTCTTCATTCCACCTTCTCTTACTCCATTTCTTCCTCACTGCTCTGCTCCTCATCCTTCCCATATTTCGATTTTTCTGCATCCCATCCCTCCCTCCTTCCCTCCCTCCCTCCCTCTCTCACTCTACCATGCCCCTCCTCAGCTCAGTAGTTGTGGCGAAGACGGGCCGATGTGCTGCAATTACTCTAATTGGTTGTGACTTCTTCATTTACATGACAAGTGCACTGCGGTCCTGGGAACCAACGGCCTGCTTTCTGCACCCTGCCGCAGCTCTGGTCAACCCAGGACCATGGTCCTGTGAGTTTGAGGGGGGGACTATTAGGGAGACAAAGGGTTTCTGGCATTGGATGGTTCAGGGGTCCCCCGTGGGCCTAGGGGTCTGGAGGTACGAGACCCATGGGAGTGGGTGGCATAAGAGGGAAGTTTGCAGGGTAACTGGGAGGGGGAGTCTGTGGGTTTTGTCAGATGGAACATTAGGAGGATCTGTAAAAAGGTGAGCAGAAAAGTTCAGTGTAGTGATTAAAGAGACAAGATGCAGTTGAGAGCTCGATCAGATCCTGTCAAGATAACTAGAATCTGAGCCACAGACGTCCAATTGTCCCTGATTGAGGAGGTCTTGCCAGAATCTTACACTGTGAGTGAAAACATTTTGGGGGTTAAGGGTGGTGGGAGTGTTGGATGGACGCTGCAGAACAATATTGTCTGCTTCTCGACATTCCTCCTGCTCATCGTCACGGCGACGCTGCCACAGCGGCCGCCACCCCTAACAGGGCAGCAATCTCAAACAGCGAAACTTCTCATTAGCGTGGCTGGTGTGCATGTATGTGTGTGCGCGCATGTGTGTGTGTGTTCTGCACTGTTAGTTTAAGCATTATGAGTGTACTCAGCTGAGCTATTCTTATGGTAATTCAAGAGTTGGGTATTCAGTCGGGTTTGAGTTGCAGATAAAAAGGGGTTTTTATTACCAGCTGAAGTTCACTTGTCAAGACTAATCTAATTTAAACAGCCATTCTGCAGGGCAGAGAGGGTGACGGGCAGCGGATACGTACTCCACATTACTCAACAAGATAGATAGATAGATAGATCGATAGATCGATAGATAGATAGATAGATAGATAGATAGATAGATAGATAGATAGATAGATAGATAGATAGATAGATAGGCATGTGCGTTAAACCCCACTTATTTGTCCCCTCGGGTGATCTCCACAGGAGCTGACCTGACAAAAGGTCAATGATGTCAGTCTTGACCTGTGGTGACCCCTGCGAGGACCCTTGACCACTGAGAGTTCAAACAATGGAGCGCCTCCCTCAGAGATCAGAAAGAAGAGAACAAGTGACAGTGACGAGGAGTAAAACACTTAGAGTGGAGCCCTTTTTTTCTGCTGCCATTAGTGTTGGGTATCTTGGGTAAATTTTACAATACCAGTACCAAAACCAGTACCCTTAAAGTGAAACCAATACAAAGTGAGTACTTCATTCAATACCTTGCATAAAATGCCACCTGTTGAAGCCATAGTAGTTGATTGGTAGTCTTTAAAATAATAAAAATAAAACATTGGATTCTCCTCATCCTATAGGTCATCCTCATGGGTAGTATCATAAGGGGAAAGATTACAGCTTGGGAGTTTTTTTTGAATTTGAATGAGAGAGAAGGAGTGAAATAGTTTAGTGACCAAATACATTTTTGTGCGAAACAAATTTAAGTTAAATTTTTGATACATTTGTTGAAAGTAACAACTGAGAATTATTTTGTTAACTTTCGATCATTGAACTCCCAATGACTCAATGAAATTGAAAGATCTCCGCGAGTGCTTTTTCCTTTAGTGGTAGACGACAGTAAGAAGTAGAAAACGAGTAAGGAGACGGCTAAATAAGTCACTAAACTACACTTAAGAGTCAAAAGAAGCAAACAGAGGAAAAGACATCTACATCTGAAGCAGCTGCAGCTGCAGCCCGAGGCTCCATGAGAAAATCTGCTGATCGCTGCTGTGCCACAAAAGATTAATTGATATGATGGAACACAGTGATCAGTGATCGATCAGTGACAAGTGATGTGAATAGCAAATAAAAATGTTCAGAGTAGTGCTAAATGATACCAGAAGATGAAACCATACGAAAGCTAAGCTTGTGGTGATAAACTTGCAGTGAGGAACATGCCTGAGACCGCCGCCGAAGGTGAGGGGCTGTTACAATCACACATGGACTTACAAGCTGGTGCATGCGCTTGTAATGTTGCTTGTGTTGCTTGCGTATTTGGCTGCAAGCAACACTAAAACCATTACAAAAGGTAATTTTTTGCCACGATCTGGTTACAAAAAGCATCGAACGAAGTACTGGTTTGACTGGGGACATTTCGATACTCCTCGATACTGGGCTATTTTGGTCGATACCTTGAAGGTATCGAGTAACAATACCCATCCCTAGTGATGGGTGTACATTTTTCAAACCACTGAGGTTATTTGAACATGACAAAATGGTAGAATTAATCCAGTGTGTTTTCAAACATCTCCACTCTGTTTTTGTTGTTTTTGGAGGTGATGTGAAACGAGGAAATGGAGAAAAGAGAGGTGCAGATAGGAGTGTGAAGGAATGGCACCTGCTTTAAAGAAAGTGCTCTTTAGCATGTGATCACATTGCACTTCCCCATGTGATGAATATCTAATTAGACTTTTTTCAATATACATTTTAAAATCCAATTAGTCCACAAAAAAAGGAACATTAGTCTCCCAAGGTGACAATAGATTAAAATAGATTGGCAATTTTAACTGATCCTTTAAAAGATGCTTCATCTTACTTTTTTTTTTCATTACTCCATTGCTGTCAAGTCAAGCATGTTAATCACTATCACCACAATCAATAACGAGTCCCAGTTATCTACTTCCTATTTTGATAACTGTTTCAGTATTTTTGGCAAAATTAAATCTAAACTTCGGAAATTTCTAAAAACTCCAAAAGGCACAAAATCTCTACCAACAAAACTAAGGCCTTTGCAGGACCAGTGAAATCTATTAAATCTTTTTATTACTGCACACAGTTTTATTCCCAATTGTCTTACCTGCTTTATTATTTTTGTTGTTCTTCTTATCTTATAATACTGTTTGGTATTTTATTCTATTTTATTTTGTATTTTTTTCTATTTGCATCATTGCAGTCTTGAAATGGTTCAACCAGTAAAATAAAACACTTCGTAACTTTGTTTTATAAAAGTGCTGTATAAAATTTTTTTATTTTTTATTATGTGGATTTAATGTAGCATCTGCAATCAGTAGTGTTGCCAAGAACAACCATTCAAGCAATGCATTATCACATCAGTTTGTGTTAATCAGTGGGTCATTGTCACTTTTATTAGCAGCTCCACTTTTTAAGACTTTGCAATTGAAGATCACAAATACTTGCAACTTGATTGAAACTCAATCAACTTGAGACTCGATTTTGGTCTAAGCTGCCAGTGTGTGCCAATGTAGGACCATCAGTAGAGCAGAGGATGGAGAAGGATAAATTCTTCTTCTTAAACATGCTGACATGAGAAGGAAGTCTGGTGTGAAAATCTTTGACACCATGGAAATCTTTGATTTGATGATGAAGAATTGTTCAGAGCTCAATTGATAAAAGAAAGTAAAGAGTTTGTTTATGTTTGTTTTTGTGTGTGGGGGGTATTCTGTTTTACATTAGCTGCTGGAAAAGGGAAGTTTCCACTGTCATTCCTTTTATTATTTTGTCAGGTAAAATTGGGTAAAAAGGCCTCCATTCTCTAAACAAAATGCCTGATGATTAAATAAAACGTGTTATTTTGTATGATAATATAAAATATTGGAAAGTAACATAAATACACACCAATAAAACTGATGATAGAATTTTTACATGTTGGTTCACGTTGTACAATTTAAGCAGGGAAAACAGACTTATCTTAAAATTGGTTAAATAAATATTTTTTAATACATGAGGCACATTTTGGAGCAGTAAATCTTCAATTTAATGTGTATTCGATATGTTGTGTTATGTGTTTTATTATTTAGAGAACTTCATGTGATAAAATCACTGATGAAAAAAATGCTCACGGATAATCTGTGATATTAATTATTGTAGACTTCTGAGTAAGTATTTTGGGAGTGTTGTTTATTAAAAACTCCTTCTGCTCCAGACAGTATGTCCACTCCAGCACCTTAAAACACCATGATCAGGAGAGGTTTCATGCCACAGATCACCTTTGTTAGTTGCTATCTACGTGTGACTGTGACCTGCTTACAAGGAGTCTGAAGAAGAGTTGCTTCAAGGTTGCATCACTCAGACCTGCAACTGTGTTTGCGTTGCTTCCTCACTTCGAGCTAATGCAACTATCAAAGACGCAGCCAGAGAAACATGGTCGTTCTGCAGCTCGCTCATGTGTGAATTAAATCAAACAATCGAGTGCGCCTTCAATCTTATCTGTCTCTCCATGTACAGACACCAAACACATGATGGGGGGCTTGTAAAGAAAATAAGTTATTTTTTTCCCCTTACTTCCTCCTCTCCACTTCGCCTCAAGGAAGCTGCTCAGTGCTTTGGCAGCCATAATTGCCAGTATCACTGCAATATAAAAGAGTGATTGTTTTTTTTTTATTCTCTGAAGGCTTTGTGTCCTGCAGAGATAGAGTGCTAGGTGTGTTCTCAGAGAAAGCTGTGTCCCTATGTGTGTGCGTGTGTGTTTTCTCAGCGATGCTTTTGTTGTCTGTGTGAAATACACACTTTTTAAAGTTGCCTTTTGAAGTTGTTGATCCTCAGAGAGAGAGAACAGCAATGTGAGAGAGAAAGAGAGAGCTTGGAGATAGTGACAAAGCAAAAGGTATGAGGTGTGTAGCAGGACAGGACACTCAAACACACACACACACACGGACATGTGATCACTGATACACACACACACGCACACACACACACTCTCGGTCTCTCAGCAGGCTGCCAGATTCCCTGCTGAACAAGCCAAGGATGAAACCCAAAGCTAACGTGTGTGTTCTCTCTCTGACCACAGCTGCTCCGCTCTCACGCTCCCTGAGGTGTGTCCCTCACTCACACACACATATTCAAACACACACTACAGGGACAAGATAGTGACTGAAGATACAGAAACACACAGAATTTAATAAACACAGGGAGAGGATTTGATTTCCTCTGCCAGCCTCAACAACGCTCTCATCATCGTACCATCTAGAGCCAGGTCACGACCAGAGAGGCATCAGAGATGAACTCCCGGTGAAGCCACGGAGTAAGAGAGAGAGAGAGAGAGGGAGAGGTCGTGACCACAGTGGCACAGAAATGAACCCTTGACTGCCACCAGGAGACTGAGCAAGAGAGAGAGAGAGTGAGAGTGAGGTGTACGATGTTATATTGCTAACAAATTAGTTTTGGATCGTCTTTGGAGATTGACTTTTTTGATTGGCTTCTCGGGTCTCTTTGGCACACAGCAATTAGGAACCACACAACCCCTGCTTTCCACAGAGACAAAAGCTGGAGACGCCGCTCCTGCTCTGCCATGCCGACTGAACCCTGGCTGGCTTCTGGTGACGGGAATAGTAGAGGAATGAGGATGGAGACAGAGACAATAAAAATACACTTTCTCATGTTTTGTAACTAGAAACCAATGGCAAGAACACAAGGAGAATCCCTGCTAACACAGGGTTGGAAGAAATACTTTGCATTGGGTTGGTCCTGTTGGCCTACTTGGATGATAAATGGTTGGGATTCTGAAAACCAAAATAAAATCGCGTGTCCCTGGTAGACCGTGTCCTTCGGTTTTTGTTGCTCAGAAAGAAAGAAAGATAAAACTAGACATGTAGCAGCTAAAAACAAGGACAACAACGCTGAAGAAGATATGTGAAAACAATAGTTGGAAAAACAATAATTACTAAGAGACAGGATTGGGTTAATGACATCTGTATTGTGCAATTGGTTTTAGTGACACACACTGACAACATATTAAGTCAGAGGCAACAGAAAGTTGGCATCTGGTCTTTACTGCCACACAGCACCTGAGCAGGCTTACATCAGTTTCTTCTAAACATACTGTTTTCCATACTAAACTGCGAGTCTGGCATTTTCAACTCTGGAGACAAGAGCTCAGTTTCTCGGGTGTGGAAAGACACTGGCTTTTAAAATTACTGCTAACTGCTTCCTTTACCTGATTGTGTGATAATTTTTACCTACTGTCTGAAAAACCTAATTTTCAGGTCCCCATTGTAACCTTACAATCACCAGATATCAAGCACACTGTCTTTTCTGCCCAAACATTATGAAATTTCACCAAAACCGTTTGTCTGTCTCAATTACAGTCCAAATTGTATATGTGGTGTCCGAACAATAATGCTGCGATGATGTGTTGAGAGGAAACCCGCTGGACACTGATCATAAAAGTTTATTAAATCAAGGAGTTCAACATCAATTACAAGCTCTGCAGTAGCTTGGAGAGTGACCCAGCCCGATGGCCACTCTGTCTCTCTGTACATCAAACATAGCTTATATAGGATATGTTTAGTATCTGTTAGGTACCATAGAGGGATTTGAGTCTGCAAAATAAAAGGTCAAACCCATAGAAGGGTACAGTACTATTTTGAAGTAACAAAACAAGGGGTTAGAGGTCAAATTCTATAGAAGGGTTCAGTCCCTACATAACCACCAATCACTGCTCTCCCCGTAGAAGGTCACTGACCCTCTGTCCTGCTGCTACAGTGCTATTTTGAACTGTTATGAGTCAAATGCATAAATATTGGATACTACATATATTAAAGTTTTTCTCAGTCTCTTTAGTACATTTCTCAGATCCAAATTGAAATTCTCAAAATTAATTGTTCAACCTCCACATCATCTATTCACTTGTGCACATCATTAAGTCAATTTCTCATTATTTGGAAGAAATTGCAAACGCTTTGACACACTGATGTAAATGATTATGTACAATTGTCTGCTGTTTCTTACATTATCAATTGGTTATGTCTTGCTGATCACAATGTATTATACCAGTTCTCTGTTGCATATTCTTACCCCCAAAAACATCGAGGCATAAGTTCATTGCATAAGTCACTACATGCAAAATAGTTTTTCACGTTGTCAAAATCAAAAAGTTAAATAAGCTGAACAAAATATTGTTTTGTATGGACAATAAACAAAGAATAGACAACAATAAGTCACAACACACTACAATTGCAACACCGCCCTCAGACTATTCACCTCATACACACAATACCACACACAGTAAACAGTAACTATACACAGTAAACAGTGAATAGTGCATTTCGCCAGTAGATGTATATATATGTACATAGATGTGCATGGGTGTTTCCCATGCTTGCATTTCTAATTTCATAATTTTTACAGTTGTGCTATGCACTAATGTAAAATAGCTGTCTTTTTCCTTTCTGTATCACAATGACATGGTCTGTCAACATGGTCTGTTCCAACTGTTACAGTAGGAACAGTATCAGCTTAACTGTGAATCCTGTCCAATCTCTTGCCATGTATAATTTTGTACTGGTGAAAGTGATAAATGCCAGACAGAAAATGTGTGGCCTCGAGCATTTTCAATCATTGTCATCAAAACCTTAGCCAAAGTGTACATCAGAAAATACTTACAGAGTACACTGTTGTATCGACAACATGGCTAAACATTTTGACTATCTTGTTCATAAATATTGACACAAGGACTTGTCATTCTGATGGCAGTGGCATGTCCACTGACCTAAATATTTACTTTTGAGAGATACACAAGTTACGGGCTTTTGCAGGTAAACCACCGTGTTGCGCTGTTTGTACAACCTGTTTCGAGAAATGTACTTACTGTTTTGTAATGTTAAGGAGGATTTGAAAAACATATACCAGTGCGACTGAGAAAAACTGTAAGAATCAAACATGTTACTTTTGCCAGGCAGGTTGAAATAGCAAGGCAAAGACTCACACAACTGCAGCCTCTGGTTAGCCGGTGTTATTGGATGAAGACAAGAGTGAGAATTGTTGGAAACTAGAAGTCCTAAAGGATGTTCGGAATAACACTCTCATACACATGGCACTCTTGTGTCACAAGTGTCCTCCCACATTTACGAATGCCATACTTGCCACGGAGGACACAAAATTACCAAATTACCATCATACTGATGCTAAAATGCTAGTCTACATAATGCTGTGAGTGGTCACATGGAAAAATGGAAGGGGCATAACTTCATATTCCAAAAGTAATGAATCATTTAAAGTTTCCCACACTTTCCCTTGTTTCAGTACATCGTTCGACGCATTGTTTCTATGTGGTGATTTTATAAATACATAAAGTCAGGTGTGGATTGTGGAGATTTGCAGGACAGATATGTGGATTTTATGATATGATAGTTATGTGACTCTTTTATATTTTTAAATAATAAAAACTGTACCTTTAGAGCGGTCAGGATGACCACATTTCGGACATTTAGAAAGAAAATTAAGCTGAATTGCAAATACAGATTAAAAGAGAAGAGAGTAAGTGGAAAGAGGAGTACAGCGGCTTCAGAGGAGTGAGGAGTCAATGAAACACACTTGAGATTTTAGCCACTGTAGTTGAACAGCGGCTGGTGTGAGCTTTTCTGACTTTTCTAGCTTTTCTATTTTCAGTGTGAAACATATGCTGTAGTCTGTTGTGTTGAAGGTGACTATGGCCTACACACACGTGTATGTGTGTGTGTGTGTGTGTGTGTGTGTGTGTGTCACAGCTCTTGCTCATTTCCAGTCAGAGCACCCGTAGGGCATCACTGTGTGGCCACTGCAGGGTGTCCTTCTGTCCTCCCCTTTCTTCTGCCATACCATCCTAACCCAATCTGACATATTCACCGCTCTCATGGATATATGTGACTGTGTGTGTGTGTGTGTGTGTGTGTGTGTGTGTGTGTGTGTGTGCTATGGCAACCAGCAGCACTTGTAGAAGCAGCAGCCGGTAGTTAACTTTGCTACACTTTTGTTTTTCATCTGTTTTTTTCCAGCTTTATAGCCAAAACAAGTGCACCAGGACCAGGACCACGGCGGTTGCAGTGATCAGAGAAGAGAAGAGGAAAGAGAGCCAGGACAGGAACCATGCAGGCCCAGCTTGGATTTAAATCTGCTCCTAAAGATCTGGTCTGGAGAAAATGGGACTCATGCTGACCATCCATCATCCATCCATCGTCAACCGCTTATCCTGCGTACAGGGTCGTGGGGCTCATGTCGACCAAGCAACAGAATTCAGAGACTGTTGCGGCCACATCGTTACAGAGACCTGCCCCGTCAACATCCCGGATCAAGCATTCGACAGGCGGCCCATGTTCCGAGCTGTCAGCGCGAGACTCTGGCAAGAGGAAGTGGACTCTGTGTTTTACATCGATGATGTTTGGTGCTCAAACACAGTCAGGATGGACTCTGTTTCCCAAATGTCAGACTGTTTATTGTGAAGATGAAACTTTCATATTATCATCTGGTTGCTGCTGTTTACATTCACCCCAGATGCATATTCAAAAAATGCACTGTGTAATGTTCGGGGTGTTTACGTGTCTGTAACGGCCCTTAACTGTGATATAATAAGCGTATACCACAGCCTGTCGTGAGTTATTGCTTAAATAAATAACTGTATTGTTTTATTTCATTTTATATGTTGCCATATTTTAATATAGGCATGCTATATGTGTAGCACGAAGGAACTACAAATTTTGTTTCGTTATTCAGCCTTGTGCTGTAGAATGACTTATAAACAACTTTGTACCTTTTGTACCTTTGTACCTTTGTACTGTATGGGTCTGTATGAGCCATATTTTATTTTAAAAAATGCCAAATTAGATGCACTGGGGATCCATCAAATGTAGGTCTGTAATTACTTGATTAAAGGCAGTGAACTGTGTGTCTCTAACAGAAGTTTGTGTTTGTTCATACAGTCTATGGTGCGAACAAGCTTCTGAGAATAGCTGCAACTTTGAGTTAATCGTCAGAAAATTAATCTGCAACTGTTTTGATAATCATTAAACGAGTAAGTCATTTTCCAAGCTGAAATGTCAAACGTTGTCTGATTCCAGCTTCTCGAATGTGCAGATTTGTTGCTTTCTTTTGTATTTGATAGTAAACTCAATATATATTGATTTTTTACTGTTGGTCAGACAAAACAAGCATCCTGAGGAATTTGTTAAATGGGTGGGATGAGTGTTTTCCATCATTTTATGACATTTTATGGCCCAAACAATCAGCCGCAGGCCCCCACAAAATCATCTTTAGGTAGCAACGTTTACTGTACATACAGTATTTAGTGGCTACAGGTTTATTTTGAATAAGTGGCAAAGCTGAAAATATCTGTTAAGGGAAAAGTTAGCACCTGCAGTTTATTCTTCTGGTAACACAGCAGACGAACCAGCACCATCCTGAATGTGATATGACCATCATGCTAATTTGCAACTCTTTTTAATTTTTCCGTATGTCTTTGCAAAGAGAGAGAAGAGAGAACGAGATTCTTCTTCTAATATGGTTAATCAATGACCATCTCAGCTGTCAGGACAGGCTTCAAGGTTGCAAACTCCTAACACACACACACACACACACACACACACACACACACATACACACACACGCATGACCCTTAACAATTTCAACTTTATACCATTTGAACAAGAGTTGGTTTATACAAATAAGATGAGCAATCTGAATTAGGGGGAAAAAATCTGAATTAATTTCTTTTTCATTATTATATTCAATATTATTTCCGTCTCTTTCCTTCTAATTCTCCTCTCTACTTCCCCTCCCTGCTATCTTCCTCTCTATACACAAGGAAAGTTACAGAGGAAGTTCGCACAACTCCTGTGGCTTGGGTGGCTTTTTAAGTGTTCTTTATTCATGTGTTATTTGTTTATGTGGATTAATTATTAAAAATTTGGTGCATTTTACAAAGGTTCAAGGCTGCAGATAATGACTCCTCTCCATTCTCTCCCAATGGGTTGTGTTTGTAATTTTCTTGAATATAAAAGTTGCATAATTCATGTGTATCGGCGGGCCACATCTATTAATTATGTCAGTCTTTTAGGTGCTCGCATCTTTACAACGTCTTCTTTTCCTTTTATTCTCCCTCACTCTCTCTTTCTCTCTCTTCATCTTCTGTACTGAATCACAACAGTAATAAAGACATCCTTTGCAGTATTTTCCCCTCTGTTCCTCTTTCTTATTTCTCAGTTCACAAGGGTCAAATGGACTGTGTCCAAGTTTCAACTAGAAAAAGATGAAAGGAAACAGTTGAGAAAAGGAAAAAGTTTGCAGTGGTGCTGTGATGTAAATGCCCTTATTTAGTAATTTATAGAAGAGGGAATTGAGCGCAACTCTGTGGAGATTCATAAACTATTGATGTGTCTAATCTTTCAGATCCTGCCAACATGATGATCATGATCTGTGTTAGCGTGAGATGCTTCAGCCCCCCGCCCCCCCCCCCCCCCCCCCCCCCCCCCCCCCCCCCCCCCGCCACACACACACACACACACACACAACTCTTGTTTCTGTCACCCCCCTTGCCTCCACTTTCACTCACATTATTCAAGAGAAATCACGAAATGTCTTGATTGACTATAATATCTTACTGCAGTACATCACTCCTACCAAACCTGATAACACTGGGAATATGTGGCCACATATTGGCCAGAGATAATATGAAAAGGTGTTGTGGTTGCATTTGTCAAAGCTGGCAATATAAACATATGTTTAGCTCTTTTTTTTAACCCATAAGACAACCAATCTACTAATCTAATCATACATTTCCCATTAAAAAACATTTTTATCATGTTGTTTGTAGTCGTCTCCCTGGCCTCGGCTGACCTCTCCCCTCATACATCTGGGAAAATGTGAACACTTAACATTAGACCTCTGTCCTTCTCATAATAAAAAGGAAAAAAGAACATTGATACTGTAGTTCAGTTCTCTACGTGATTGAGCTCTGTGACCTCTGACATTCAGTTCATCAGCTACAGCCTATATTCAGTCACCCTATATTCAGTTTAAACACAATGACTGCCCTAAGGAAGAGATGAATACTTACATGACCCTGACACCTGGCATGCAGCATATGTGCCTTGTTCTGTGATGTGCCTGTCAATAAATTTGAATGTATACTATAAAAAAGAAAATCCAAATACATAAGTTCTTAAAATTACTGAAAGTAATAAATGATAGCTCAAGTAAAACTATATTTTATGCTGTACGAAAATGTGCTCTCACCAAACACATAATATATAACAAATAAAAAACACAAATACATAACAAATAAATATGTGTTATCAACATGTGTGTCCATCTCAATAAGCTTCACCCCTCCCATAATAATCTTTTCCCTCCGTCAGTTGAAATAATGTGTGGTATAATCAGACGTACTTCACAAACGCAACAGCAAGAATAAGGATTGAAATCTATGCACATCTAAATAATACAACCATCAGCATACGCCAAATCTCCCAGGCCACAATCTCTCCCCGAAGGGTGCATGCCTGGAGCTGATTTGTATACAAAACAAATCTAATGTATGCTTTCAACACGTATTTAACATATGCCACTAACTGATAAATTATTCAAGAGAAGGGGCTTACATTTTTAATTGTCAATGTTTCATCTTTCCAATAAGTAATGAGGAAATAGGAGGACAATGGGTCCGAAGAGGGAAATGAAAATATTTTGTTGACATTAATTGAATGTAATTGTAATTTTAATGTAATGTGCACAGAGCAGTGTGTCCATAAAATTCGCTGTAATTTTTTCTGTCTCTATAGCTAATGAATCTCGACAGCTTCACTTAATTCTCCACATTTTGGCCCCTCTTCCGTCTCTCTCTCACTCTCCGAAGCGTCTACTGACGTTGCAGAAAATCATCACAGTAGTGTAAACATAAAGATAAAGTAGAGCAAATGTTGCAGCAACTCATTTTACTCCATAAATGTACATTTAGTACACAGGCTATTGCAAAAGATCTCCCCCTTATACAAACACACGTGGGGGTCGGTCCGAGTCAGTAACCCACATCCGAGTGTTGACTAATACGTGAACTCACCCAGAAGTTGAACCATGAAGGTTAGACGTGTTCAGGAGGTGATTTGTAACACACAGATGAGTCATCATGCAGCCATCCAAATTGCTGTTCAACATAATAAGCACTGAGATGCATGGTTAAACATAAATAAATACAGGCAGGCAGATAGTACCAATAAGACACACATATGCAAACACATATGTCCATTTCTATACACATGGAAATACACAAAGGCAAATACACACACACATACAAAAACACATCTGCCCCCTCGCAGGGAGTCACAGCGAAAATGTTCTGTCAGTCCATCTTTCTTCCAGATGTTAACTGTGTGTTTTTTAATGCCTTTGTTTTTGCCACAGGCATGTTTACTTACACAATAAAATGCTCAGACACAAATGTGCGCAGAAATGTTGCTCCCGGACGCACATTTGCAGTCCCTGTGTGTCTGTCACAAGCACAAGAAGGATAGCTGTTGGATGACATAAATTTATCTAAAACAATTAGATTTATCCTGAATAATAAGTGAAATATTACGTACAATAGGTATGTCTGTTTTGTAGACTTACTAAAAGATAAACAAAGGCTCATATGTCTGAAATTATGTCTTTTAATTACATCTCTCATTTTCCTTTCAAATTAGTAAAGGAAAACAGAGTGACAAGGTTACAGCACCCATTAAAACGTCTTAAGGAGGTGGTCAGGGTGGATGGGTGGGCATACAAATAGTCTAATTTTGACACACGTTTTCTACCAACTGTCAATGAAGTGTCTGACTTTGAGGCTGGAGACTATAGGGTGGGGTTTTGATAGCATTTTATCGAATGCAAATTCACATTAATATTTCTAAAAACACAACTTTTAGCCACAAACTGAAAATTTGCTAGTCTTAGTTAAAGGGGCTATATGTAAGTTTTTCAATGAAATTAATCAAATTTTCATTGCCTTATTGTCAGTGGGCTCAAAACCCACTTAGAAATGAAGCACACACCTGTTTTCTCTGTTGCTTACATCAGCCACTATTCTGCTTTTAATGTGAGGTCTCCGGGTCACCAGCTAACACGACCCATGTTACTATCCTGTGTACCAGTGTTGATTTAGCCTGTAAGAAAGGATGTAACGGTAAAAAGCAAATGTGGAGCGATTTGTTTACTAATGTTATTGTTAGCAGAGCTAGATTATTCAACAGTTCTGGCGTGCACACCCATTACTAAGCTATAAATAATGACGGAGGAATAAAACACGGTGGGGCATCAGCGCTCGTGCTGGAACTCTCACTCAGGAGGAAAACTTTATTGATTATAAAAAAAACACTTCACGTGTCACATGTCAATCACAGCACATCTTATTGGTTGTTGCCATTGTTCATCGCACAAGATCTTTGTTAACACATTGAGAGCACATTTGTTTCTATTATGTCAACAGTTACCCTATAGTGATGCAGCCAGGGCAGCCAGCTAATGCTACAGTAGCTCGGACCTGCCGCTGTTTGCTTCGTAAGGTTCAGATACACAGCTTCTCCACCTCTCAGTTGCTGTAACTAACGTGACCCACATAACATAAAACACTGCAACAAAACAGTCGCAACAACACAGAGGAAGAGCCATCCACTATCACTAGTTACAGTAAAGTTACTGCGGTCTAACTGTTATAAAGTGTGACACAATCTCGTTATAATATCCATTCCAGCTCACTAACCGTTTCATTAGCATCCGATACATGTAGCTGTGCTGACATTGCTGAGCCTCCAGTGACAGATTCACAGATAGTAAAGATGGTTATTGAAAAGCAGCCGGCGAGCTAACGATGTAGCACGTCGGCTAAATGCAGTAAATGTAACGAGCATGGATTAGTTCAACCTGCAGCTGAAAAAACTATTACTGTAACGTTGCAGTGGGAGTTTACCTGAGTTTCCTAATCTGTCTGTTCTCCCTGTCTGTCTATAGCCGCTGTCACTCCTTTTTTCAGGAGTATTGTGCTGATATGCGGCTGGCTGCACTGAATGAAAGGTACGGCGCCGGTGTTGATCTGCCTCTGAGATGGGAACGTTGAAGTAACAGAGCCTGAACATGTCTGAGTAAAAAGCCACAGCCTGTATGCTGGTGTTCCTGCATTTATTGTGGTATTTCTGTATGAAAGTGGTTGTGTTTCGGATTATGCTCGCTCATGAGTTCAAGCGAGCACACGTATGAGCACACACGTGGTTGCAATCTTAGAACCGCACAGCTAGTGGCCACTGCAAACTCCATAATGCCCCTTTAAAATTCTAGCTAAAAAGTTAATATCCTAGTTTTTTTTTGTTAAAAAAGTGTTTCATCATTAGCCATGGAAAGAATGGGAAAGACCTTGGCAATATTTGTAAATGGAAAGACAGTCATTGTAATATCATTGATATGTTTTTCAAAAGAGAGATCTAAATTAAATAGGACACAAAGATTTCTAATATTAGGGTTTGTGAAATTGTAGAACCAGCTACATTCAGAATGAGATCACTGAATTTGTACATAAACAATTTTTGACCAAGAACTAGCATCTCAGTTTTCTCAGTATTTAAAACATGGAAGTTAGATGACATCCATTGTTTGATTTCTGAATATCTGAGTATCACCTGCATAGCAATGGAAACCGAGTTTGTAACAATTGATTAATGTACCAAGGGGCAACATATAAATAGAGCAAAAGAAAGAACCAAGCATAGATACTTGTGCCACACCCTAACTGACCTTAGTGTTGTCTAATTTGTTGTTATGTAAAACAAAGTTACATTTACCTGACGCTTTTATCCAAAGCGACTCACAATTGCTATACATGTCAGAGGTCACATGCCTCTGGAGCAACTAGGGGTTAAGGGTCTTGCTCAGGGACACATTGGTGGATGGGTCAGAGTGGGGGATTGAACCCAGGTCCCTCACCAAAGGCATAGGCTTATCCATTGCGCCATCACCACCCCCCAAGTTAGATCTGGCATTTAAATATTCTGCCACTGGTGATGTTCGTCTACAATGCCAGCTTAAAATAAGGAGCCTGCTACCTAAACAGTTTTTTTTCTAATGAAAAAGGAGAGGTAGAAGGTTTGATCGGAGATTTAACAAATTCAAGATATTTTGCCAAGATATATTCATCCAGGCGGTATATGATGTGCTTCCCAGCCCATCAAACCTTCACATATGGGGCAAAGTGGAGTCACCAGCATGTCCACGGTGCTCCAAGCGTGGAACCCTAGAGCACATTCTGAGCTGCTGTTGTATTTGCACAGCTTTAATCTGATTCAATCAGTGACGACCAGGAAAGGCTGGTTGACAACCACGAAAAGCATAGTGACTACTGGAGAGTCAGTGACAGCTCAGAGAGACGGCAACGGGGGCAGAACGGGCTGGCAACCCAATCTGTATCTTCTGTGAGGGGGACTCCCATAACAAGCTACGATGAACCTAAGGAAAAAATACCCCCATGGGTGCCTGGGGGGGGGGGGGGGGGGGGGGGGGGGGGGAGGATGAGCACCCCAACCAGACAGATTCATTGGTACTAAACCAAGGCAATGGACAAACAACTACAAGCAAGCAGTGTGCATGTGGCAAAATCTGTAAGAGTGAGCGAGGCCTAAAGATCCACCAAGGAAGATGATGTGTCTGGTGGGGACAGGACCAACACAATGCACAGGCGTTCAACCTGGTAAGACGCAATGATAATCGTCAGCATTGAATCCGAATGGTTCGGTGAAGAGGTGAAGGAAGGAGTCTCCAAAGGACCTCACTCAAAGAACCAATGAGAGGTGAGAATCCATAACTTCAGGCAGGAGATGAAGACCCTGAAGCGACAGTACAAGCAGGCAGGAGAGGAGGAGCGCAGTGGCCTGGCACAGCTGATGTGCATCCTACAAAAGAAGATCAGGATCAGACGGGTAGAGTGGCACCGGAGGCGGCGCCGCGAAAGAGCCTGAAAGCGAGCTGCATTCATTGCCAACCCCTTTAAGTTCACTAAGGAGCTGCTAGGACAGAAGCGTAGTGGCCAGCTCAAGAGGAGATTGATCATCACCTGAAGGAAACATACAGCGACTCAGCAAGAGAAAAGGAGTTGGGGGAGTGCAGCATGCTGATAGACCCTCCTGGGCCAAGTGTGCAGTTCAACATGGCAGAGCTGCAGCTGAAGGAGGTTCGGGAAGTTGTCAGGAAAGCGCGAGCAAGCTCTGCTCCAGGACCAAGCGGCACTTTGTACAAAGTGTCTAAGAACTGTCCTAAACTCCTGCTGCGCCTGAGGAAGATCCTGCCTGTTATCTGGAGGAGGGGCAAGATTCCTGAACAGTGGAGAGTTGCTAAGGGGGTCTGGATTCCAAAGGAGGAGAACTTCAAGAAGATAGACCAGTTCCGCATCATCTCCCTGTTGTGTGTCGAATCTAGATCTTCTTCAGTGCTGTCTCCAACCGGCTGTGCACCTTCCTCTCAAAGAACAGGTTTATTGACACATCAGTTCAGAAGGGGGGAATTGTAGGAATGCATGGATGCTTGGAGCACACAGGTGTGGTGACGCAGCTCATCAGAGTGGCCAGAGAGAACAAGGGCAATCTGTCAGTGCTGTGGCTCTATCTGGCAAATGCATATGGCTCAATATGTAGCTCGTGCAGCTCACTCTGACAAAACATCACGTCCCCAGCAGAGTCAGAGACCTCATCGCTGACTATTACAACAACTTTAGGATGAAAACCTTTTCAGGAGCAGTGACATCGGGCTGGCACAAGATCGAGATCGGAATCATCACGGGCTGTACCATCTTCGTAATTCTGTTCTCCCTGCCCATGAATATGCTCACAAAGTCTGCTGAACCAGACTGCAGAGGGCCCAAGACGAAATCAGCTAAACGCCAGCCACCAATAAGAGCATTTATGGATGACCTCACAGTCACCACAGAGTCAGTCACAGGCTGCCAGTGGATTCTAAAGCTAATGGAGTGGGCACGGATGCATTTTAAACCAGCCAAGTCAAGATCAATGGTGCTGAGAGGAGGAAAGGTGGATGACAAGTCCCGGTTCAGCGTCGCAGGGGCAACAATCCCGACTGTCACTGAAAAGCCTGTCAAGAGCTTAGGCAAGGTGTTTGACAGCACCCTGAGGGATGCAGCATCCATCCAATCAACCTGGACTGAGCTGGACAGATGGCTAAAATCCGTGGACCGGTCTAGATTGACAGGGAAGTTCAAAGCTTGGCTATACCACCATAGCATTGTTCCCAGGATCCTGTGGCCACTCCTCATCTATGAAGTGCCAATCTCTACTGTGACCTTAGAGAGGAAGGTCAGCAGCCACCTCAGAAAATGGCTGGGGCTTCCAAAAAGTCTAAGTAGCATCGCACTCTATGGACACCCAACAAACTGCAACTGCCACTCAAGTCCTTGGAAGAGGAGTTCAAGGTAACAAGAGCCAGGGAAGTGTTGCAATATAGAGACTCAATCGATCCAAAGGTGGGAAAGGCTGGTATTGAAGTGAGGACTGGTCGGAAGTGCAAGGCTGAGGGGTCTGTTCGATAAGCAGAGGCAAGATTACATCACAACAGGTTGGTGGGAGTGGTAACAACAGGCAGGGCTGGACTGGGTTCCTTTTCAACTCCCCACATTGACACCACCAAAGGGAAGGAAAGGTGCCGCCTAGTCCAGGAGGAGGTGAGAGCAGTGGTTGAGGAGGAGAGAACCTGCAGAACAGTGGGAATGAGGCATCAGGGTGCCTGGATATGATGGGAGAATGCGATTGAGAGGAAGGTGACATGGGCGGAGCTGTGGAAGGCAGAGCCACAGCGGATCAAGTTTCTCATCCAGGCGATATATAATGTGCTTCCCAGCCCATCAAACCTTCACATATGGGGAAAAGTGGAGTCACCAGCATGTCCACTGTGCTCCAAGTGTGGAACCCTAGAGCACATTCTGAGCTGCTGCTCTAAGGCACTGGGAGAGGGAAGGTACAGGTGGAGACATGAACAGGTGCTGAAGGCCATTGCTGAAGCCATTGCTGCAGGAGTCGAGTGAGCCAAGCGCTCCCGCCCCTCCAAACAAGCCATCACCTTCATCAAAGCTGGAGAGCAGCCAAGACCAGCTGCAAAAACATCTGCAGGCATCCTGGCCACTGTGAGGGACTAGTAGCTGTTTGTGGACCTGGAGCAGCAACTCAAGTTCCTCAACCACATTGTGACCACCACCTTAAGACCAGATGTTATTCTCTCGTCTGTTGGAGCTAACAGTCCCTTGGGAAGACCGCCTGCAAGAGGCCTTTGAAAGGAAACTCGCCAAGTACGAAGGACTGGTCAGCGAGTATCGACAAGCTGGATGGAGAGCAAGGTGTCTCCCAATAGAGGTCGGATGCAGGGGCTTTGCAGCCCGATCCTTGGTCAGAGCCTTCAGTCTGTTAGGCATTGATGGAGTGAGGAGGAGAAGAGCCATCCACAATACCACCAAAACGGTAGAGAAAGCCTCAAGATGGCTATGGCACAAGAGAGGAGATCCATGGGAGCAAAGTAGCTAGATTCGGCAACGGGACACAAGCTGGGGTCTGATCAGCCGCAGCTGGGTTGCCTGGATGAGGGTGTATGATGTTGAAAGATCCGAAACACCCAATGATTACAGTAACATCACTGAAGATGTGTCCAGCAGCATCAGTAGATGTATTTGCAATGCCAACCAGGAACCGAATCCAAAATGGAACCAGCTACTAGAACCCAAACCTATCGCTGTGATGGTTGCCAAGTGTAGACACAGGTAAAGAGGCCTCAGACCCAGAATGCAGACATCAAAAGCTGAGCAGGTTCAGTTTCAGTGTTGACTTACAAAGTGAGAGTAACTTCCAGAAGTGATGAAGCAGGCAGTCCTCAGAATAAGCAAATCCATGGAACAAGAAAAAACAAAAATCCAAAAACATGAAATCCAAAATGTTATCCAAGACAAGCTAGAATAATTAATGGAAACAGACAGGGATACTTGAGACATGGGTAAATCAATGAACCGGAAACAATGAAGCAAAGACAGAGACTTAAGAACATAAGCAGACACGTGCAGAGGGGGGTGCGCTTTGCCCTTTGATGCCCAAAGTGCCCTTTTATCAATGCAAAATGTCCTTAATTAATTTATTTATACATTTGGAAAGGCCATAGACTGTATATTAAAAAGGTAAAGGCCCTTTTGTGAAGGCCTGCCCAATCAAACTTTTAGTAAAATGAATGAATAATAATTTCGCAGTAAATAAAATGACCCACATGATGACCTTTCACCTGATGACCCCTGACGAGCCTTCCCCTTAAAAACCCTTTGTGATTCAGCAGCTCTGCCTACAGGACACCTTCGATTCATCCGGTAAGTGGGGTTTACCGCAATGTGCTTGTTGTGGGTTGTTGGACTATGCCGACAGCTAACGTTACTTCTACACACAGATAAACAAATCTTTGTGCTGTTTGAGGGGGAAAAGTTTCACGGGCGTCGAGAGGTGTGGTCTTTTTATGTAATTTGACTAAAAACTTTTCACTTGAACTAGGATTATTACAGTAACTTAATAAAAGCCTTGTGCCTTAAAATAATTATAACAACATTGGTAAAACGGGCTTGCTGATCTGTCTGTCTCACTCTTACCCCTGCCATGGCCACCATCATCCATCCCCCATTAATGTTTCCTTCTCAGATTATTTCCCACACTTTTTTGAATCTGGCATCTTATTTCCTCTACCTGTAGCTCTTGGTGTGCAGCAGTCTCTGTGAGCATCTCCCTCTTATTTTATTGTAGCAGGATGGCCTTTGCAGCAGCTGCAGCACTACAGCAGGTCAATCTCTGTGAGCCATTCCCAAACACTCAACAGTCTTTGCATCTTTTCATGGTCACATAATTGTAGGATCAGCTAATAAATATCCTATGTTTGTTTTAATATATCTAGTCACAGATCACCTCCGGTAGTATCAGCAGCAACAACAACAGCAGGGGCAGCAACATCCCCAGCAACCCCTCAGCAGCGTTCTGTTCCCTGTACGTTAGCCCACAGTGTTTTAAAGCTAGCAGTATTCCCTGTGTTTCTTTTCACAGTATTTGCTAATGTATCAATACAGAAGCATCTGTATATGCATATCAACAAGGAATACATACCAATATATTTGTGTATTGAAATTTGGAGAACAGCCCTATTTAAATTTTCCATGTGCCCTTTTTTTCTTGGAGCACCTGCCCTTCCAAAGGTTTCTGCACGGCCTTGAACACAAGGGCTATGTTCAGACTGCAGGCCCTAATGCTTAATAGATTTTTTTTTTTTGACAGTTCACATTATTGCTTAAATGTGGCCCTCAGACTCCAGTGTGTAGCCTACTGTCCGTGGTCTGAAAGTGACCCGCATGCGCAGAAGAATAACACGAAGTCACACGCTGTCGTACAGAAGTAAACAGAGTCACAGAGGTTAGCTCCGGTTCCCTCTTACTTGCCAGCCCTCCCAATTGTCACGGGAGACTCATGTTTTTTAGGGTCACATTTCTCCCGAATTATTACAAGTGTTCACAACTTTCTGTTCTTTTCATTACGGTTTCTCGTGCTGTACAAGGCATCTGCCCCACAATTCACCCCCCCCTCTCTCTATTTCTCTCTCGCTCTACTGCTTCCGCTCAGACAAGTAGGATGTACATAACTCAGAAGACAGCTCGCGGTCCGGTGGATTTCAGGTGTAAGAAAGGGAATTTGTGGGCAGATGATAGCAAGGGAGAGAAAAAAGAGATCCACATGTTTAATTATGGTTTTTTGTGGAGCTTTTTCGTTCACCATGGCTCTGTCTTCAGCAGATGTGTGACAACAGCTGCTCTAGAGTGACGTCAAAATCACATCAACACCGACCTGAGTGTCCAGACTCAGGTCGCATTTAAAAAGATCCGATCTGTATTTGGACCACATATGAAAGTGGCCCAAATCCAAACTGGAAAATATCAGATTCCAGGTGACTTGACCTGTTCACACTGTCATGAAAAAATCTGATCTGAGTCACATATGAGCATAAAAATATGGGTTGGATTTGGGTCACATTGGCCTGCAATCTGAACGTAGCCAAGATGTAGATGACAAAACGAAGCACAGGTGGACACAATCAGGGAATCAGGGAAAAACTCCATAAGACACACAAAGTAAAACAAGAAAATGCAACAACCCAAAATGACCACAATTGCTTTTTGCATCCAATTTTCTAGCCAGCGTTGGTTTCTTTCAATCAGGACCACGATTGTCCCCTAAACTTCATTATTGACCATGAAAACAGGCGGTCATATATGGAAGACCCAGGTGATGTGGTTGAAAGCTCTAGAAAATGGCAATAAGTGGACCTTGAGCTCAGATTTTATTTGTCAAAAGTATTTGTATTTTCCTGAAGGTAACCAAACTGTAACTGTGGTGATTGCAGATTGAAAGCAGATCAAATACAAAGAAACCTACATGGAGAAAGGGACAATAAATGAACTAATAATGACCCTCTGACCACTCTAACCTTTCCTCCCGCCTTTGTTCTTGTTACCCTGACCCTCCTTGTCACGTACTTTTCTGTCCCTCTCTGTCACTCTGTCTGTCTCTCTCCCTCGTCTCTCTGAGTAAGAATAAGGAGCAGCAGTGCTATTCAGACCGGTAATTACATTTCTGTCCTTTGTTGGAGACGAGTGTTATTTTCCATTAATGGTTAGACATATTATATAAGAGAGTCTTTATGGGAGTGATAATGGTTGGGGACAGAGGAAATGGTGAGCTGGCAAGTGTATCCGTGTTGCTCTTTTTCAGAGAAGGGGCATGGTGGAGCTTTCATTAATCCTTGAAGAATACACACCTAACCCAGCTGAACACACATGTGAACAGCTGGACACAAGGGGCAAAGTAACACACACACACACATGCAGGACACGAATATACTCGCATACACATATATGCCAGGGTTCACACACACATCAGGCACTCACCATTCAGAAAAGCAGAGAAATAGGCCATGGTGATATGCTGATGCAGAGGTTATGCCCACTTTCGTGGTATAATTTATTCATCTGTTGTTTGCAAAATGATGTATGAAATATAGATGGTCTGAGCTTGGCTTTAATGTTTCATACGACCATGATTGTGGGAGCAGGAAGGCTAGGAAACATGGCCTCGGCCACACACTCAGTTAAATCACACTGGACGGATGGATGGATGGATGGATGGATGGATTAATGGATTAATGGATAGACGGATGGATGGAAACAGGTTGCAGAAGGTGGAACATTATGTCGTTTTTATTTTAGCATTGTGTCTGTTTACTATATGTGTATCTAGTTGAATATATACATAGTGTATATGGTCATGGCAATGGTGGCATATACAGATGTGGCGGCCAGCAGCTTCCTCCAACAGTCTTAAGAGCAGCTTCCTCCCTCAGGCTGTAAGACTCCTAAATTCATCCTCAGCCCTCCACTATGTAAAATTGTTTTATTTACATGACTTGTTATTTATTCACCCATCTAGTGTATATAATTGTTAATATAATGTTTGCTTTTTGTGACTAGCATAAAAGCAACTACAACTTAATCTCATGAAACAACCTAGTGTTGTAAAATGATAAATAAATATACCTAGTACCTTGTGGTGCGTGTATAGGATGAACAGATGGTTAGCATAGATGTTTATTGTCAATTTTATAGACAAAATAATAGAAACAATGCATGACAAAGAATTCAAGTTAAATAATAGGTTAGGATTTTTCAAGACTATCTAACGTCTTGAAAGTGGTCACTGTAATCTTTCCTCCTCTCCATGTTAGTCATGACGCAGTGCCTTCGTAGATCGACTACACTAAGAAAGGGGGGTCAAAATCCACACTGCTCAACTGTAGCAACGAAGTAGCTACAACAATTAGCAGTATGGCAGCTCCAATGGTGGAAAAATCTAAGAAGCATCCAAGAAAAGAAACTTCAGAGGAAGGATTACAGTCAGAAAATGTAAAGTGATAGACAGCGAGGACAAACAATGCAATTACATCTACTCTACCTAATTAATGGATTATTGTCTCCTGGAACTGTGGAAATTTCTCTCTATTTCTGTAACTAGTTCTGAACACGAGCCTGGGGCGAGCTCAACTGTTGGCAAACATCATAAGCACACGTAGACAATGTTTGTGTAATTACTTTCACTGCCAAACGTTGCAGCTAAAACTCCAGGTTTAAGACGAAAAAAAACGAGTTAACAAATTAGCAGTATGTGTCAGGTATAAAGGAGGACAAAAAACACAAAATGTATTGCTGGTATGGACATCTTGTGTGTGACGATTCATCTGCTCAGTTACATAACGGCCAAAAAATATTGAAATTGTTTTTATAAGGACCATGTGCAAACATTAGCTGCATTTACATGGAAAGGAATAGGAAAATATTAGTGCAAAATAACTATGTAAGCCTGTAATCTGATCATTCCTCTCTGGTTGGTATAAATATATTATTCCTGAGCATGTTTGCCGTACATGGGGGGTAACATCAAGTGACGTGAACAGGTTTCAGGGAGGGACAGAAATATGGCAGTAGCAAAACAAAACTGGCCTGTGACTTTTTTTGTTGGAGACCTTAAAAGCTTTAAGGACTGTTGAACGCCAGAAACAGAATAGCAGAAACACAAATATTGTTCCCAGGACACGATGTGGGTCCACCTTGAATATTGTATTAACAGGCGGAACCTTCTTCTTCTGAGCTAATGGCAGAGGCGAAGAGACCAAAGAGGACGTTGACAGAGGAAGCAAAGAAGAGAAAAACCCAGTGGCGGCAAGAGTTTGTGAAATTAAAGGCTGCAAGGCAGATGCCGAGCAGGCATTCTTTCTGTGAACAAATGTCTTTTGTTATCGCACTTGTGTGATGTTTGGCTGTATTAGCAAAGTTGTTGACTTGCTAGTTTTTGATCGTAATGTAATCATAACAAATGCACATGCACAGCTGTCCTTATTTACGACAGCAGTGAATTACACTGGTAGGGGCGCCAAATTGCACAAAAAATTCCTAAACAAACTTGCTTGAAGCCTTCATGGGAAATTCTGGTGTCCACGGGTCAAAGTAAAAGGACTCATGAAACAGTATTTTAACCACCATAATTTGATGTATGTCTTATTAAAACAGGAGATCACATAACACATACAATGACATATAATGACCTAACACTGCTTGGCATGATTACATCCCTTATTCAAGCAGCCTTACTTTATCCACAACTAATTTGGTCTAGCTCAGTAACAACCACAACCTTAACCCTTACCATAACCATTGTCATTCTCTCTGTTGTCCTGTCCTGTCAGAAAAAAAACATAACAAATTTTCCAGAAAGTAAAAGTGAAGGGATTGTTTCTTCATTCTTATTGAAATTTATACAGAACTTATGTCATATTTACTAAAAAAAAGGCAAATACTCCACTGGACACGCTTTTGATGATGGCACTGCATGAAAGGTGAAATTGTATTTGAGTGCATGCTTGCATGTATTCAATATGAACTGGTGAGATGGAAAGATGATGGGAGACCACTGACAGAGGTGAATTAAGCATTTTGCTTTAGTATAATGTGCACATGTAGATTACTAGTTAGGTGAATGGATGAGAGAAAAGACTGCTTATGAGTTATTTTAATGCTATTCACAGTATATCTACTCCACTGTGTGGATGCATAGCTGGGATGTATGGTTGGCTTGTAAATTGACCATAATTGATTGTCTGCAGCTGTGGTTTTCCCATGAGGCAACTACATGAAGGGATCAATGCGCTTTGGTAAATGGTAAAACATAAAGCCGCCCCTGTATACTGTAATGTGTATTACATACAGATCAGTTCACATGCAACAGCAGTTTGCTTCCTACATGATGCAGATCGCTGGAAAAAAAACAAGTGTGTGTGTTTGTGTGTTTGTTTTTGTATAGTAAAGTCATAATAATGCACTCTGCTCTTCACTTCACAATTAAAATGCAATATAGAATTCTGCTAAACTGTTATTATGAGCAATTTTGCAGTGTTGTCCAGGCAGGAAAAACGTACGTAGAAACACACTTCACAGTCACTTTTACTGCTAGAGCAAAGCATGATGGGAAGTGACAGTGGTGCCTGGGGCAACATGGGTGAAAGAGAGGAGACAGAGATAGAAAAGGGGATGGTAAGCAGAGGATGGGGTGATCTGTACTGTTACATCAGTCTATATAGCAATGCACACACATATAACACATATAAATCAACATACAACAGTAAACAGTGTTAATTTTGTGAATGTCGGACAGAGCCAGGCTAGCTGATTCCCCGTTTCCAGTGTTTGTGCGAAGCTAAACTAACCAGCAGCTGCCTCCAACCACATATTTACCCATCAGACACAAGAGTGGTCTCATCTAACTCTTGGCAAGAAAGAAAATAAGCCAATTTCCACAAATTAGTCCTTTAAATTCTCAGCCCGCAGTTTCAGTTCAATTTAATACGGTATGAAAACAACAGGCCAAAATCTAAAGATATTGAATTTAAAATGAAAATCATAAAAAGCTGAAAATCCTCACATATGAAAAACTAGAGTCAACAAATATTTGCCTAATAAACAAGTAAAACAATTCAATTATTATCAAATATTCTGTTTATGTAAAATACTCAATACTTAATAGTGAGTAGACTGAAACATACAAAACAAGGTCACAGTGAGGAGACCAAGATGTACATACAGCAAAGTCAGAAATCACAGACCTTACGACCTTGTCTCTCATTACACACACATTAACACTCCAGCACAAACAAAGCACAACAACCGTCCTATATTATCCTCTGAAAGTCAAGTTGTTTGTTCTAGTATCAAGAGGATCCGTGTGAATTATTACATCGTGCTGAGAAGGATCTAACATGGTGTCCTTCTGCCCCACCATTATTACATGTGCTGGCAAAGGTAACATTGCAGAGTAATCATAACAACATCTCAGACTCATAATGCCCTATAATGAGATTTCCAGCCACACGCCCATTGATTTCAGCCTGTCTGCAGCCTCTCACACTGAAAGAGGCTGAAATTGGTTCTGGCACCAAGAGGTACTGAAAAAGAGAAAGCAAAGATGCCCGACTGTTGTTCTAAAAACATTTTCTGAGATGTTTTTTCACATCAAGGTGATGGATGATCATTGTGGGATGATATAACGAGGTCTGTGTGAGGTGTGCACTGAGAAAATGTTTGTGTTTGCAAAACCATGTTTAATATTTGCATATGCATGGAGAGTAAATGAGCCCATCGATGCATGTGTGTATGCCTGCGCAGGCTTGCATGAGTTTACATTATGTGACCAAATGTGTGTAAATCCATAGTTGAATGATTTCTAATTCTTTGAGAGAGGATGTTAGTCTACTTGATCTACAGACCTGTAATTAGCTAATACAATGAATCACTATCATTATGACACTCAGGATAGAAACCAATTTGTTTGTGATTTTGTCGTACATAACCCTTTTTTAGTGTGTGTGCGTCTGTGTGTGGACATGTGTGTTTGTCATCTTAGGTGAGAGTTAAAGTTGCCAGCAGGTTTTCTCATTAGCGAAAATAGAAAGCTCTTTCATGCTTTTAACCCATGAGACTAAAGATAAAGGGAGAAAGACAGGATGACAGATAGGGGCTGGGAGGGGGGATATAAAGAAAGACACTTTTTGATTTACTAACTGACATAATATGTTTTTAAATGAGGAAAAAAAATAAAACTGTGGTGAAAGCAGAGGAAATAAGAAACTAAACGATTGAGATCGAGGCAGAAGGAGGTGTACAGGGCAGACAGCAGACATAATTTAAGGGCTGGGAGTAACGTAACGTGAAGCTACATCACAGGTAGGATTTGTCTTCTAAAGCCACAAGAAGACTCACTTTTCTCCCTCTCTACATCTCACACACACTCATACATGCTGACAACACACACACACCCCTAATCCCATTCATCTATCAATATTTTAGTGTGTAAGTGAGGGAGCACAACTGTCACCAGGCAGACTAAGAAATGATTACAAATAATAATCATCCTCATCAACAAATTACACAACGCCCACTTAAAAAGACTGAGGAGTCAAAAAAATGATAGATAGATAGATAGATAGATAGATAGATAGATAGATAGATAGATAGATAGATAGATAGTCTTACAGAGAGAGCTTTGAGCCCTCTGAAACACCATGTACACTAAACGCAGGTCAGTGCTAGTGTTGCAATATTTAGAGGCTCGTGATTATTAGATTATTATTATTATTCCCCTCCTGCACCAATCACCTCATTGGTCTGGCTGCAGAGACAGAGGGGCTGGCAGGCTGGGTGGAGGGACTAAAACAGTATCCAGGGAGAAAGAGGGGGGATCACATCTGGACCACAGACTGAGCGAGAGAGGAAGAGCAGGAGGATGATGAGGAGGAGGAGGGGTGGAACATAGACTCAGTTGAATGAATCATTGCGCTAACACACATACACACACACTGTCACCCCATCTACCCTTCCCCACAGCATGTTGCACCCTGCAGCACCCACTGCCATACAGCTGCCGACCCCCCTTTTAAACCACTCCAACACAGACATAGTTACAGTGCATTCAACTCACATAGAAGCTCAGACAACCACACACGTGCTGAATCCAATTTCATTTCCATTTCATATTTTTGAGTTATAACATCCATCCAACTCAACAAAGGAAGCTTTATAGAATGCCACATTAACACTCAGCACTGAATTTGCATTTATGCACGCTTTCAGATCAATTTAAAGGAGTGCCCTGTGGTCATGTTTGCCCCGTTGTAAATATCAACTCCCAACTAATGGCATTTACACTGACATTTCTACCACTCTGTTTTTCTTCACAGATGGCGTTAATGTTTTTGGTAATGCTCAGCGTGCTGCGAGGCCTCCTTATAAGAACTTCGCCCCTCAGCTTTTTGCCTCCGTGTGTGTGCTTGCGTGTGTTTTGCACAGACACACACACACACACACACACATAAACACAGTCAGGCAGTCAATAGAGCTCCATGTGTGGTGCGCTGATTGTGCTGGTCAATGTGCTCCGCTGTGTGACTGCATGCCCCCAAGACTGAGGCTGAGTCTAGACACGAGTCAGCCAAGCCGCCCTGCTGACCTATATCCTACAGTTACACTAAGTGAGAGACATAGAGAAACAGAGAGAGAGGGGAAGAGCAAGGGAATAGAGAGAAGGATGGGGAGGGGGGGCACGAAGAGAGGATGCAGAAAGTGAAAGGCTGCCATAAAGTAAGACAGCAAATTGAGAGAAGGGGGAAGAGACGGGAACGAGAGACAGAGAGCGAGCGCAAATGCAGACAGGAAAGAGGGGGATGGAGAGGGGAAAAGAGGGAAAGTAAGGGAGCGATGCGGCTATGGATAATTCAGAATGAGTTAAAAGGGGGAAGGGATCGGAGGAGAGGAGCGATGGGAAGTGGCAGCCACTAGAGCAAAGAGAGCGATGGCTAAGTACAGTATGTAAAGCAAAAGAAACAGAGAAGAGAGCACTGAAAAAATCCCAGAAGGACGACAGACACATTAAATTATCACTTTACTATCATAGAATAGCACTGAGAATCTGCATCAAAATTTGCATCAGGATTATCATCCTACCGTCTTTAATATGATCGTCAGTATTGCAAGATGTTTCTTTTTTTGTGTAAATAACAATTTTGTTTGGAATTTGAGATACAATTCTCATTTGGTTTCACTTGCTACGAAGACAGGCAGTCATTAATTAACCATTTATGAACTTTTAAACTCAGCAGTGTCAGTGTATAACCTACTATACTATTGTTTAGCAGTCATTGAATTGTGCAAGAGTCATCTGTTGTTGATTAGCATTTGGGAAGCTGCAGAACCACTCATAACCGTTAACAGGTTGGCTATGAATCAGACACTATATGTGTCCAAAACTCCAGTGTTGACATGTGATGCACTTACAGTGATTTTCTTGCCTTGGGTTTTGTCAGGAAAACACAGTTGTAACATTAAAGTTGATACATTAATACAAAAAAGAACATAAAACAAGAAATTGGCTACAATATCTTCATATCATACATGTTAATGCTACTGTACATTTTCTCAATTTCTGCCTGTTGACATTGTATGCTCACTTCTGCGATGTGTTATTATGCAAAAAACATGCTGAAATCAGTGAGGTTTCTGACCACATTCTTTAAGTTTCAGTGTCTCCAGTAGCACTATGTTATGGTGAATGCATGATGAGTGTTATTGTAAATACACGATCCCATTATTTTAGGCACAACAGATATCCTTTTGTTAAAGCTTGTACAGAGCCAGACACTGAAGTAACTTTACCATCTCAACCATAAACCTCAATGGACAAATCATCATCTATGTCTTTCCAATTTTTTCTTTCTCTTTTCCACATTACTCTTCCTCCCATGTATGGGAGAATGAATAGGCCCAGACAGAAGAGGACAAAGACTTAACATGTTTTTCTCTCTTTTCTTCTGTGTATTGAGAGGATGAGCTGGACTGTACTAATAGTCTTTGTGTGTGTGAATGGGACAGAGGGCTTTTTGTATGTGTGTTCCAGACAGCAGCGCATAAGGCAGGACTTAAGTAGATGTTCGCCAAAGCGTACGTAATGCCAGGGAAATATCAACTAATCCCTACACTCTTCTACCCTATACACCTCCCTCAACATCCATTCTTCTTCTCCTCCTACTCATCATCACCACCATCATCAGCATCATCATCAGCATCATCATCCCACCACCATGTTGTTACATTAAACCCTTTTTTTTTGACTATTGACTAGATTTCTAAATCTGACATAATTTTAAGGAAAATCAAAATTCAGACATGCAATCACACATATACTGTACTGCACTCTCTCTCTCAAACTCACACACACACACACTCACACACACACACACACACACTGAAACACTCCATGGGGGATTGTTGTTGTTTCTTAATCCTGGTGGATTAACAGACTAACAGACTCATTTTACCTCAGCCCAAACAAAGAAGGATGTCAAATCATTCACCGAACGCTAAAGGTGATGATCGTATTAACATGCTGAAGCTGTATGGGTTCGTGTGTGCGAGCATGTTTGTAGGGGCTAGAGTGTGTTGGTGGGGAGTTATCTGGCACCCACTGCATGAAGGGGAAAAAAAGGAAAACGTTGAAATTAACAACACCTGTTGGGAAAGACATACACAATCTTGCTCAAAGATACACACTCCACAATTGAACAATGTCATCTTACATTCATATATATCAGACCTTTAGCATGCAAGTATGCACCAGCACTCTGATTGCATAGGATGTCATTAGCTAGTCTGCTAACTCCAATATTCTCACAGAACTGTGAGTGTAACCTGCTTAAAGAAGTAATCTTATATGCTCTGCAGTAAGCGCAGCGTTCTGTCAAACAGTGGTGCTGCAGAGTGTCCACTAATCCACATGCTAGACTCCAGATTAACAAGAAGGGATGGGGATGTGGGCGAGGGAGGGGTTAAAAACATGCCGCACAGACCCACCCCCACCCCATCATCATCACACATACACACACACACACACGATCACTCCCCCTCCCTTCAGATTATAGTGCTTAGTGCTGCCCCTGTGCGACAGACAGTAAGAGGATCTCTGGGTGGCGTCCCCCAGGGCTCCGTTATTGGTCTTCTAGAAAAGCCCCCCCCCGAATTGGACACCTACAGATAGTTTGGGGGCCAGAGGTCAAGGGTTGGGGGAAGGAAGGGTATGAGATGAGATGGTTATAAAATATACATCTGTTTGTTTTGATGAGAGGGATTACTGCAAATCAGCCAGCGATGCCTCAAGAGAATAAGGAGGGAGAAAAAGCTTAAAAATGACTAAAGCATGAAAATGGAGAGAAAATCTGACTCTCTACACATTGCACCAAACAACAGTCCAAGGTGTGACATAAAATGATTTCTAATTATTCTTGAAATGCTAAGAATCAAACAAACAGTTTCAGTGGTCCTCTTCAATAAAGACTAATGTCAGGAAGTGTCTTTCCTCAGGCCGACCCGTCTTTCACGAACCATCAGTGAATATTAAATGAAGACGCTGATTTGCAAAGCTGTTGCCGTATCCTCCATTGGTTTATATCATTATGAACCACTTCAGAAAATCAACATAACTATCAAGTAGCCCTGAACATGAAAGCCTCACACAGTCCCAGTCTGCAATTTCCTCCCCATTTCAATGCCAACATTTATTAAGCTCTCCCAAAGAAATCAACGACGACTAAATTATTTTGAGAGAGAGCCTCAGGCTACAGAGGCATATTCGATATGCCTACATATATATATATATATATATATATATATATATATATATATATATATATATATATCAAGACGTGTACTAATGCAAGTGTAAGTCTGTCTGCAGAAATGTACTGACAGGAAGTCTACAGCAGATGGTGTGACTGAAGGAAATAACACACGGAGCGGACAACAACAACAAAATAACAGGAACCGAGTTGACTGAGGTTAATGTACATAGTTCCTGGAACAGTACTGTACAATAATATATGTCACATTTCATGTTGCTGCTGCACCCCCTTTCCCCTTAGAGCAGCAACATGCATGTAACTAGGGAACGCCCTGAATATAATAAAAAGAGAGGAAACGGAAGAGATAACTCAGAGCGGTTGGAGTTTGTAACTGAGTACATCTCTGTCCGTTCTCCTCGCGAGTAAAAAGCCATTAACTCTCTTGTCTTTCTTCCTTGTCTGATATTATAGGTGTCTGAACCTGACAGTTTTCCTCTCTCCAATGACTACAATCAATACAAATCAAAGCTCCAATCAGATGAAATGTCTGTCTTGGAACAGTGTGGGAAATGAGCTTTAATCCACTTCTAAGGCATCGTAGAGATTGAATTTACTGATCAGTGATCAGCAGCAGGCTGAGAAGATTTAAGAAAGACAGCGAGTTCTTTTTGAAATGCTTCAAACACAGGAGCTGATTTAAAAAATCACTGCCAATAATCAGCTGTTGCTCATCAATACTTTGATGCTGTTGACAAGATGTTTGACAATATTTGATTCCTGCAGAAATATTCAAATCAATCTTCCTTTAGTTTTTAGAGCACAACCAGAAATACAGTTGTTGTTAAATGAAGTGATTTAGCATCATCTTTACAAAATGTTCACATATTTAATTAAAAATTAAACTTGGTCAGCTTAAAGAACTGCTTACATGGATATATTCTGTTAAAGCTTTTAAAATTCACTTCCGCTGCTGTCGGAGGAGGAAATGATTTGCTCCTGATCGGACAAAACAACACAATAATCCAACTTTATTGGCTGTCGTAGTAGAAATGTTTCTCTGACTGTTTCTTTGGATGTTATTGTTGGAGCTACTCCCTTGTTTTTTAATTTAATTTAATAATTAAATTACTTTATTTTATTGTTTTTTCTCCTTAAAAAATTTGTGTGATTATTTTATTAACGTGGATGTAGAATATTAATGTTATTAGTGTAGTTAATTAGAGTACTTTTTTGGGCTTTTGTTTTGAAGGTTTTGGGCATCTTTTTTGCATATGAATCCACATATAGGGGTAGTCACATTTAGGACAGGCAGGCACCGGGAAGGGTTCATTTATTTTATTTTGTTTGTATGCTTGCTCAAATGGAAATAAACTGCATGAACGCTATGCTTGCCTTGACATTGGACTTATTTTTTCCCTGCGTAAGATTCATTCCTTAGGTGCCTCAGTGGCCATTTGATTTTGAGTTTGTTTTACTTTATTTGATTTCTTGTTTGATTTAAACTACAGTTATTAAGAAGCATCAATGTGTCTTCAAGATTCAGTTCAAAGAAGATTTCAATATCAATGCTGACATCAATCAACCAATCAATCAGCTTTAAAAGCTCCTGATCAATATTCTCTGGATGGAAACTAAAGGTCATCTCTACCAGGGTCAAGAGAAAGCCAGCAGCAGCCTGAGAGCAGATTTCAAATAAAGGGATTCAATGAAGAATCAATCTTATTATTAGAATTGTACTGATGAGTGCTGTTAGCCACACTGATACCAACAGTGATATGTTCATCACAAATATTCATCTGGATGGAAGTGAACACTGAGCTTCTTTCTAAACTGACTCATATGGACTCCTAGAGAAATAATAGTGTTTACTGCCCTCCGGTGGTCACGCTGAGTCACTGCAACACTACCTTACACTGAGATGCGGCCAACAGGACTCCCACTTATTATTAGCTTCACTTTCTGCTCACTTTATTTGGAGCCACAGGTAGATTTGGTTTGCAGGAGACAAGGCGTCCATCTTGACACACATTTTACAAAAAGTCCTCATGGCTCCAATAATCAGGACTTTTACAGAGAAACATTAAAAACACTGAAATAAAGAAGCATTAGAATAAAAATATAGAGCTTCTACAGCGTCAGTGCAATGTTGACAACTAGAGTTGTTTTACGTAATTATAAAGATTCCTCCGAGGTAGAAAAAAGATGTAGATCAAACTAACAAATGTCTCATAAAGTCTCTACAGCACTGTTATATTCACTCATTCATTTTCTGACGTAAATGATGTTTTGCCTGTATTTCTTGCTTTCATTTAGAAAGTTATTCTGATGTAATTCAAGCTGTGAAGTCTGATTGTTTCACGTAATTTTTTGTTCTATTGAAGCTAAATTGTTTAATTAAAACTATTAATATCATGAAAAAACTTTTCATTGAAAGAGCAGCAGCCAGGAGGTTAAACATACTGCGGTCATTACTCAAAGTCCCTGAACTGTATTGTTTTGAAACATTTCTTTTAAAAAAAAGACAGTTTTCCCCCAAACTGAGTCCCAGATTACATTTTATGTCCCAACATGAAGGTTTACTTCCTGTTCAAAGCTGTCTCCACACAGCAAGGAACCAGCTCTGGGGGACAAACACTGAATCCTTCATCTGTTTATCTGTTTTGTGGCCTTAAAAGTGGTCAAATCTGAATTAGCTGAGGCTGAAAATGTGTCTGTGCATGTATAATGAGTTCAGTCTGATGGAACTTAACTGTGAGTAAGAACACAGTAACAAATGCAAGTATGGAAACAACTTCTTATCTAATTTGGACTGTCAAAATAATGTTCATGTGATCTTTCAGGACATCTAACTGATATTCAAAGTGTTTCCACATGTTGAAGCAGTGAACACAGGAGGAAACTTGAAAAGAGGGAACACGTGCTACGCTGTAAAAAACTAAAGAAAAAACTGGGAAAAGCATTTTTTATGGACAACGGCGTCCACAAACTTTTGGCCATATACTGTATCTTCCAGCAGAATCATGTCAGTAGTCCTGAGCTGAGAAAAACACACTCAAATTCTGCTTTTATTGGAACAAGAGCCAGAATTCAAGCAACACATGACAGAAGGTACAAGTCAACGGCATTTCCACCATTTAATAATCAGAGCTTTCATCTTTAAAGGACTGGAAGTGGAAGAAGTTTACATGGAAATGAGGAATCTGTTCAATAACTTTGAATCACTTTGTGCAAAGTTCATTTATGAATTTATTACGAGAAGCTGAAAGATTTCTGTGATCCTGTACAAACTCAACTGATCTGTTCTCTAAGACGAGGAGACTCTCCCTCCTGCACAGAACAGACACTGAGGAACCGAACCAGGACCAGAAGAACGCAAAGCCAGGATAAAGAGCTTCAGTGAATGTGATGTTGAAGGTGTGGAGGTGGATCAGTGTGTCAGAGGAGACTCTGTAGGACAGAGAGCCAGCAGGACAGTCCACATACACTCTACCAGAGGAGGAGGAGAGGTCTGTTTTCTTTCATTGTGCCTGACAGAGTAACCACCAACATTAGAGCAGATCAGACTCCAGGACTGATCATTCCCTCCAAACACACAGTCTGTACCTATTCCTCTCCTTCCGATTCCTCTGTAACTCTCTGATATTAAAACGCATCCTCTCCACTCGATCTCCCAGTAACAGCAACCAGTCAGACCATCTCTACACAGTAGCTGAGAACTGTAGTCAAACCTGTCTGGATGATCAGGATATGACTGATCCTCCATCACATATGTTGCCGTCAGACAGTTTGATCCTTCTGTTTACTGTGTTTGTGTCAAGTGTGAGTTTACAGGAATCTGATGGAGAGAACTAGACACAATTTAAATGCTCCGTATTTGTATAGCGCATTTCTAGTCGTTTCGACCACTCATAGTGCTTTTACACTACATCACAGTCACCATTCACACACATTCATACACTGGTGGAACAGCCACACTGTAAAAAACTGTATCTTGCCGAAGGACACTTTGACCGGAGGAGCCAGGGATTGAATCGCCAACCTTCCGATTAACAGGCAATCCCATTGAAACCAATCACCATCCCTCGTATGGAGTTGAGGACTGCTATAGTTGCAGGTCGAATGGATGAGTTGTGGAGAAAGGAGCTGCAGATGTATCTTCAAGACTACATTTGCTGGACAGATAGTTCTTCTTTTCTGTACAGTACATCAGCAATGAGACCTCAAGGTTTAGAACCTTTGTAGCCTACTGGGTTTTAAAGATACTCATATCAAATCCATATCAGTGGAGATATTTAAACACAACAACCAATCTGTCTGACGTAGCCTCCGGGGGAGTAAAACTGGCATCACTTCTGAAAGATTGGTGTCTGGACCTCAGTTTCTCATTGTGACTGAAGAGTGCGGCCTGAAAATCCTAATGCCTCTGGGAGTATGACCAGAAAACCCTGAGATCAAGATGGGCTTGGTTTAATATTGGTTGGTTTAATTTGGCAGTCTATTGTCTGTGATAATATTCAGGCCCCAGACAGTCTGATCTTTGGCAGCCACAGACCTATTGCTGGTTCCAGACTTTTATTGGGGAAGTTTGTCTTAATGGGGCATTATGGAGTTTCCAGCGGCCACTAGCGGTGCAGTTTTTAGATTGCAACCAGGCGTGTGCTCGTACGCGTGCTCGTTTGAACTCGTGAGCGAGCATGACCCAAAACACAACCGCTTTCATACAGAAATCCTGCAATAAACGCAGAAACATCAGCATGCAGGCTGTGGCTCTGTTACTTCAACATCCCCGTCTCAGAGGTAGATCAACACAGATGCCGCAATGTTACCTTTCATTCTGCGCAGCGAGCCGCATATCGGCACAATCCTCCCGAAAAAAAGGAAACAGGAAGAGACAGCTTCACACAACATGCTGGACACTCAGGTAAACTCCTACTGCAATCTAACGTCATCCTATTCTCCGTAACAATCTCTCGTACCATGCTAAACACCTTTTCTGAACTTGCATTGCTATGGGGAATGCATAGTAAAGCCTTCATAAGTTTTGGCAGCTCACTGAACCTTATGTCCTTTCCTACAAGGCCCCAGAATCTGTCTATTCTGTCTTCTTGGGGGAGTTGCTTACTATCAGTCACCTGATAGTCTGAATTCCTCTCTCATCTTATCCTCTTTCAGCCTCAACTGAGGGAACAGGGCCCCTAGCCTTTCCACTGTAAAGCAAAACAAGTGTTTGACTGAACATTGCAGATCTAAAGAAGTGTCAGGTATACTGTGCCAATTATTTGTTTGGTTATCAATGGGGAACTGGGCATAAAGCCTATCGGAAACTGTTTCTATTATCTACCTGTCCCTGGAGTTATGTTAAGCTGCAGGGTCCAGCACTTTCAGGTCCCTCAGGAGTGGATGGTCGAGGGGAAAGGAGAAGAACATCTTCTTAAGAACTGCCTCATAGAAGCTTCTCACAGTTCTACAACGGAGAGTAAAAAAAATGCATTAGTGGTAATATTTTTAGGCACACTACAGCCTATACTCTCACACTGTCAAAAGATGATATCATAATATAACTACTGGGTAATATACTCACTGAAAGATTTTCTTCTCGGCTGACACAGGGAGCTCAGCTCTTCTGAAGAATTTCTTTGTGTCTGCTCCGATGAAGAGATCTTCATCAAACAACTGATGTCCATCTCCATACTCCACCTCCCTGAGAGGTACACCCACGATTGCCCTGGCTGGTATGAGGCAGGGCCGTTAAATAAGAGAGTTACGACACTCCCATTGACTTCTGTTGGAACTGTGGAATGCGGAAGTTTGCCTTGTATATTTTGCACTGTTCACCAAAACTTCTTTCTTGACGTAAACTAAACAGCTTCTGGCATTCATTGATATTTACTTGTTGTGTATGTGAATGTGTCTTAACATAACATGAGAATGTCAGTAATTATGACAATAGAAGTATGAGAAAAAAATATATCCATACTTTATGGGAGCAGCCCCCCTTCCCTCTAATATTAAACAAAAAAATGTAATTAAATTTAAAGGGCTTTATTGGCATGAAGGTTTCAAGAACAGTGTCTCCAAAGCATCAAAATACAATTTGTCAATACACACAGTATACAGTAAGTTAAAAATGGACATGTTATTAGTTATAAAACAAAATACAAAGTTTTTGTAAGGCATATCATCAGGTGATCAGGTGAACAAACAAAACAGGTGCTAATGATCATACATTCAATATGTAGGTGGAAACAAGATGATTGAGTGAAACAGCCTAACTCAGTTTTCAAGGTAAGAGAAGACAGTTAACTGGCAAGAGAAAGCACAGCAGCCAGACACAAGGTAGAGCTACAGCATCAGCAAGGTCTCTCCCAGGCAGCAGATGGTGTGGACTGATCAGTCAGAATGTGTCTGTGTCCTGGTTAATAGTTTAACCTCTGTTTGGGGAAGGGTGAAAGAGTACATTAGCCATACTGAAATGAATCCCCAGTTAACAGTAATGTTATGGATTGTATTTAGGAATGTAGTTAATTCATTCAGTAACCATCTCTAGTTACATTTCAACAGACCACACTGTGAATGCTATTTTATGGGTTTCGCACATGGGCGTGGCAAAATGAATCGCTAGCGCCACCTAGAAAATTTGAAAAAATTAGCCCCTCGTCCACGTTCAACCTACATGCACGAAATTTTATTGGGACACGTATCATATCAAGACGCACAAAAAAGCCTCAAGAACCCATACCATAAACTCAACATGAAGTCGGCCATTTTGAACTTTTGGATGATTTACACACTTTAACAAACTCCTCCTAGGCGTTGAGTCCGATTGACTTCAAATTTTTGCTGTACCTTCTAAAGGCATTGACGATGAAAAGTTGTGCTATCTGTGAGTTTTTGTCAGTGGGCGTGTCCGTGACGTGGCGTCAAAGATCAACTCTTCGCCATGACACAAGTTGTTGTAACTTCAGTGTACATGCTCACATCTGAACTAAACTTTACGTGCTTGATAACTGTCCCACTCAGAAGACATCCACACGCCAATATTAATTTATATTCATAGCGCCAAGTGCTATGCAGCGCCACAAAGGGGACACAGGAAGTGACGTATAACACCTTCATGCAGCGTCCGAAGCGCATGGCAGATTCACAGCCACACTGGCAGAGCTCCAGGATATGCAAC
>NC_060170.1:29177929-29184210 GCF_021292245.1 Micropterus dolomieu
AGACACAATTTAAATGCTCCGTATTTGTATAGCGCATTTCTAGTCGTTTCGACCACTCATAGTGCTTTTACACTACATCACAGTCACCATTCACACACATTCATACACTGGTGGAACAGCCACACTGTAAAAAACTGTATCTTGCCGAAGGACACTTTGACCGGAGGAGCCAGGGATTGAATCGCCAACCTTCCGATTAACAGGCAATCCCATTGAAACCAATCACCATCCCTCGTATGGAGTTGAGGACTGCTATAGTTGCAGGTCGAATGGATGAGTTGTGGAGAAAGGAGCTGCAGATGTATCTTCAAGACTACATTTGCTGGACAGATAGTTCTTCTTTTCTGTACAGTACATCAGCAATGAGACCTCAAGGTTTAGAACCTTTGTAGCCTACTGGGTTTTAAAGATACTCATATCAAATCCATATCAGTGGAGATATTTAAACACCACAACCAATCTGTCTGACGTAGCCTCCGGGGGAGTAAAACTGGCATCACTTCTGAAAGATTGGTGTCTGGACCTCAGTTTCTCATTGTGACTGAAGAGTGCGGCCTGAAAATCCTAATGCCTCTGGGAGTATGACCAGTACTAATAATAATATTAATTTATATTCATAGCGCCAAGTGCTATGCAGCGCCACAAAGGGGACACAGGAAGTGACGTATAACACCTTCATGCAGCGTCCGAAGCGCATGGCAGATTCACAGCCACACTGGCAGAGCTCCAGGATATGCAACGCGGCCGCCTCACACCCCGTCGCGCTACATGTGCGAGGGCCCGCCCAACGCTGCTTGCAGCTTTAATTTATTTTTATATATGTCCACCAGTTTGTGCTACTTTTTTCCCCTTTTACAGCATGCAGCAAAATTTCACACTTTTTAACTGTTTTCAGCGAGGGTGTCTTGCCCCTGAAATGATATGTGTGTTTCATATTGATGTTGGATGATGGTGTCTGTGTAAAAGAAAGGTCTGTGTGTGTGCGCGCGTGTGTGTGCGTGTGTGTATGCGCACAAGTGTGTCCAATTTCATCAAAGTCTTTTCTCTTTGAAGGCCACACTCTGAATTATGAACTAATCGAGGAATTAAAACAATGAGCAGCGAGAACCAAGACAAAATTGGGACATTGTTTTGGTTCTCATTCAGGTTGTTTATGCAGGTGCACTGCAGCCATGGTTATATATTCACCGGCCACTTTATTAGGTACACATTACTAGTACCGGGTTGGAGACCCTTTTGCCTGCAGAACTGCCTTAGGCCTAGTCCACACAGACACGGGTATTTTTATAACTGGAGTTATTCCTCTGTTTCAAAAAAAATCTCTGTATACATGAAAATTCAAAAACACGCTATCAAGCGCTGCCAAGAGCATGCCAAACCACCAGGAGGCAATATGACCCTAACCGTAAAGCCATGTTGGCCAATCAGTGCCTAATAATATCAGAAACAAAGCAGGCAGTGGCCCACAATCTGACATCAAACACAGCAGACACTCTTACATCGCAAGGCAAAAACTCTGGTTTTACTGTCAACACAACAACACAGCAACATTTGCAGCATTTCTTAAAATCTTCACCCTGGCAGGGGTTTTCAAAAATGTTTGGTTTCAGTGACCTGATACTACATTTCCATATTTACGGTACGAACTGCAAAACCGCATAGAAAAAGTCACGGTTTTGAAAATACCCGTGTTTGTGTAGACAGGGCCTTAAATCTTCGTGGCATATTTTCAACAAGGTGTTGAAGAGACTAAGAGACTTTGGTCTGTATTGACATGATAGCATCATCATGTAGCAGCAGTTGCTACAGATTTGTCAGCTGCACATTCATGATGTGAATCTTCCCTTCCGCCACATCCCAAAGATGCTCTATTGGATTGAGATCTGGAGACTGTAGAGGCCATTGGTGAACTCATTGTCATGTTCAAGAAACAAGTTTGAGATGATTTGAGCTTTGTGACATGGTGCATTATCTTGCTGGAAGAAGATATCAGAAGATCTGTACACTGTGGTCATAATCGGATGGAAAACAACAATACTCAGGTAGGCTGTTGCGTTACAATGGTCACTGGGGCTCAAAGTGTGTCAAGAAACCCCCCCCCCCACACACACACACACATTACACCACCACAACCACCAACCGTTGATCCAAGGCAGGATGGATCCATGCTTTCATGTTGTTTAGGCCAAATTCTGACCCATCGAGACTCAGACTCAATCTTCTATTGTCCAGCTTTGATGAGCCTGTGTGAACTGTAGCCTCAGTTTCCTATTCTTAGCTGACAGGAGTGGCACCCAGTGTGGTCTTCTGCTGCTGTAGGCCATCAGCTTCAGGATTCAACGTGTTGTGCTTCAGAGATGGTATTCTGCATACCTTGCGAGCGACGAGTGGTTATTTGAGTTTCTGTTGCCTTTCTGTCATCTCAAACAACTCTACCCATTCTCCTCTGACATCAACAAGGCATTTCCCGTCCACACAACTGTATATTTTCTCTTTTTCAGACCATTCTCTGTAAACCCTAGAGATGGTTGTGTAAATCTCAGTAGATCAGCAGTTTCTGAAATACTCAGACCAGCCTGTCTGGCACCAACAACCATTCTGATGTTTGAACTCCAGCAAAGTTGTCTTGTCCACGTCTACATTCCTAAATGCATCAAGTTGCAGCCATGTGATTGGCTGACCAGCAATTTGTGCTGATAAACAATTGATCATGTGTACCTAATAGTGTAAGTATGAGCAGTAGTGCAGGAGTAGTCATTTTAGAGATGCCAAGACAGCACACAGGAGAATCTGGAAATGATCATATATCATTATAAGCTAAGATTATGAACTTTAATCTGCAACTGCAGAAAATATAACAATGCATCAAAATCAATGATGCTGCCAATCAGTGACCCATCTCAAAAAATCTAAAATAATTTCTATGATTTCCTGTTTTTTTGTCAATAAAATAACAGTGGGGTTATGTAATGTAATGTAATGGCATTTAAAGGGTTAAAATCCCCCAAACACAATTAATGTTTGATATGTATATTTCAGGCTGAAGTAGCTTTGAAAGATTGACTCATTTAAAGTGGAAAAAAAATATTAATTTATGACATTTTTACAGCAGTTTTTGGGAATGAGCCATGTTTTGTCAAGAGGGACAATTAAGTTTTTTTTTTTTTTTTAAGGAACTCTTAAGGGTTAAGAGATGAGCTTTGGAAGCCTATGCCAATAACTTTTCAACAACATTTTGGGTCAAGAGTGACCATAATAATTGATTGTTTTGAAATTTTTATAGAGAGGCCTTCAAGTTTGACAGCACGCAGTCTCACTTGTTCTTCATATAAACACCATAACAATATCAAATACCTTATAGGCATCACACCTCAGGGATCCATTTCTTTCCTCTCTAAGGCATGGGGAGGGCGTAATGTCACAGAAAACTCAGGCTTACTCGAGCTACTTACCTCCGGTGATTTCATCTTGGCAGACAGAGGTTTTAATATACAAGAGAGTGTAGGGCTAAAATGTGCAACAGTTGTAACACCCAGTTATACTTGAGGAAAGCTACAGCTGTCTGCTCTTGAAGTTGAGGCCACCCGCAAAATTGCACATGTCCGCATACATGTAGAAAGCGTGATTATTGCGCAATAAATATGCCATCGTGTCAGAGAAGATACCCATCTCCTACCTGGTGACATACCTTCTATCGATAAGATAACTTCAGTGTGTTGTTGCCTTACCAACATGTGCTACTCAGTTGCACCTTATGATTAGATGTGTGTGGTTGTAAAACGGGTTGATAATACATGTAGAGTGTTACCTTAACATCTTAATCACAAAAGTCAGGTTCAGTATGGAATAAGACAATTTTAATAGTCATCTTATCCAACGAAGGTTAAAGTCAAGGGCAACTGGACTTGGTTGAAGATACTGGAAGATGTTTCGTCCCTCATCCAAAGGACTTCTTCAGTTCTGCTCTCCCAGAACTGATGAAATGCACAATGCTGAAGTTAGCTTCCAATTAGGCAGTTAAGGGGAAGGTTAAGGGGAATGTAAGGGAAAGTTAATTTACGTTGCTGAGCGACTGATTCTCCGTTTGTTGCACTTCTTACTGCTGTGAAAGCTGTTTGGGATTTCAGACTAAGCCTTAACACTTATTTTATTGGTGAAATTGACAAAAAGATTTACACTGATTTTTTTCATGTAGACCACATTTGACCAGGGCTGCATCCGAGTCAAATCCCCTTTCCTAACCACCACTTGTTAACTGTGTATCCTTCTAGCTGCATCAGTTGGTAATGGTTGGTTGCCTTTTAGTTTACAGTGGATAGAAAAAGTCTACACACCCCTGTTAAAATGCCAGGTTCTTATGATGTAAAATAATGAGACAAAGAAAAATCATGTCAGAACTTTTTCTACCTTTAATGTGACCTATAATGTGAACAATTAAATAGAAAAACAAACTGAAATCTTCGAGGGGGAAACATGAAATATAAAAACCTTACAATAACCTTGTTGCATAAGTGTGCACGCCCTCTTATAACCGGGGAAGTGGCTGTGTTCAGAATTAACCAATCACATTCAAACTCAGGTTAACTAGAAGTCATTACACCCCTGCCATCATTTAAGTGACTGATTAATCACAAATAAAGTTCAGCTGTTCTAAGAGGATTTTCCAGATATTTTCTTAGTTGCATCTCTGAGCAAAAGCCGTGGTCCGCAGAGAGCTTTCAAAGCATCAGAGTGATCTCATTGTTGAAAGACATAAGTCAGGAGACAGGTACAAAAGAGTTTCCAAAGCATTAGATATACCATGGAACACAGCGAAGACAGTCATCATCAAGTGGAGAAAATATGGCACAACTGTGACTTTACCAAGAACTGAACAAACAAAAACATCCAAGCACGGCTGAAGTTTGCAAAAACAAACATCAAGTCCCCCAAAAGCATGTGGGAAAATGTGTTATGGTCTGATGAAACCAAGGTAGAACTTTCTGGCAATAATTCCAAAAGGTATGTTTGGTGCAAAAACAACACTGCACATCACCCAAGGAACAGCATACCCACATTGAAGCATGGTGGTGGCAGCATCATGCTTTGGGGCTGTTTTTCTTCAGCTGGAACCAGGGCCTTAGTCAGGGTGGAGGGAATTATGAACAGTTCCAAATACCAGGCAGTTGTGGCACAAAACCTTCAGGCGTCGGTTGGAAAGCTGAAGATGAAGTTCACCTTTCAGCACAACGACCCAAAGCACACATCCAATCCACAAAAGCATGGCTTCACCAGAAGAAGATTAATGTTTTGGAATGGCCCAGCCAGAGCCCAGACCTGAATCCAGTTGAACATCTGTGGGGTGATCTGAAGAGGGCTGTGCACAGGCCATGTCCAAGCAATCTGACAGATTTGGAGCACTTTTGCAAAGAAGAGTGGGCAAATATTGCCACGTCAAGATGTGCCAGCTATGGACTCCTACCCAAAAAGACTGACTGCTGTTATAAAATCAAGAGGTGCTTCAACAAAGTATTAGTCTAAGGGTGTGCACACCTAAGCATTGCACCATGCAATTTGTTTTTCAATTGAATTGTTCACATTAAAAGGTGGAAAAAGTTCTGACATGATTCCTCTTTGTCTCATTATTTTATATCATAAGAACCTGGCATTTTAACAGGGGCGTGTAGACTTTTTCTATCCACTGTATGGTTTGCCATTTTCACTGTGTGCTTCCATGGGAGCTGCCGTTGTTGTGTGACATCATTCAGCTGCTACTAGTGAAGTCGGGGTACATATTTTTTCTCCGAGTTCCATAGTGCTTTTTTCAAGTTGGAGGTCGGAAATTTCCCAGTTGTGAGGTATCTGGAACGCAGCATTAGAAAAAGAGGATGGCGGCTCTCAGAGAATCCGGCTGCTCTTTTCTAGGCGACGTGATTATGCGATGGCGGATGTTACTGACGTGACCTGCCGTGATGGAACTACAGTGTTCTGAAGATGTAGCATCTGTGACACTGCACCCCGTGTTGTTGTAATGCAGGCCATCTAAAGGTGGACAACACGGTGGAATATATTACTTAATAACCAAGATAGCAAAAAGGCAGATAAGGTAACAGTCACCAAATAATGGACAGGGTTGTCACATTGAGAATGCTCACACTCACCCTCCTGCCCACATTGATCAACATGAATCCCAATTATTGTCTTTAAACACAGCGTTTCCCACAGAATTACCACGGAGCTCTGTGATCAAATACCATTTTACCCATTTTAAATAGTAGCCTAACAAAAAAGAGCATTGATAA
>NC_060170.1:29184310-29219359 GCF_021292245.1 Micropterus dolomieu
GGGATGTGGGCGAGGGAGGGGTTAAAAACATGCCGCACAGACCCACCCCCACCCCATCATCATCACACATACACACACACACACACGATCACTCCCCCTCCCTTCAGATTATAGTGCTTAGTGCTGCCCCTGTGCGACAGACAGTAAGAGGATCTCTGGGTGGCGTCCCCCAGGGCTCCGTTATTGGTCTTCTAGAAAAGCCCCCCCCCGAATTGGACACCTACAGATAGTTTGGGGGCCAGAGGTCAAGGGTTGGGGGAAGGAAGGGTATGAGATGAGATGGTTATAAAATATACATCTGTTTGTTTTGATGAGAGGGATTACTGCAAATCAGCCAGCGATGCCTCAAGAGAATAAGGAGGGAGAAAAAGCTTAAAAATGACTAAAGCATGAAAATGGAGAGAAAATCTGACTCTCTACACATTGCACCAAACAACAGTCCAAGGTGTGACATAAAATGATTTCTAATTATTCTTGAAATGCTAAGAATCAAACAAACAGTTTCAGTGGTCCTCTTCAATAAAGACTAATGTCAGGAAGTGTCTTTCCTCAGGCCGACCCGTCTTTCACGAACCATCAGTGAATATTAAATGAAGACGCTGATTTGCAAAGCTGTTGCCGTATCCTCCATTGGTTTATATCATTATGAACCACTTCAGAAAATCAACATAACTATCAAGTAGCCCTGAACATGAAAGCCTCACACAGTCCCAGTCTGCAATTTCCTCCCCATTTCAATGCCAACATTTATTAAGCTCTCCCAAAGAAATCAACGACGACTAAATTATTTTGAGAGAGAGCCTCAGGCTACAGAGGCATATTCGATATGCCTACATATATATATATATTAAGAGGAACAAGAAGAGAGGAGAGAAGGGGGAAATGACTGACTCAAAGTAAAACTAGATTTAATATCTTAATGGCTTTGTGTGAGAAAAAAACAGATAATAGAGAAATCCAATTAAAATCTGATGATTGGCACTGTGAGGTAGAGACATGAAACTGTTTGTCTGAACCACTGGCTCTATATAAAGCTTTGATTAGATGATGCTAGTAATAGTACCAGCCAGACTAATAGGTTGTATATTTTTAACTCTGATACTGATATACCACAGGCTCTAAGCACTTAACACAGATGTTAACACTGTAGCATCAAAAAGGGCCCTGACAAAGTGGCTGAATACAAATAATGGAGTAACTCATTACAGGAAGGCATGAGGATACAATTTTTTATTCGCATGAACACATAAAATTGTACTGAGCCATATTCAGAGAGCGTGTGTGTGTGTGTGTGTGTGTGTGTGGTAAGCGTTTTCCCTAATGCCTCTCAAGGTGACTTGGCCTTCCTCCTTCAGGGCTTTCCTTTCAATTCTTTTTGGGATTGAAATTATGATGAAGTAATTTTTCTACAGAAATTGCCTATGTCACTTGTGGTATCTCTCTGCAAATTTCTCAAGTGTATTTTCAATCTCTTCCCCTCTCTCTTTCTCTCTCTCTCTCTCTCTCTCTCTCTGTCCTCTTCTCTCCATCTCTCATCTCTCCCTATTTGGTTTTCTTTCTCTTTCTCTGAGCTCTCACTTGACATGTCAATGTGTCAATGTCATATTACGCGGCGGCAATATACATGAAACAATTTGTCGCATGATAGAAAAAGTGAGCAACCTCTTTATTACGCACGAGCAAAACAGCCTGTCTTTGAGGTATACGGTCATGCTCACACACACACACACACACATATATATATATATGTATATATAAATGCATATAAAGACATGTGCACAGACACACAAATACACTCAAAGTCAGACAACATGTGCTCATACCCCCAAACACGCACATATAGTTTCAGTGAAAAATCACCTGCTTGTTTCAGGGGAAAATAAGAGGCAGCGTGGAACATGTCATCAGATCGGAGAGGGAGATTCCTCAGAGACCTGTGGCCTAATTTCTTATTTTCAAGAGGAAACTTATCTAATTATATATAAGTTAACTTCCTAGTGGTCGATTCAAGGGCAGCGCTGACTGGTACGAATGAACAGCCTTGAAAGAAACAAGGCTATCACATCCTGCTCTCCTCAGGCGAGTTGTTTTCTCTTGTCTTTAGACACACAGCCATATCTCTCCACTGATGTACTGCTCACACACAGTGGTGGGTTGTCCATAATGTTGTTTTGTTAAATACTGTGGCCATGTGAGTGATGTGCATGTTTGTGCATGTGTGTGAGGGTGTACTGTGGTTGAGCTGCACTCACATTGTGTTTACATTGCATTACATCCAAACTCAAAGATAAACAAATCCAAATTATCTTGCTTGCTTGCATACATATACTCAAACTCAATCCTCATCATGTCTTAAAAAGAGCAAAGGTTTGTACTGTATGTCCTGACATTTTTTCTTGTATGATTAATTCAGCAAGGTGCTTTAAACTCCAATCAGATCGTCTACCCTATAGGGGGTAAAACACATATTTGCAGTGTTCTGTCTGGCAACATTAAATTTGCGCATATCGATGAATATGGTTTCCTGTCTGCTCCTCCTCCAAAACATCTCTGTGTAGCAGGTAGTGTTAAAATCATACATTAATGACAGCGAGACATTGCAATGTTTAATAAGATTTGACTCTAGAAATGTGAACTTGATGCTAAAGGATACAGTCGGGATAAACTGCGAGCATTTTGCTGCATATGTGGAAAATTAGTTCCAAATCACATACTTTTTCTTTTTAGTACATACTGCAGCTGTACTGTTGCATGCAGTATGCATAAATTGTGCTGAGTGCTGGGTGCTGGGTGAATAAATATAAATTTGGTACATATTACTTCTTCATAACTTCGCACCTTGAACTTTGACCCTCTGGCTCATACTCATGCCAGAAAAGCATGCTGGCTTGCATAATGCAAAATGCGACCGGATGCAGTAGGACATCCTCATATTTTTGGCATACTATGTATTGGGACATTAAATATTTTTCTGGTATACTAAATATTACCGTATTATGTGTATTGGAACCTACCCTGTGTGAACGTGAAAAATTATTTGGACGCATCAGTGAGTGACTGAGTTTGGCAAAATGCACAGGTTCGATAAGTTTCAACGGCAATTATCATCTGGAAAGAGCAGTATACAAAACATTTAGGTGGCAGCTTGTCATGTTTAGCCAGTGCAGGCCATTGCTCTCCCCGGATAAAATGACGGCAGCAGGTCATATCGGCTGTCGTTATTTAATATTCCGTGAGTAACTTGATGGCCAAAATAAAACTTGGCTGTTGTCTGGTCAAAGTGCCCTTTGCAAACTGGGGTCTGTACAAAGATCGTTTATGACATAAAAGAAGCATCATTCTAATTACGTCTCTGATTCACATCAGTTTCAGGAGGGGCATTTTCCCAGTTAATCTTTCATTCATACAATATTAACAATTATAAGCTCATTAACTAAATATTTTTGAACCAGGATCTCCAGCATTGGATCAAGCAACGTGTCAGATTGTGCAGTCTACAGCTGTTATTTCAATGTGTCAAGATACATATTTAATCAACATTTATGTAATTATAAGTATCACTTTTCGGAACAGACTCAGTATCTGCAAATGCCTTGAACTGTTTTGCTACACAGCCTGTGTGAATCCACAGCCATGGCTAATGGCTTTGTGACTGGACCAAAGCGGTCGACAGACCGACAGACCGACTATGCCATCCCTAGAGCCATGCCACTAGCGTGGCTGAAAAAGGAAGGGAAGAAGGGAAGGAAGGTAGAGACAAACTGAAATAAACAGTAAAAAATGATGGACACAGATTCACTGACAATCTGTTTGTATCACTTGGCAGGAGGACTGACAGTCAGACAGGTAGACAGACAGAGACGTAGCAGGTGATCAGGCAGCCAATAGAAACAGACAAAGAAATATAAAGGCAGAAGGACCGAAGATCCAATCATGGCGCAGAGTGCTGCTTTCTCCTTCTCCAAGTTCAGCCCTTAGGCAAGGCCCGGTCTGCTTCTCTCGCTCCCTTCCTCCCTCTTACCACCATATGGACAGAGCAGCCTACACTCCAGTATATCTCATCAAACACAACCTCTATGGTCTTTCCCCCCCCCATCCTCGCTCCACAGACAATGTACATATTTGGTCATGTTTAAAGTCACTACTCTGCTATCTCTGTGGCTTTGGGAGAACAGTGAATAGTTGGCAATGAGGGGTAATCCTTCTTAATGGAGTCCCCAGCCCTCAGATGGATTGAAGTCCAAGCAGCACACAAATCATATAAAGACACATTTTATTACTCTGACAAAACGGGATGAAACCTTCATTGTACTTTGAAGAGCTAACTACCCCCCTCTTTCATTTCAGCCCCCTCCCTGTCTGTCTTTCACTGTCTCTTCTTTTCTTCATCTCTTTCTTCTGTCTGCCTGTCTTCAAGAGCATTTCATCCTGACCAGTCTGGGATTTTATCACGCTTGCTTTGGTCATTACATCACAATTATGGAGCTGTTGGTACAGGAGAAATAAGAGACGGGGAAAAAAAGAGGAAGAGTGGAAAAAAGCGACAGATGAAATGTAGGTCAGTGGAGATGTGCTGGGGGCAGTTTCTCTCTCTGTTTCTCTCTCTCCCTGGGCCACAGTTAAAGAGGCTAAAAGAGACCGGGGGTGAAAAGTGCCTCTCACCCACACCTGCCTCTCTGCTACCTCGCACAAGACGGACAGAAGCTCCAGCAGTGTTATCTCTTAGAAAACCACTCTAATGACAGACGCTGAATGCTGGGGCGTGACACTAAGCGCATGTGACAGGAGTGGCTCTTTTCACCACTGTGAGGACAGACCCTCACTTCTGCACAATCATGATGTGATCAGTTTTTACATTTTGTTAATATTTCACCGAACGTGGCACCAAAGGTCGGTCCTGGGGTCAAAGAAGGCCTAGTGGGGTTTTCAGGTGACTAGTGTGATCACCAGGGTATGCTATGGCTATTAATCTGCTAGTAGTGACTAGTGATAAGCCAAGAACAGTGTAAAATAGTCTGAAGGCTCAGTTGTTCCTGTTTAACCTTGAAACAGAACATGCAGATGTCTTGCACAAAGCTAAATATGTTATCTCATAGGCTGGTGTTCATATTATAGAATTGTCTTCTGTAATTACTGCAAGGTGTTGCAATTTATTGCACTAAGATTGTGCAAGTGTGTTAAGTGTTATACGGTGAATATACAATGAATAGTTTCCAATAAAACACACTGAACCAGGTCATGCACTGTACGCCAAACTAGACCATACCAAACTACACTGCCAAGATTTGAGGTATAATATATTGTAAATAAGCCTGTAAAATACATGCATCATCCATCCTCATGGTATAGGTTTGGATCAAATATGCTGCACATGCATATGAATAGCCAGCAGTCCCACTGTGTCATTCATTGTACAGTACAGTGGTCATAATGAACCTACTCTTTAATTTTCCAGGTCAGTATTTCAGTGTTTCTCAGAGGAAGGAGAGGACCCCACCCTGAAAGCTATCCTAGCGACACCTGAGACAACTTGTGTCATCGGAGCTGCTTTTCTTTCTGTGACATAAGATATATTAGCCCCTATAACCTCTATAGGACAAATGTATTTTGTTATTGTTTAAAATACATACGTACATTTATATAATAATCTTAGTGTACGGTAATTTAATAACTACAAGTTGAACATCAGCATGAGATAATCATTTGTTGTGGTGAAGTATCCTGCTTTGTGCACTAATCCATGCACATATTTACTTATATGCATTAAAGTATTAAAGCTTAAATTAAAAAAATCTATTTAGTTTACATTCAACATGAACTAAATATGTATTTGGTTCTACATTGATAGTGTTTATAGTAAACCAAATTAACTTTACTCTGAGAATGTGCCGCCCAATCACACTTCTATCTCCAAAGCTATCATGATAATATTTGTGTCATTGTTTGTCTGTATCAATCTAAAGTCCATGGGTTAGCTCTATCATCAGCATTTGTCATGACTTACCAGCAGTATTTAAATCAGCTTGTATTTGAACCACAAGCAATGCACCCTTTGCACACTAAAAAAAAGTGACATTAACTCATATTAAAGCTTGTATTTAATTTGAAACTATTTGGCTTTTGTTCATTGTAAATTAATTTGGTCAAAACAGCCACATGTTTCTAAGAACATTTTCAAACATATAAAACTAGAGGATAATAATCTATCCCCAGTAGATTTCATCAGCCTCCTGGAGACTAAAGGTGAATTTTCTTTCCTGCATGCATGAAAATAGCCTAAACTGCGTGGAGCTGACTACATGTGGAAGGTGACATTAAAACTTTGCCGACTGTGTCTGTGTACTGTAGCGACAGAGTGCGCTCAGGCTGTGTGTGTGTGTGTGTGTGTGTGTGTGTGTGTGTGCGTGTGCGTGCGTGTGCAGGCTCCGGGCTGGAGGCTGAGCAGGAGAGAGTGGGAGGAGCGGAAAGTGCTCCAGTCCAATCCGGGCCGCCGGGTAAAGCCTCTCCTATACGCTCTTCCCTCCCTCAGCCCGCAGAAAACAGTGAAACCCTCCCATAGAGGTGAGAGCGCAGATGTCATGAGAAAAGCGACCACACGACCAGAGCGCAACGACCGACGCACCGACCGACCTCAGCCAGCCTCCATGCGCCCCAGTCTGGGATGCTTTTAGCGCAGAGACGCCTCCACTCAGGGCAGCCAGTGGACGTCGACGCAGATCATCAACACTTATTTCGTTGTTGTTGTTATTTTTAACCGAGGATCTTCCCCCCCAGCATCCCCCACCCCCCTTTTAAGTGTTTGTGTTTGTTTCTTCATGACTGCTGCTTTGGGAAGCGAGCCTCAGCACCAGCTCCAGCAACGCCAACACCATGCGAGGTAAGACCATCCCACTGCTCCAAACACCGCCGCACTTTCCCCAAATACACACACACACACACACACGTAGCGCGACAGGCTTTATCCCACGTTTGGCCTTGAAAGTTTATTCTGGGTTAATTCTAGTTTTTAGCTGCAAAGCAGTTTTTTTTTGTCACTTTTCCACAGCCGGACGGAGGGCGTGTGGTTGGATGTCGCAGCACCTGACAATATAAATGCATTTAAAGTTTATTTGGATCTCTCTGCGTTTGTGTGATTTGAGCCCGAGTGTGTGTTTTGTGTGTGTGGAAATAGCCTACAGTTTAGCAAAATCATTCGCAAATCCATTGGAGTCTATGACTCTAAATTAAAAGTGGCGCATGATGTTTTCCTTTAAAGCTTAAATCATTTGGGCTGCACTCCACACCAACGGAAATTGCGGATAGGCTGGCACCGGGTCAGATCAGATGATGCGCGGATAAATTACTTTATTTCGTTATGTTCTGGTGATAAAGTTTATTGAACGTTTCAGGGATACTTTTCACGCGCTCCACTAACCCATTAACGTATCGTTCTGCACCAGCACCACGCGGGGTTTGTTGAAATTCAACGTCAATGTCGTCCTGCGCGCGCGCGCACACACACACACACACACACACACACACACACACACACACACACACACACACCTAGGCCTACACTCTCTCTATCTCACACACACAGATCCACAGTCTCACTCAGGTCAACGCAGCCCTCTCCGCTCTCACTAAGCCTTTCCTTGCAGTTAAGTTTCCATTCTCTTTCAATCAGAAAATCCGTTCCTCAGTCAGAGGGCCTTGCAATTTGCAGTTTATCGGTCGATGTCAGTCGAACACGAATGCTTTAATATTTAACCTGATTGTTATCGGCTTAGAGTTTTGGATTTGTTTTTATTTACTCTTCTTAATGTCGTGCAATAATCGCTGACGCAAAGTTGCAACACCGGGATGATCTTGAACTCAAATTTTATAAATTAGCCTGTTTTGAACCGCCTCATATTGCTTTGTGACATTTGGAACAATTAAACTAACTCACATGGATGTCTGGATCTTTCAGTATCAAGTTGGAGAAATGGTTGGAGAATTTCGACCGCACTCTAAAGTCTAAACTTCACATAAAACGTTAAGGTTCGCACTATAATGTAAGGAAAATAACATATTGTCAAACTAAAATACAGCTGCTTAAAAATTGTAAATAAAACAAACACTTTCTCTGACTTTTTACAGAGAGGTATGGCCATATTCTAATCAGATGTATAGTTATGTAGTAATAATATCAGAGAATGAATGATTTGCCAGAATAATTATTTAACAGATTATTGTTAATATTAGTATCACCATGATTATTACTTATAATGATAAGCAACATTAATTCTAATCAAAACTATTATTTAATGGGTAAAGTAACTTCTGACTTTATAGTCATTTGAATCCAGTTTTTATTTGAAATACATGTTTAAACATCTATCTATCTATCTATCTATCTATCTATCTATCTGTCTATCAGTTTCCGGATACACTTTTTTTAATATTTGAATGTCCTATAAAACGTTCTGCTGCCTCAGCTTCAGGCCAGCCTCTGGCAAGAAAAAAACATGAGAAGGCCAAACACCGCCCTCCTCTCTCTCTTATCCCATGGCAAACTCCTCTGTCATGCACCTTGTATTTTATCCACATTTTAATGGGCCTCGCGACCACTCTCGTGCATTGGAGGCTTTGGGGGGGTATACTGAAAGCTCCTGCTTTCACTTCATAGCCGTGGTTGGCAGAAGAGGCCCCTGAAGCGTCTCTCTCACCCCTCTTTCTCCATGTCTCTCTCTTTCTCCCTCTCTCTCTCCATCTTCCTCTCTCCCTCTGCACGCCCCAAAGGGTTTTGTCAGATAGAATTAAATCAGTGTGGGCCGTGCGGCCCCCACTCTCAACCGGTGTGTGTGTGTGTGGACTCTCGGCTGCCCTTACACAGAAATGTGCTCACAACCACAAGGTTATAAAAAATAGAGGCCCCTCACGAGCCGTGGTAATTATCATTTAACAATAGCCCAACTCCTGAAGCCCTGACCGAAGATGATGTCACCAGAGAAATAACAGACAGAATAATATCATCAGGGCCTTTCTGCATCTCAGAAAATGGAGCATTGTGGGTTTTATTTCCCAATATGGCTTAGTGTTGTGTAGGATGTTGTAAACAGGCTAATTATTTCTGTATTTTCAAAGGCAACATGATGATGCTGCACTATGAATAATATTCCTCTAAAACCCAACAAAGAAGTTGTGTAAGCTAATAAAATGACATCAGTAACAGTGGCATTATATTTTTGAGCGGGTAAAAGTTTTGGTGATAGCAAACTTTCATTTTCCATGAAGAGCACTACATAATACATAAGCTTCAATAGAGAAAAAATTACAAAATAATCCAAATTACTTCATTGGTGTAATCTGTTTGATTTTAATTGATAATAATTTCAATCGTTGCATTTAAATGATAATTTTTTTTTTGTCATATTTTCAAACAGAAATAAATTTGGGTATCCAAAGCAATTAAAAGCCTATCATCAACATCCTCCATCCTCATGAGCAGCTCTACTGACATTTCTGCTAAAGATGAATATACACACTTATTGTAGACATGTTTTCTGCATGTCAATAGTTTCCTATTGTCACAGAGAACCTTATATTAGTCCCCATTAGCCTGTGTCTGTGTACACTTTGTGTTAGGCTCCCGGGTCAGACAGGTCAAAGAGTTCAGTGATGGAGGGAGCAACAGGGGAGGAAGGTTCCAGGGCGCCATTTGATCTCCTCTGTTAGCGATATGTGTCCATCACCATTTCCCATGCTCCTTCACCCTGGGAAAAGATAGGATGACAGAAACTGGGAGAGCGTGAGAGAGCAACAAACCAGTAAGGCGATGACATGCGGTGTCAAACGAAGAGGACGGGAACTAATAAAAACTTATTAGTGGTTACTACAATTCCAACATCATTTATATCACTTTGCAGGATGGTTCACATACAGACACAGAAAGCACTGAAAACACACAAACAAACACACACACACACACACACACACACAAACATCTGCAATACTACGCATGACGGCCTCATGCCAATAGAATTAGTCAAATCCTGCTTTGCTTGGAGGCTTGTGTGAGCATTGATTTGTCTAATTCTAAAGCATCCCGGGATCAATTTTTAGTCAAAGCCAACGGAAGCTGTGTGTTTAGATAAATCTATGGCACATAACTTGGATGGCTTTACTTTACCTTAAATGGTCCATGCCTTTTAGAATTTGATCCATAAGCAGGCAGCATTTATTAGTTCATTTATTTTCAGAATAATTTTCTGTTGTAATGGTTGTCCCTATTATTTGTTGTATAAAATTAGTCAATATGTTTATAAGATATTGGTACACTTTACTTTAACCCCCTTATTTAGCATTTATAAGTAAACATTGAATAAATTGTTTATAAACACACTATAATATAGTTGTAAGATAATATTAGGGTTATTAATGTATTTGTCCATTACTATAAATCTTTCTGTGTGCACCCATAAGTGGAAGCTGGTTTATACACAAACAATGAATGACAGCATAGTAAAACAGAGTTGTAATAATAGGAAATATGTCTTTATATGAGAAGTTACAATTGTTGACACATACTGTACATTTAATAAAGACTTAGAATTATAGTGTTATAAAACATTTATATAATGCTTATAAATGCTAAATAAGGGGACTTACCAAGATACAAATGAGAGAAACATGTAGTTTGTCTCTCTGAGTGCCTGTATATGTAATTTGGCTAACAATGAACAATTACACCAAAATATGAATACTGACATACTTCATACTGATGATGAGGGAGCCTAAACCAGTAGCACCATCCTTAGTCAGAAACAGCAGGTTAGCGCACAGATTTTGTCCCCAAATCACTTTTTACCATTGTTGCCATGAAATCACTTATTGCGCACAATAGTGGGCACCTGGCCTGAGTGCATCTCCGGTCTGCAGTGTTATTGGGCTCTGTATGGTCTGTTGTCAAGCTCTGTGTTGATGATTGTGTTGCTTGTTGTGTGTTTGTGCTGACTAATGGCCCAGTGTTATGTAAGAAGAGAGGAGAGATTACCCCAAGCCCATGCAGGCCACACTGTTAATCCCTCAACACAGCCCTACTGACTGACTGTGGTACCGCCAGAGTGCTGTTGCAACACACACACAGACACACACACACACACACACACTTACGTTCAGGACTCACGTCCCACTGTCTGTGCACCTGTCTTCAGATACCCACTGTCTACTCCGCACCTAGTTTGTCTGCCTGACCTTTTTTTCTGTCTACTAAAAACATCCCACCATGCTGTGTGTGTGTGTGTGTGTGTGTGTGTGTGTGTGGCCTGGATGGCACTTCTGTGGTCCCACTGAGCCGCTATCATAGCCTGTGTTTGTTTAGGATGTGCTCAGCGTGCACTCCTTGTTGGTTTTATCCCTCTACGGCTGTCTGGGGGAGTCTAGGCGAACAGTTTTTCTCCTTAGCCAATTCTCTCTCTCTTTTTTAATCTTTATACACAAAGCGTGGGCTAGGCGGCATGCTTCGGTTTGTGTCTCCACTTTATCGTAGCCAGGAGGGATTTCAGCCTGAACCACTCCTAAACTCTAAATCTGCCTTGAAGTCATGGAGTCCTCTGACAGCTCCTTCTGTTTTGTCAGTTTTACTCATCCATGAAGCCAGCATGTCTCAATGGAGGCACAATGACATTCAATATTCACATCAGCCTTCGATTTACATTGAAGTAAGACTGGGGGAAGAGGGTGACTGCGCTTGTTAAACGCCGAATCTGAGTGATGTACGAACAGAGAGACCTGTTATTAAAAAATTTGCTCATATCGAGGCCATTTGAGCAGGAATTGAGTTTTGCTGTCTCATTATCAGTCTCGTTTTGTGGAGAGAGATATAGAATGCAATGTTTGACAGTCCAAAGTCTGAGAGCATGTTCATGTGCAATTCTAAACTCTGCTTAGTAAATAGGTAATCAGATGTAGTTTGTGAAAAAAAAATCATCAGAAGCAGGAAAATTGTGATGGAACATTTGTATGAATTGTTTTCTCTTTCACTTCAGTCACTTTGTGACTTTTATGCATCAACTTTGAAAAGATTGTGAATTATTTAAATTAATGACAAACTTAAGTTAAAGCATAGTATTTAAATGCAGGAAGTAAAAAATGGAGAGAGGGGAAAATGAGTGAATGAGTGAAATAAGAAAAGAGAGAACCAGTAAGAGAGAGACTGAAGAGTTATATAATGGTGCAGTCGAGCGAGTGTGTGAGTATGTGTGTGTGTGTTTTTTTTGAGCAGGAGTGTGTGTGCCTATGTGCAAAAGTTGAGAGAGGGTGGATAAATCAGTAGATTGAGTTTACTTGCATGCACATTGACACACACACACACACACACACACACACACACACACACACACAAAAGATACAAACTATCCGGTCCTCATATTACACATACACGCTGTAGCTACCCTTAGCAATGAATAACGCCAGCACCCGTAATAGTAGTGTCCAAAGTCCACACTTGCACACCACCTTAGCTAATACTCAAAGCAGATTAGTCCATATACTGTGCATTTGTGTCAGTTCAACATTCCAACCTCTACTTTATACATATAGATTAAACACCCCTTCGTGGGTTAAGAAAACCTCTAAAAACCCACTGATTTATCTAAATAAAAATCGCATTGTCATGAACCTTAATTAAAAAGAAAAGAAAAAAGGAACATGGAAATTGATTACTTATAAGTACAGTATTGTTACTGTGACTACCTTTGCATGAAAGCAGCATTTGTCTAGCCGTAGTCCCAAGAAGGATGCAAAACAGATACTGTATATCCACATTAGCTATTTGAAATCCAAGACCATGTTGCTAAATGCCTATACTCTGTGAAGGTGTTCATTGTTGGCAGGTGCAGCACATCCTAGCAACAATAAGCCTATAATATGACTTAGCCGACTGCGGCATCTTTTCTTAATGACAAAGATTAGCCTGTTTTAGTGCTCCTAATCTCATTGAAGAGACTCTTATTAGGTCTATCTTTCTTTCTCTCTCTCTTTCTCTGTGTCCAAATCCTGCGTTACCTCAATTAACCCATGTGTGTGTGTTCAAGTGTGTGTCCCCAGCAGTGGCTGTTGACGTGAGGTCCCCTGTCATTCACAAAGAGCATGCAATTAGGAAAATAAGACTTCTGCTGCTTTTGCTCTCTCGACTCAGATTTAATGTTCATAACACATCCTGTTAAATCATCCGGAGAGAGAGACAGAGAGAGAGAGAGAAAGAGGGAGCAGGTGAAGAACAGAGCAGTTCAAACCGAGCCGAGCCGAGCTGAGCTGTGTGATAGTCTTTGTGATCAATTTGCTTCTGTGAGAGATGCCCCTGGGGCCACTTTGGGGAGAACCTTGTTAGGCTGAGTTAAATTGTTGCCCGAGGCAAGCTATTAGCGGCCATCCCTGGGAGAGGACACACACATAAACTCACTCACATGCGTGCTCGCACACTCGCTTAAACCGAAACATTGAAACGCTCACATACATTCAAACCACATAGAGTCAAACGGGAATTAATTCATATGCTCGCGTTCAAGCACACAGCCTCTTTCGCTCAAACGAATAGATAAACCCACTACCAGTGGGGCAAGGATCTTTACTTAAGTAGTAGTAATACCACAGTGTGAAAATACTCCATTACAATTTAAAGTTGAGTGTGTCACCATAATACTTAATTTTGAATAAAATGGGGAATTTGACAAAGTACTAAAATGCTAAAATACGGTTGCAGTATGGTCCTTTACAAGCACAAAAATATAATAAAAAAGATACTGCTAATATCACAAGTACTCAGAATGCAGAATAACACTTTCAAAGGTATATTAAATGTACTACATAATTGGACAATTCTTATTGATGCATTAACGTGCAAACAGTATTTTCATGTTGTAGTGGTTGAGGTGGGAAAATGTGCTGCTTTAAGTACTGTTAGGTAGTTTACTCTATGAAAATACGTCATATCTTATTTGTCATATGTTTTGTTGGCAAAATGTGTATATGGTAAGTAACTAGTGGCTACTTGTAACTGTAGCTTTCAGACAAATGTAGTAGTCAAAAGTACAACCTTAAGTATAACCTTTAACTCTAAAATGTAGTAGAGTAGAAGAATAAAGTTGCACAACATGAAAAGTACAGTACCCGAGTAAATATACTTCATTATTTTCCACCATTGCCCCAATTGCACGGTTCTTACATGCACACATAAGTGTATACGTGTATATTCTGTAAACTGTATACAGAATGCATACAGAATATAAATGTATGTATAACATACAAACATCCAATCTGTTTGGAAGGAAACAGTTTTGATAGAATTTGTACACACTCAGCCTTCATCCCTCTGTCAGTGATTTAATTCGGCCAGCTATTCACACTAAGTGCTGCTTTCTTCATTAATGCTTTAAAACCCATTCAGCCTCACTCATGTTGATGCTCCTGTTTCATCTGACCGACCACCGACTCAACTATTAACAAAACTTAGGGCAAATTTCTCCACACCTTATGTAAGAACTGAGAGCAATTTTCTGTCTCTCCATGGATGTCCCTATCTTTCTATTTCTCTCACTTTACACTGGGATAGCCATTTTACCCCTCCCTTCCCCCTCAAAGACACACACACACACACACACACACTGTCATCTACAATTAGGCTCAAGAGAAAAACCATAGGAGGAGGAGCGTGAGGTTAAGGGAGGAAGAGGACATGGCCAACAGAATGTTATTTTCTCACCTCAAGAATGAAACAACATTGTGTGTGTGAACATGTTCTTCTCTGCTTTGATTCCCCTCATCTGAACATAACATAAACACCACGACCCCACTCACAGCTCACTGTGTACTCATGCGGGTCTGCTGATATGATGTGAAGGCGTGAGAGAGGAAATACAATATATAAAAGAGAACTTAAAGCAGCGTGTGTGTGTGTGTTTGTGCATGTATACGTTCTCATGGCTGATTCCAGGATGGTAATGACCAGATGCAGACCTCTCACACTTGGACTTGTTCCTTTCACTCCGATACACTCGCTCAGTCCTTAAAGAAAGGTCAAAGGCCACCAGGGTCCACCCAGGGGGTTGGAGTGTGAGCGTACGCCTGTGTGTGTATACAGTGACCATGAGAGGCAGATCTGAGAAGGCAGATGGGCAGACTGTGTGTGTGTTCAGGCAGGGGATGGGTTTACCCTGTGGATTTTTTCCCACGCCTCCATCTCCTCTTATCCATCTGAGGACACATGCTGTACTGGGTGGGAGACTCTGTGTGTGTGTGTGTGTGTGTACGGGGGAGAGGGGCAAGCATAGAAATCATACTGTAATGTCTGCTTTTTCAAAGGCAGTTTGCAGTAATGTATGCATTCAAGCATGTCTGAATGTGCCTCTGTCTGTCTGAACGTGTCAGTGTGTGTGTGTGTGTGTGTGTGTGTGTGTGTGTGCGTGTGTGCGTGCCTGTGCATGTGAATCGATGCACTGGATGACAGCCAGTGGCCCCCTTCTGTTCCCTCTCCGTGGCGTCCAATCACGCCGCCGCACAATATTCTATGAGCAAACCGCAGCTGATCCCAGACCTGCTATTTGAGCAATTACCCAGAGTGCTTTGGGGCCGCATGGCAAGCTGGACAAGCTCATGCCCTCTGACATACAGCGTGGGGGGAGGGCGAAAGAGACTGTTTTTCTGACTGTTTGTATGTTGCTGTGTGTGTGTGTGTTGGCAAAGTAGGGGGGGGTCGATGACGAGAGACTGATGGGAAAAGCTGAGGTTGGGGGTAGTAACATGTATGCTCATGCAGCAACAGTGTGACTGTCATGTGGACAAAGACATGCTTGGCGGCAAGGGATGGAGATGGGGGAGGGGAGATGGGCCTATGTGGCATTATGATTATTACTATAACACACAGAACAGCAGACTGTACAAACAAAGACAGCACCGGTACAGGACTGTGTCATCTTGTATTAACGAGGATGGGTCATGTTAGCATGTCAGCGTTATGTTACTAAAGATCAGGCCTCAGTCTTTAAGTCAGGGATGACAATCGCTGGCATGGAGTTCACTGCTGTTGTTTAGAGCCGCAACTCATTTTCATTATTGATTCATCTACCAATTATTTTCTATATGAATTAAACGTTTGCTCTATAAAAAGGTCTGAAGATAATGAAAAAGGCATCACATTTTCCCAAGAGTCCAAGGTGACATCTTCAGTTGTCTTATTTTGTCCAAGTCTTAAAAATGTATTTCCAATGACATAAACAGAGAAAAGCTGGAACCACAGAATGACTAGCAGTTTACTTAAATATTTGCCAATTTTTTTTGTCATTTCATGACAGCTGCAGTTCTACAAACTGTTTCTAAATACACTGACTAAAAGTAATTGATGAGGCAACAGTGACGCTATCAAACAAACTTCATGTCTAACACTGTTAAAATGAGGAGAAAATGTGTATTAAATTTGTTGAATATTTGTTGGTTCCTTTGAGAAGATGGCACCCAATGCCTGGTCCGATATTTACTGATTTAAATCATATTTTAGACTGTATATAATTTGGCAAAGTCCTGCTATGGCTGCTTAGTGTTAGTTTTTCAAAATTTGAGAAGTTTGGCTTCTTTTGTTAAATGGAACAAAGGGTTTGTAGGAGAAAATATTTATATTTCTCATGTTAAAGTATCGGGAAAAGTATTGTTTTGGTTTCAGTACTGAAATGAGGGGAGCAAGAGAAGAAGAATGTCATAAAAACAAAGATCCCTAGCCAGGACTCAAAGGGGGATTAGCCAGGGTAAGTAAAGTAGTAAAGAGAGAGATGAATGTGTGTAAAATGCACTTCATTATTTATTTTTTTAAGGAGAGCAGATAGACCACCACTCTTCAATATATTTTTTAGATTTCTCATACAGTATAAACAGACAGGAAAGAGAGATAAGTATGACAGTACATAGCACAAGTCCGTTTGAAACCATTTGCAGTGGCAGTGTTTCATTGATTTTAATGGGGCAGTATGATGTGAAAACATGACAGGAGACACTGGGGAGATAACCCAAGCAGCACTGCTATACGCTATTCCCAGCTGTGTGTGTTAATCCACTCAGCGATCACGCCGCCAAAAGTTTTCCCAGTGTTTTTCATCATCGGCGGAGGGAGAAAAAAAAACACGCTTGTTCCTCTCTAAGCTCTATGAGACAAGGAAGACAGAGTTACGCTGAGAGATGGAAATAGATCATGAAATACAGAAACTGAGATGATTTCCCAGTCACACAGCCACTTACAGCGAGGAGGAACACTCAAATGAAAAAGTCAAACAGATTGAAGTGGAATGGATGGTGAACAGTGATAGCATAATTCACAGTATATAGACATCTAAGGCCAGCGCCGGAGATGTTCAGATTTGGTGGGTAAAGTGGTGATATCCTTTATTTTCCCAGAAGATATCTAGTTAACTGGCAAGAAGCTATGCATGTTTTTAATGAAGTGGAGATACCACCCACATTCACCCCCAACAAATCAACCCCTGGGACTACAGTAGGAGTTGTGCTTGCATTTCTGAAGTGCCTGACAAAAGTTATGGTAAAAAGTGTTTTCAACTGTTCCATAAACTGTGATACTACAACACCAACCTCTAGTGTAAGACGCTGTGTTATGTTACGGCATGATATTGTGTATGTGTGTGTGTGTGTGTGTGTGTGTTGCTGAGGGTATGTTTCTGTTGTAGATCCACCCTGCAGGCTGAATGAATGAAACATGCATGTCCAGTCTGCCCCTCTTGAAACACACAAACACAGAAACCACACATGTATAGCAGCACCTAGTGGCCTTAATTTGCTGTTACATTGTCACTATAGACAGGGAGAGCGGCCCTTTTAAATGGTCATGTCACTGTGTGTGTGTGTGTGTGTGTGTGTGTGTGTGTGTGTGTGTGTGTGTGTGTGTGTGTGTGTGTGTGTGTGTGTGAGTGAGTGAGTGAGTGTGACGTACTTGTGTGTTTTAGATGAAGTACTATTAAGATATTGGTGTTAGGCTGCTGCCTTTTTTTTTCTGCAGTGCAATGTAGATAATTAGGACTCTATTTAGAGAAAGGGCCAGCCCAGGAAATACACAGGAGATCCTCACCTCATTAAAAATCAATTATCATAACTCACGTGCCAGCGCAACACAGCCCTCATGGCCACAATCTGCTACACATACGTGCACGTGTGGCAAGCAACTCTCAATGTATTGCTGTGCACATACAATCGACAATCTCTATCTTTGTCTTGTTCTTTGTAAAATTCATCTCTAGTGGGTTCTCTCCATCTTTTTCTCTCTCAAGAGATTGCGCGGGCCTGATCCTCCTCTTAGCTGAGGAATCGCCAGCACTGCAGTCCCGCTCTTACATAATAACCTCAGGATAACACTCGTGCTGGCGCTGGCCGAGGACGCTGTCAGTCACTCGGCTCAGGATGGGTCAACTTAGGTTGGAAAGAAGGCCCTCCCAGCCCAGCAAAAGCATGTAGCTAGGAGCAAAATAATCTCAGAAAAATGAGTTTTGTTTGGAAATGGATGCCTGTCAAGAGAGGTTAGGGGAATAGTTGCATTAGATTCCTTTCTCTGCAGTTATACTCTGTTTTATAAATTCACTTTCACTACAGCTTTGAAGCTGTAGCTGAAGTTTGCTTCTGTAATGTAAAACCATGAAGTCAAATACCCAAGATTTATTATCATGCTTGCTAACTTTAAAAACAATGAGAACAGCCTCCTCTAAACACCAAACAGATAACACGTCTTAATTCTGCTGTAATCCACCATTGCAACTAAAGTGTAACAAGGCAGCAAGCATGCATTGTTGACTGGATGTGGAAGTGGGAGTCCTTTGGTAAACAATTCACAAAGCCTCTGCTGCTGAGACAGGGCGACAGGACGAACAGTGATGATACACCAAGTTGGCGCCACACACTGATGACATCACTTCCTTAAAGAGTGTAACAGCCTAGCACATCATCGCTGTGACAGCCAGACGAGTGCAGCGAGTGGGTGGTCACCCTGGCAACAGCAATGCTGTCATGACCATCTCCCAATATCCTACCTGACAGTCCCCGCTGGCAGTGAGCACAACACACACTCAACAATGCACACACCCACACACACACACACACACATTCACAAACAGTTTGTCAAACACACGTAGACATGTACACACACTTTATCTTTCTTTGTGTCTTTTTTATAATTGAAACGCTCACTCAAACCCTCTCTGAAACACACACTAAAACAATGCACATGCCCACACATCCATGCTCCTTTGGGCATAATTATGTGATACAAAGAGGAGTACAATCTCCCATGGGGTAAAAAGAAATACAGTGTGCAAGATATAATGTAATCACTGGAGAGAGACAGTAAACACACACACTCCTGTAAGATGGAAAAATGTAAAGAGCTTCTTCTAAAAATCAGTATGTATATCCATATCACAGCAGCAGCAGGTGCGGGCTGAACACATTCAGCTTGTCTAAACCACAGAGATTCACGTGTTTTATGATTAACAAAACAAAGAGTTTGACTAAAAGTAAAATGATGTCTTCTGTTTACTGCTCAAATGTGGTCGGTTGACAACAGCCATGTCCGGGGTGCAACTGACCTGTTTTACAGACTATAAATAGGGTGTTACAGGCCACTTTCATTGACAGCTCTGTGTATGTGTAGTCTGTGTGCTGTCCCAGTCCTGTGCTCTGCTCTGACCCAGTTTGGAGCCAGTTGGCCAGGAATTGGTGGAAATGGGTCACGTCTTGAGCTGCACCAAAACTCACAGCATGAGCCAAGCTACCTTAAGCACACAGTCAAACAGTGCGTCGCTCTGTCCATAGGTCATTCATTCACCGAATCTACTGCAAAGGGACACAATGATCTATTGTTGGGTTTGAGGTAAATTAGAGGCCCGTTCACATCTTGAATGACAATCTATAAAGATAACTATAACAACATATAATGCAATAGGCACAAAGCACGGTGCATAGTCCAGGGTCATGGCAGACTGGAGGTCAGTTTTTAGTTTGTACACATTGTTATGCTGCCTAATGGCCACTGGAAGGCACATAGGCAAGTGAATGAATGAAAGAAGACTACAAGTTGTGGCTCGTTCTGTAACTGTTCCATCTCCATCTCCATATCCCCACTTCTTTTAACTAGTGTTGTCCAACTGCTGCAGGGTGTTCAGTACAAGAATGCAGTACAAAGTAGGGATTCAGCTGGCACTGGCAGACCAGTTGTGAGTATATGTGTTTATTAAGGCAGGGATTTAATGATGCTTTTTGTTGTGAAGTGGTCAAACTCTCTGAGGTTCAAGTAGACCGTATAGACAGCAGTGACTGTCTATTCCTGCTCAGTCGCTTAGACAGACAGAACTGTCTCCATTGATCCTTATTTGAGATTATCCAATTATGTATACTGCACACTCATTCCACCAGACATTTAGCATACACACATATTTGCAGACACTATATGTCTGTACAGAATATATCAACACACACTGAAATCCACATTAATAACCAGATACAACTCCTACAGGTGCAGTTCAGTATGCACACACACCCTGAAGATGCACTCAGACATGCACACAAGGACAGAAACATACACAAACACAACATTCTTTGCAAATACACATCGAGTCCAGCTAGACTGTGTATGCTTTGTATTGTTCTTAAGGGGAATCAATTAGGCAATTCATGCAAACATAGAATATAAAACTGAAAACCTTTTATTTTCTGTTGTTTACTTCTCAGAAACTTCATAAAATTTCCTACAGGTGGGACTATGCAAGGGGATTACATGTGAATGGCTATTTCAGCTGTGGTTAAGCCAGTGCTCAGCAGAGGAGGGAACCAGCTCATTGGGAAATAATGTAGGATTAGATAGGCTGTCTAATCTCTTTATAGAGGGTGTGCCATCTCAGCAGACATACCTGCCTACATCTACATCCACCTCATATCTCTTAACAGGAGCGGCGGCTTTCTTTTTCCATATATTATGTATAATAAGCTCAAAGATACCGGTGACAGGTGCCTCTGTGCGTTACATTGAAAGACTTTCTGTGCCTTTGATTGTGACTGTACATGGATCTGCCTATACACAGTGAGTACAATTTTAACACGAATGAAAAGTTCAATTTGAAGATGGAGAAAAAGCTAAATACTGAAGAAGTTACAGTTGTAGAACTCATCATGTGTGTGTGTGAGAGACAGACAGAGAGAGAGAGAGTAAGAGGGTTGAAGAGCAGAGGGTGTGGTTCTAACCTGCAGGGGTCTCTCCTTCAACCCCTAAGAACGCACATGGAAAATGAATGCTATCCAGTCTTTTGTGCGAGTGCACGCATACAGTCCTTGTCATGTCCCGGTCATTATAAAAAACTCCTACAGGGATAAACAGAATGTCCAGATGTCACTGTGCCCTTGTGAAGTTGAAGTCACACACATACACATTCACACATTGTAACCTCAGTTAGGTCCTACAGCCAACCAGGTTAACCTCTAAATTAGACCACCAACTGAGGTCTAAAAAAATCTGTGAGGTGTCTGAATCAGGTGTTGTTCTGAAAACTGGGAGATAAAAGTCTATGTCCTGTTCAAAATGTGTTTTGTAACGTCTTTTCTGTCCTCTCTCTTTGCTTGCAGCCCAAATCGAAGTTATACCTTGCAAAATCTGCGGAGACAAATCATCAGGTATCCACTATGGAGTCATTACGTGTGAGGGATGTAAGGTGAGACTTAACCCGTTGTTTTGTTTGTTAGAGCTCAAATGTTATGCACATTGTGCGTATACGTGTACCTGTAAGTCTGTAGTCATTCTCTTTATTGACATGTAACCAGGGTTTCTTCAGACGGAGTCAGCAGAACAATGCATCCTACTCCTGTCCCCGCCAGAGGAACTGCCTCATCGACAGAACAAACCGTAACCGCTGCCAACACTGCCGCCTGCAGAAATGTCTCGCCCTAGGAATGTCCAGAGATGGTGAGGCCCACTATATCAGTATCACTATTTATGACTGTACACACAACTATATGCATAATGCTCTTAGGATAACTGTTTTTTTGTTTGTTTCTTACTGATTTATACTACTAAGAAGCTGAAAGGTTGTGACAGTTTGTTTGTTCATTGTTAATTTTATGTCCCTCTGTTGTTTTGTCTCCCCGTACAGCGGTAAAGTTCGGCCGCATGTCCAAGAAGCAACGTGACAGCCTATATGCAGAGGTCCAGAAGCACCAGGCACGACTGCAGGAGCAGCGGCAGCAGCAGACAGGCGAAGCAGAAGCTCTGGCACGTGTTTACTCTTCCAGCCTAACCAACGGACTGTCCACCCTTAACCATGAGATTGGGGGCACCTATGCCAATGGCCACGTAATTGAGCTGCCCAAGGGTGGCCATGGTAACGGAGTTGGAGTCCCGGGGGGTTATTATGGGATGGACTCCACCCAGCCGTCTCCAGACCAGTCAGGTTTGGACATGTCGGGCATGAAGCATATTAAGCAGGAGCCAGTGTACGACCTGACGCCAGTACCCAACCTGTTCAGCTACGGAGGCTACCAGGACAGTCAGCTGGGACACAATAATGTCAGCATGGGAGAGCTGGGTAAACACTGCATAATATTTTTGCACTGTTTGTAAGACAGACACACTAGAATGGTTCATCAAAAAAAAAATCATGTGGAAAAATTAACGGTTCCCCACAAAGTAGTCCTGTTAGAGAGCGTGAGTCAGAGTGCTAATCTGAGAGCAGAACAGACAGGCTTACACAGCTAGCTGACAAGGTGTCATATTACTGTATGTGCAGCTCAGGCACAAGTTGAGATTAAGTTCAAATTAAGGATTTAACATAAATCCAAGGGCTGTAAATTAAGCAGTAAATGGGTAGCAATGAAAAAATGCCTCTCCCTCTACATGTTCAACATTAAGGGATCACAGTACCTACGTGATAATGTGCAGAATACCTATACATATATATGGAGCCCTGCTTGCTATACCTATATACATACCATCAATGAACGAAATAATGAATAAATAAGCCAATCCTGTCTTCCAGACCGTATTGCTCAGAATATCATCAAGTCCCACTTGGAGACATGTCAGTACACAACAGAAGAGCTGCAGCAGCTAGCCTGGCAGACACACTCCTATGAAGAGGTCAAGATGTACCAGAGCAAGGTGAGGTTTTAATGTTACTTTAATCTTCAGCCACTCCTGCTATACTAGAAGTACAAGGTACTTCATTGTTCACCTCTGTGTACAACGGATTAGTGAGCATTCAAGACAAGATTGTTAGTTATCTACAGACATGAATATAACTACATTAGTACAGAATATGTAACCCTAAACTGGGTGTGTTTGGTTCTAGCCCCGGGACGTGCTGTGGCAGCAGTGTGCCATCCAGATCACCCATGCAATCCAGTACGTGGTGGAGTTCGCCAAGCGCATCTCAGGGTTTATGGAACTGTGTCAGAATGACCAGATCCTCCTGCTCAAGTCAGGTGAGTTGACTCGACTGACAATGGCTGGCCAGGGATATCTGTTTGTGTTGTTACAGCTCAGACAAGGTAGCTCAGGGAAGAAAAAGTCCTGTGCCTCCTTATTCTTTTTGCCTTTAGTCAATATATCTACTGAGCTTCAAAATCATTAACTATCTGTCTCCATGGTTCTTCCAGGTTGTTTGGAGGTAGTCTTGGTGCGAATGTGCAGGGCGTTCAACCCTCTCAACAACACGGTGCTCTTTGAAGGGAAGTATGGTGGCATGCAGATGTTCAAAGCTCTAGGTAAGACATTACTACCTATGCATTTCCTCTTGGTATCAATGACTGGAAGAAAAAGGGGATAATGCAAAAATAGTAGTAATAATAGTAATAAAAAATCTCTTTTTGTCTGCCCTTCTCTCTCCTGTGTTTCCCTCCAAGGTTGTGATGACTTAGTGAGTGCAGTGTTTGACTTTGCCAAGAGTTTGTGTTCACTGCAGCTGACAGAGGAGGAGATCGCTCTGTTCTCAGCAGCTGTACTAATTTCCACAGGTCAGTGCACATTCCCTAATATTATTAGAATATAGGAAGCAACCTGCGTGAACATCAGTGCCTGCACTGAATCAAGGCACTTAGTAGCAAGCAAAACAACTGCTCTGCTTACATGTGTCAGTCAGTATCAAGCAGAATAATCACAGTCGAAGTGATTAAGTCCATGTGTTTCTACCGTTTCCACACTCTGAACCGTATCAATTTATGACCCGCTCTCCAATCAGCACACGTCAACTCCAAACTATTAGCATTAAAAAAATTAACACTTTCCTTTTTTTCTTCTCAGATCGGCCGTGGCTGATGGAGCCTCGGAAAGTCCAGAAGCTCCAAGAGAAGATCTACTTTGCTCTGCAGCACATTATGCAGAAGAACCACATGGACGAAGATGCATTGGCTAAGGTAGGCAAAGCCTTTGTAGTAAGATAAGTCAAATCAAGGTAGCCCCCGAGGCACGGTCCTAAGGCATACGCAGAGAACAGTTTCTCTGACCTCAAAGCACAAAACACAGGAAGCTTGATTAAAAAAAACCCTCACTTCTAACATTGTCCCTGTTTGTAGTTCGTCAGTCTAAATCCCCTTTTCCCGGTTTCTCTCTTGTCTGGCAGCTGATCAGCCGAATCCCAACATTGTCAGCCCTGTGCACGCTCCATACCGAGGAGCTCCAGACCTTCCAGCAGCTCCACCCAGAAACAGTCAACGTCCTCTTCCCTCCGCTCTACAAAGAACTCTTCAACCCTGACCCCAACTCTGCCATGGCCATGCCCAAGTGACTGACTGTGGGCCCAATGGAACAAACGGAGTCAGCGGAGGACCAAGAAAATAAGAAAGCTACGTCCAACAAGATGACAGAGGCTGTGTCGACTATGTCATCATCGTGGCATTCACAAATTCCTGTGCTCCCCCGGCCTCATTTTAAGCTAGGGGGTGAGGAGTCATCTGCCAGAAACTTACAGTTACCGCCAACAATACTAGGAATGTCCAGCACTTATTCCATCCTGTTCACCGATACAGTCTGAAGAATGTATATATAAATGAAACGCGCCCCAAGCCACAACCTATGTGGGGCTTCCTCCTGTCTCCTGAACTGAACTGACAGACCAGAAATGTACAGACTTTAAAAAACATCTAGGAACATTTTTAAGGTGTTAATCTATAAAAAAAATTGGGTAAGTTAATTTGTTTTAACTTAAAAAAAAAAAATCTTTTTTGTTTGATTTTTTTTTGTTCACCTGAAGAAATTGTGAAGAAGCTGGACGGGGGAGGGAACTTAGAGAAGCTATTGTAGATATTCTTCTAGTGCAGAGCGGATTCCAGTATTACTTCTTGTTCTGTTAAAATAAGTTAGTCCTAATTTAAATATACAGTACAGCAGTCCACTGTGGCGGACTATACCTTGTCTATGTTTTTTATTTTATTTGATAGTTTCTTGTGTACAGAATTTGTAAAGTTGAGACTTGTAAAAGAATATTGGGTAAAAACGGGAGTCGATTTTGGGTTTTGTTGATATATAGAAGCCTTGTCTGGATTTTGTTCATATGTAAAGAAGGTATTGCATCCTTCTGATGAGAACTTATAGTAATGTAAAGAGAGCATATGAAGGATTTAAAAAGAAAATAATGGCTACTACTTTTCAAGGTGAAGATATATACATAAATATTCTATTTTGCAAGTAAAAGAATCTGGCAGATTTGCCGTCCTATCAATCATTTTTTTCTCGCTGCAATAATTATGTCCAACAAAAGTTGGGCTGCTTTCGAACAATCAACCAGAAACAATCAATCAGAAGCTAGGACCTCACAATAAACGCGGCCTCTTCCCAAACCCCCTCCCCCTGCCCCTTACTTCCTATGTATTAGAGCCTTGACATTAGATTTCAGCAGACAGAAGGGGTAAGAAATCACAATGAAGAAGTGAATAAAAATTCCCCCAAACATAAAAAAAAATGTACTCACAACTTCCCAATCTTCATAAAACTGTGTGAGTGCTGTATGCCCTCATCCCTCCCATCACTATTTGCACAATCCAGTTAGTGGACGTCAATCACTCGAGGCTGTGAATATGAAGGACCCTTTTCTCTAAAGAGCAATAACTTTCTCACTGCCTTTCTGATCTTACTCCTCCCCTTTTCTCCTATTACCATGTTCAGCTGTTCAAAACAGGGTAGCAGTTTTAACTAGAATGCACTATATTGTACTCTCGATCATTAGTTATCTGTAACAATCGTCACCTTCGTCTGGATGGCACTCATTCCACCACAGACTCTGCAGTGTTTTTAATGTGACACAACATGATCTTGAGTTAGGACATAACACAGAGCACTGACCGAAAGATGTGAAGAAATGCAGACTAGCTTCTTTTACATCTTTTAAAGCTACAATATTGCATTGACAAATCCAACAGGAAGCTGTAATAGACAATCATGTTTGTGCTTTTTTGTTCAGTCATCCCATAATAATTATCACTTGTCTGTTTTGTTGCTTTTCTACATTAATGTTATGCTGTTTAGCGTTTGGCTACTGCGCATTTATACCATCTGAGCACAGCATGCCATGAAATCTTTTGTTAGTCATCACTGTTTTTTGTGGTGAAGGTACAATTTGACAAATCATTGAGGATGCACATGTTTTTTTTTTACAGTTCTGCATTTAGCCCCTTGATGTAAAGACATATATGATGACAAATCTCCAACTGAAGAGCTTCCTTTAAAATGAGCTATTTACCAAAATAAGTGACCCACTACACAATAGCAGCATAAAATTAATCAGCCGATGGTACATTTTGATATAAGATTGCACTTAAGACTTTTACCTCGGCTTTAATTATTATGATTTGGGGTTATTTATGCACTAAACATGGAAGTCTGCGTTAGGTTGTCTGTCGTTTGCAAATGTTCATTGCACAGTGGCCAAATATTCAACTTGCTAAAAGCACGGACACAGTCAGAGTAGTTGTGCATTCATTCACATTAAATACACCATTGAACCATTTTCACCCTTCATACACAAGTTTTCTCCACATGTTGAACAAAACAATGTCGACAGCATGATCATTAATGTTAAACATTAGTGATCTGCTCACATGCATCTGTTCCACATTGTGTCCCCAGATCAGAGGCCAGTGACTCTGAAGACAATCACTTGCTCATTAAGGCTCGATGCACTACACGGCATCTCTCAGGGAGCAGCTCTTTTTCTGACTTTGCATTAAAAGAGGGTTTAATATTTTTGCAAATTTACAAACATTTAATTATAAAAGAATAACTTTTTAGGATAAAAATGGCATACGCCACCAACGTATGCTGGCAATGGAATCTGCCCAGACAAGGCTTTGATAAGTGTGTGTATGTGTGTATGTGCGTATAGAGCATGAATTCACTGTCCAAATCTCTTTATAGACCAGACTATATGACAAGCATTGTTACAAAGCACATGAAGAAAAACTAAAAATATATATATAGTGTATGTCAGTGTGCTCTTGTCACCAATGTACACTCATGTTTACTGCTTATTTTGCTGCTTTCCGGACAGTGGAGGAAGTCCACTAGTAAGCTGTGAATCAAGCGCCATCGCAACGCCCCTGGGACAGTGAATTCCGACTCTGAATATGAAGTTTTTTTCTGTGATGTTTTTATTTTCCCTTGTTAGACTGTGAATCAGAAGGGTGGGATGGGGTAATGAGAGGGGATGTGCTGGCAAGAACGAGTGGCAACGCAACACTGTAAGTAAGATACTGTAGCAATAAGAACTGGAGGCATTTACTACTGTCATGTTTGCAATGTAAGATTATTTTTTATTTTATTACTATTTACTATTATTATTGTTCTTATTATGACTACTATTCTTCTATTACTATTAGCCTATTGTTGTTCTGTTCTATTTGCATGACGTTTCATTGCAATGAAACATTTGGGGCTTATTTGTGTTTTCTCTTCTCATGATGGTGTGAGTTTCGTGGGAGATGTTATTGGCAGGGTGGGCGGTGGGTTTAGAGCAAATTCCACGTCAATTCAGTCAGTTCAAAGCAACTTTTTTTTCACAAGCTGAAAGAATTTTTAAATAAAATGCTCTTATTTATACACAACCACTTTAAAATTTGTTCTTCGATTTGAAATGATTTTTTTTTCTCAACCTTTGAATGTGTGAGTTGGTATAACCGGTCAGTGAACGGGCCTTTCTGAACTGGCCTTATTGAACCGGATCAGAGACCCTTAACCTGCGGCGGGAGGGAACAAGGTGGGGAGGTTAATCTATTCTGAATGTTATGGAGTATCTTGTTCAGTGTGAGGGGCTGAACACATCATGCGCCTTTACCACGCCATCAACACAGACCGACATCGCAGAGCGCACAATAATACCAGTCGTCGTTCCACGTGACGGCTGGGACAAATTTTTAATACATTTCCTACACTTAGTCAAATACACTCCACCCCAAACCTCCTCCTCCCTTCCCTGAGAAAACCTGTATGTGTGTGTGTGTGTGTGTGTGTAAGGGAGAGAATGAGACGTTTGCTCTACCAATGCTTTGTAAACTTTCTTGATGCATTACACGTGCGTGCAATTGGAGTAGTGTTAAAAATTGTTAATTTATTGTTTAGAATGTCTTTGCATCCCAGCAAGAGCAAATAAAACAAAATGTAGCAATCTGTAACTGAAACCTAAAAGGTGTTCGGGCTACAGAACTTCTTTTACACAGGACTAAAAAAAATCAATAAACTTTTTTGTTTGTTTGTTTTCAAAGTGCCATAGCTAGTAAGGGAGGAGTGATTGGCAGAGTGCGGCGTAGATGCTTTACTGTGTGTGTTTACTTAAGAAACCAATCAAAAAAGGGGAACTCCAAGGAAACTGTGTATCTGATTACACTGACGACCCGTTTTTACATTTTATGCTTTTTTCCATTTGGCGAGACTGGACTCTGCCAGACTCTGAACACTGACTTTACTATAAACTCATAAGCTCTGCTGTATATTTTTTATTTTCACGTGAGAATGAAAGAGTGTGTGTGCGTGTGTGCATGCATTCATTTGCATTAAAGAGAGCCACAAACGCCCAAATTTGATGGATCAGATCGGGTTGAAGTTCAAAGCTATGCAGGGCCCTTACTGAGTCCTCCTTTGAGATGTATATACAATGTGAAGGTCTGAAGTGATTTTTGTTAAATTCTATATTTTATCGCTTTTGTAGACATTTTGTTGTGGGAAGAAAAAAAAATAAAAGAAATTTTATGGGTGCATTTCTGCCTGGTTTTTCTGTCTCACACTTACACAGTTAGATTTTCAAATTTTATTTTAGCCAAACATGAAACAATTTTATCCTTGAGACATTAACCCATAATGTATATGTGTATGTTAATTAACAGTAATTTTCACTGTCTCAATATCAAAATATTTATAGACAAAGTGCAAAAAATAGTCATTTAGACTTTTGTGAAGTCTTGAAATATGTTACTACTGCATTTCCTCTTATGATTTATGAGATACAGCTTAATGATATAAACCCTTTTTTATAAAAAATAATCTGCAACACTCCTTTCCTCCTGACAGTATTTACTTAATATACTGAAAGAATATATTAGCATCCTTTGTTCAAATTATAGTAATTAAATCTCTAGTGTCCAGTCACAGACTCTTCTATATTCCGGTTTCCACTGCAAAGCAATCAGGGATGTTGCAGGACACCAATAGAGTATTTTGTGAGAACATGAGTGTTAGGGCAGAAGTGTCTCAGTACATGTGTTGGTAAAAGTGTGTCTGTTTTCCCCTACTTCCTGGGTGAAAGGTTATATGCTAGTTTCATCGTCCTCCTGTTCTTCTTCCCCCGATGTAAACTCTTTTTCGCTGCTGTTCTCGTAGCTGTCTGGATACATCCTTAAATCTGAACAACAGAAACATCAGTTAGCAATATGTCGCTCCAATAAGACAGTCATTACCACAAGAAAGAGAATACTGACAGGCCTGGGAGGAAGTCCATGCATCCTGCATGAATTATTTGGTTTGATTTGTTGAAGAAATTTTGGAGAGGACACAAGAAGAGGAAGAGGAAACACAACGCACCTTTGAAATATCAAAACAACTGTGTCTGAATGTTTGTGTTTGTGTGTTTGTTTGCTGGGCTTGTTTGTTTTTGAGCACAGTTTCTTTCCGAGCAGCTATCCTCTAGATGCCAGTATCGTGCCTACCCAGAGACGTTAATTAATAGCTAATCAAAGCTAATGTCTCAGCAGCACATCGCCAGCACAAAGACATGATTAATACGTAATCAAAGGCCGTGGAGCACAACGCACAAAGCAGGGCCCACCCCCATGCCTCAAACACTACTGTTGTTATAGAAATAAACGAACACTCGCGGCTTAATTAGCTGGCTGTTGGTGTGTGTTGTCTTCATTTGAAGTTGTTGGGGAATAATCTCAGAGCCAACGTTGGCCTCCTGAGTGACGACACAGAGGTGACATTCGAATACATTATGCACATACACGCACGCACCAGAAAAAAAACAATGATGACAAAAAACCCTAAGCAATGCAAATCACATATTGGTTTAGACAAAAAAACGTATTATTCAAGTAACGTTAACTTGCACACATTCTGTCTGTCTCTCTCTCTCATACACACACACAGCAATACTGACCTGCTAGGCCCAGTCTGCGGCAGCAGGACCCACAAGAGTGTTTTTGCAGGAAACCGCTGATGGCAGCATCTCCAAGGTTATCAGGACCAAAAAGCATCTCACCCCTGTTACTGCTGCAAAAGGGTGATAAAAACGCTGTTTTACCAACATATAGTTGAGACCATTTGGAGTTCTGAAATCAGAAAGGAAAAATGGCTGAAACCTGGTTTAATTAATAATCTTGATATGTGGCTAATTATTGTACCTTTGATCGTCTGCCATAATGACCGTTGGATCGGTCAGTGCCTCTCCTACTCCTGTCAAGAAAAACACAGAAAAGAAAGAAAGACAGATAGGTAGATACAAACTCAACAACTCACATGTGTGTAAAGGAATCTACCTTGTATATCGAGCACCAGAAGCTCTCTGCCTGAGTACTCATATGTCCAGTGGGAGAATGCTAGTAGCATTTCTTCTAGAGAACAGCAGGGGGAGATCTCTTCTCCAGTGTTGTTGTTGTACTTCCTGAAGTCACCAGACATGTTGCTCTCGATAGTCAGCCACTGGCCATTCGAATGCCAGAGGACCAGCGATACATCTAAAAACCTGTTGAAGAGAAAAGACAATTAATACACGCAAAGTCACACACAGATGCATATACCAGAGAAAACACTGGTAACACTCACATACGCACCTTGGCGAGTGGTGCATATCATCAGGTTTGACTTGGTTGAACACTTGCATCATCTTCTGGGCAGCTCTCTGCTGCTGGATTTCCTTCAGGGAAGCCAAAGAGAAGTTGATCATAAAGTTAAAACTATAGAAAGCTCCAGAAAATTTTTTATTGTAAATATGTAAGCGCCATCGCCTCCTAGAAATGTCATCAACAACTATAAAGTGCTTCCCTCCCTATGTGCACTTCACATTTGGTACACTTACCCTTAAACAAAGTTGCAGTGCCGTGCTGCCATGGAAGTACCTCTGCCAGGCACGAACCACCTCTGGTTTGAAGGCTTTGACAATATATACAAGACCAGGTCTGAGCACGTCCCGTTCTGCCCAAGTACAGAGCACCCTGCTGCCACGCCGGAGACCCCCATCCAGAGAGCCCTCTTCACTGGAAAGTGGCTGCAGCATGGCAGAAAGGCCTCGTGACGACCAGGAGGAGACCGTGCCAGATTCAGTGTCAGAGGTCACTTCCTCCAAAGAGTAGATGCTCACCTCTTCACCTCCTGCAGAATTAAGATGTCAGTGTGAAGAGCATGGAAAGAGATGGAGAGAAATACAAGAGATACATTTTGCAAAGTAAAACAACAGTAATAAACATACAATAAGGTGACTGTGACACCAAACAAAAAAGTTACCCAGAATGGAAACAGGAGTGAAGGGAATGGTGTGAGCCAGTCTCATCAGATTGTTTCTCTCCATAGCTGTTAACACACGAATGCAACATGGTCACAATTACACAGGAAGTAAAATATAAGTAAAATAACTTCCCAGAAAAACAGGTGCACAATGGACAATTCCAGGCAGAAAAATCTCTAGAGCACCACAAAAATGTTGATAGCCACAACTGATCAAAATTTTCTGTATGCGACCCTTAATACCTGAATAGTGCGGATACAAATTGTCAGTGGACTGGAATGAGGGGCTCTTTGCTGCAGCAAGCAAAAAAGGAAAAGGAAAATACATATACAGTAAATCTCAAAATAATGATTAATTAATTTTTTTATAGGAAATGTATCCAAACTGTATGTTTAGAAATACCTTCAGGGGTAATCCCACTCTGTAAACTGCAACAGAAACAGAGAGAAAACAATTATTACAATGTTCAGGTGTTTTAAAATTCATGGATATTAGGGGAGGCCAAAAGAAAGGCAGACTTACGAAGACCTACGACTCATGGATCTGGCCCAACTGTTCCATACTGAATGAGTGGGGCTCCACATATCCTGAGGGCCAATGGAAACATAATCAGACAAATCTCACAAACATATTGTACACTCAATATCTCATATGTCTTCAATATTTCCACAATTACCACAATATATTGCCCACTTTGCCACAGATTTACCTGATAGGAAAACACTTGCTTCTGCATCAAATCCACTGATTCGAAATCTGAAACAACATTGATCATTTCAATTATTAAATCTTTCAAACAAAACTAGTACCGTAAGCAACTTGCACATTTTATTAGGTCACTGTTCCTTTTCTCTTTATTTATATGCTGGGTTTATTACATATTACATTCAGACAGGCCAAATAGGACATTTATTATTCTCACATTCTCCATCTTGTCATTTGCCTTCTGGTGCCACTGTGCATTCAGGTTCAAAGGAATAAGGTATGCTTACAGTTTTATTAATTACTAATAGCACTGTTTATTTAAATGGCACTGTAGGTCCTTACTGAGCTGACTGAGGCTGGTTGAAGCTGACCAACATGTAGATTCTTCTCTCAATCTCCGGTGCCTTTTCCAGCAAGCATCAGACAAATGGGACTGTGTGGTTAGGTAGAGAGTCATAGAATAAAAAAGAAAACAATTAGCAGCGTTTCAATGTTTTGACCCATGCAATATTCAATAGGATTGTCTGAAGAACTTTACAGTATCTGGACTGCTCTCTTGTATCTTCACTGTCTTCCTGTTCTGGTTTTTGCCCCTGCTGTCTAAGACTTGACTGAAGTCAGAGGACTTGGACCACTCTGCAAAAGCAAAAACACATCTGTTAGAAAGTGTGGCTGCATGATAAGAAAAAACGAAGATTTAGTACACAAAAGTAGAGATATAGTTATTTTTGATTATATGCAGGGACAGACATGAAGAAAGGAATGCTGCACATCTGAATAATACATGTTTACATGCCAGTTATAATACTTTTTCAAACATGATTTTTTTAAATCATCAACTAAAAATCAACAAATAATTATGTTTTCTAACCCATGCATTACAAACTACAATAATACCTCTGCTCCTGCTGCAACATAGCGATGTGTTGTCCCTTAAACTCCTCCCATCAGACAAACTCTCTTTGTTCAATAGTTCGTTAAGAGAAGAAAATGATCCCCTCATTGGACTCAGGGGTGCGCCAGAGAAAAAAATGTTCTCCACGCTGGATGACAGAGACCTGCAGTGGCCGTAGGGACGGTCTCTGGACAGACACGTCCACCTGTGGGATTTCACAGGTCTTCCCCATTGGCTGGAAGGTCTGGACAGAGAACTTGGTTGGCTGTCATCCTGAGAAAAGGCAGGATTTACCAAACCCTCAGAGATGTCTCGAGGGTCAGACAGAAGGACAGCGTTGCTAGAGGCTCTGGATACTATATTAGACAGTTGTTCCTGTGCCTTATCTTCCTCATGCTCTTCCTCTTCTTCCTCCTCTTCTTCTTCCTCCACTTCTTCCTCCTCTTCCATGGAAGTTTCCTGACTAGGATACAGGAATGGGTCACCTGTCAAGAGTTTATAATGTGGTGACTCTACGCCTCTGGGAGAAAGAGGAGACCCGCAGCGGGACGGTCCACATGAGTGACAGGGTGTCTGATCCCTGAAACCACCGAGAGGAACTCCGCCTCCGTAAAAGTGAGAGAGGGAAGCATGGGAAGCAGGTCTAGAAACTCCAAGCCAATTATCACTGGGATAATCAACAGTAGCTGCCTGTGAATCCTGGTGGAAAAAACATTTGTTAAGCAAAATAGTTTACACTGTAGAAGAAGTTATTATGTGGTAGTTTTTATTGTTATGAAGCTGAGAGACAATTCTAGATATTAAAATGATGACGTGATACTTCATGAGTCTCTGTAAGAAAATTCTCTTTTAGCTTGGCTCCGATCAAAGGTCAGGTTTGGATCATCCTCATTCTTCTTTTTTTTAACAGCTATCATTATGAAATGACATCCTATTGCAGAGACTGGACCACTTCATTGGCATTATAGGAACCGCTCTAAGCTGGTTTAAGTCCTATATATCAGAACGATTTCAGTTTGTACATGTTAACGATGAGTCCTCCATGCATGCCAAAGTTAGTCATGGAGTTCCACAAGGATCTGTCCTCGGACCAATCCTGTTCACTTTATATATGCTTCCTTTAGGCAATATTATCAGGAAATATTCCATAAACTTTCATTGTTATGCAGATGATACTCAGTTATATCTATCGATCAAACCAGATGAAACTAATCAGTTAGCTAAACTTCAAATGTGCCTTCAGGATGTTAAAACCTGGATGACCTGTAATTTTCTAATGTTAAACTCAGATAAAACTGAAGTTATTGTTCTGGGGCCCAAGCACCTCCGTGACGCATTATCTAAAGATATAGTTTCCCTTGATGGCATCGCCCTGGCCTCCAGCACCACCGTGAGGAATCTTGGAGTTATCTTTGATCAGGACATGTTGTTTAAGTCTCACATTAAGCAAATTTCAAGGACCGCCTTTTTTCACCT
>NC_060170.1:29219459-29225720 GCF_021292245.1 Micropterus dolomieu
ATCTATCGATCAAACCAGATGAAACTAATCAGTTAGCTAAACTTCAAATGTGCCTTCAGGATGTTAAAACCTGGATGACCTGTAATTTTCTAATGTTAAACTCAGATAAAACTGAAGTTATTGTTCTGGGGCCCAAGCACCTCCGTGACGCATTATCTAAAGATATAGTTTCCCTTGATGGCATCGCCCTGGCCTCCAGCACCACCGTGAGGAATCTTGGAGTTATCTTTGATCAGGACATGTCGTTTAAGTCTCACATTAAGCAAATTTCAAGGACCGCCTTTTTTCACCTACGTAATATTGCGAAAATCAGGAACATCCTGTCTAAAAATGATGCAGGCTGGATTACTGCAATTCCCTATTATCAGGCTGCTCGAAAAAGTCAATTAAGACTCTTCAGCTGATCCAGAATGCTGCAGCACGTGTTCTGACAGGAACCAGGAAAAGAGATCATATTTCTCCTGTCTTAGCTTCTCTGCATTGGCTTCCAGTAAAATCCAGAATAGATTTTAAAATCATTCTTCTTACCTACAAAGCTCGTAATGGTCAGGCACCATCTTATCTTAAAGAGCTCATAGTACCTTACTACCCCACCAGAGCACTGCGCTCCCAGAATGCAGGGTTACTTGTGGTTCCTAGAGTCTCCAAAAGTAGACTAGGAACCAGAGCATTCAGCTATCAAGCTCCTCTCCTGTGGAACCAGGTTTGAGTTTGGGCTCAGGAGGCAGACACCATCTCCACATTTAAGAGTAGGCTTAAGACTTTCCTCTTTGATAAAGCTTATAGTTAGGGCTGGCTCAGGTGAGTTCTGAACCATTCCTTAGTTATGCTGCTATAGGCCTAGACTGCCGGGGGATTTCCCATGACGCACTGAGCTCCTCTCTCCTCTACTTTCTCTCCCTCTGTATGCAACCTCATCCCATTAATGCATGTTACTAACTCCCCTTTCCGGTAGTCTTGTGCTTTCTCGTCCCTCTCCTCTCTCCTCCTATCACTTCCCGCAGGTGTTTCTGGCTCTGGAGCTGTGGAGTCTGGATCTGTGGTTGCAAGTCACCTGCTGCCCCCATGTTCATGCTCAACACCCTCTGCTACAACTATTGTTACTAGTCCTATTGTTATTATAGTCATTAACATTATGATTATTATCATTAACACTACTATAAATATCTGTACCATTTTTCATTTAGTCTATAGCAATATCACCTTTACTGTCTGTGTATACTGTGTAGGCTGCCTTCTATCCCTCTCTCTCTGTCTCTCTGCCCCCTCTCCCCTCTCTCTCTGTTGCTCTCTCTCTCTCTCTCTCTCTCTCTCTCTCACACCCCCAACCGGGTTTCTGCCTCTTAAAAGGAAGTTTTTCCTTGCCTCTGTCGCCTAGTGCTTGATTGGTTCTTGGTGGGAATTGTAGGGCTTCTGTAAATAACATCACAGAGTACGGTCTAGACCTGCTCTTTTATAAAAAGAGCTCTGAGATAACTGTTGTTGTGATTTGGCGCTATATAAATAAAATTGAACTGAACTGAAATGAACAGCATTAAAAGAAAACACTAAGTACCTCCTTTGTTCCTTCCTCTCCCTCGCCTTGTCTTCTTCCCCTGCCCCCCCTGGCTCCGACATGGCACTCCTGTGATGCCACTCTACTCGTCACCACAGTGCAGCCCTTCAGCAAAGAAGGCGGGGTACTTTTACACGACTTTGCCATCACTCGCCGCATATTAAGTACATCACAGTCTGCTCCACTTCTATGCGGTAGGCTACAGCTGTGAGAGAGGATGTGCTGGGACGCTGTGACGGGTCGACATTGAGCCAGGCGTGCCTCCTCCTGGTGTAGGCTGTCAGAAGCAGAGAGCAGAGTCAGGGTGTCCACGGCCAGTGCCGAAAGGTCCTGGAGTTGACCCAGCTGACAGTCCAACTCCGACAGGCCGTCCTGAATGAATATGACCTTCTCTGAGACCTCCCCAACCATCATGCACATCTCTTCGACTCTAGTGGAAGAAAAATATAAAACAATTAAATAACATTTACAACAGTCAATGCAGTCACCTATAAGCTCATACCAATGTCACAATGTGACTGACTTTTTAATGCCACTGATAGGAGACTTTACACAATTATGACATTCTGTATAATACTTTATAACACAGTCACATTTAAAATAACAGACTACACCATCAAAAAAAGATACACAGACGTGTAAAGCCACATTCTTGCCAGATTGTGGGACAATGTAAACCATATTTACTATTTGTTTTCTAAAAATACATTAACAGTATCACTATTCACTTCATTAATCTATTATTTTTTAGTTTTATTATTTATTATTATTTTAGTTAGAAAAAAGGGCCATTTTTGAACAGCCATGAGTTTGTTGAGAATCAGCTGTCATCTCAGGACTAACATCAACTTAAATACCTGATTATCTAGTATGTACTAGAAATTGTGATTTTGCAGGAGAGGGAAGAGGCCCTGGTAGGTCATCCTCTCAGATAACACAAATTCTGAACAGTCCCTTCAATTCCACATCCTACACTTCTGGTTAATACAAATACAACCTCTCAGCTGTGGCTCTGATCCTGTTGATTTGACTGCTGTGGAGACCTTCACTCTTCTCATGGAAGTAGGCCTGCACACATTTCTCCTCAAACTCATGGAGTTTTTTGCGATCCTCGTGGCCCAGGTAGAGCTCTGGTAAAGATGGGAGATGTGACTTTTTACAAGACATGTGCTGTGAACTAACTTGTAAGATGTGTATAGACAACTGCTAAATTAGTTTTGTAACTACACACATACACACTGCGATACTTACTAAGTCCAGAGCCTCGCTCCTCCCGTTCAGCATCTCCACTACATTTCCTGTACATGGCACTCAAACCTAGGCTCATGTGACTGAGGAGGATAAGGGGTGGTGGCAGCCACGGCCTCTCCTGATAGGTCATTATGTAGCGATAACGATTGTACTTCCACAACTTATTGGATGTTGATGCCATGTCAAAGTAGATGTTGCTGTTATTGAGAAGACAATGTTCATTCAAAGGTAGTCTTTATAACCCTCCATTGTAAAAAATTGTATTCAGAATTTCTTTTATAAAGATGCTTACTTAAAAAACGCAATGAGAACGTTGACCATGATAATATACTGGAAGAACATATAGACAGCCTGGAGGAATGGCGTGATAAAGGAAGCAGGAGGACATGGATTATCGTCGTCACATGCTGTTAACATACACAAACACACACACAGACCATACATCAGCGGCAATCAATAGCTCCATTAACAGTAATACAGGAATACACTGTAAAATGTTTTAGCTCTTGTACATCTTGAAAATAAGTTATATGAACCTTTACCAATCTCTTTACCTCTTTAATGCCACAAATACTTTCAGCCTGAATGTAGAAATGTCAGAAATGTCACATGATGCTAATTTTCAGGATCATAATTTTATTTAGGGGTTGTACCAGAATACCAGAAGGTTTACATGGTTTCACTTTCACCAAAAAAAACACCATACGCTCCATTTTAGCTGCTGAGAGAGGCATCTCACATCTATTCTATTATTTTGTTTGGACTTGCACATGCACTGTACCTAGTAAGGACTACTAGCCAATCAGATGCTGACAAACAAGGTAGTATGATCTGAAAACCCACCGCTTCAGCCAGTAACTGTGGCTTCGGTTCAACCATACATGTTCGAGCCCAAGTGTAATCCTGAGACACTAGAATAACAACCTTAACCAGCTTTGCAACCTAGACTGGTAAAACAGTGGTAAGTGGTAATTTGTAACAAATCAGTCTTTCATAACACAATCTTTGAGGGTGTCTAATGTTCGGTAGGGAGGGTGGGGGGTGAGAGGAGGCAGCGGGCGGACATCTTGTCACTATGTGTGCTGCAGCTCAGTTTTTGAGGGCGTGCCTGAGTAGTCGCTAGGCGAGCATTATGGCTCGTGTTACATAGTGATGCAGATAGGTTACAAAAGTAAAGGCTGAACTCCAATCAGGCTGCTCTTTATGCAGTTCAGGAGCAGTGTTTTCTGTGGGAGATGGTAACTCCCTTTGGGGTGGACTTTGCAAACCTATTACATCCACAAAAAAGATAAATAACACAATAAAGGAAAGGGAATAAGCCAAAAAGCATAATATGACCTCTTTTATATACCATTCTAAATTTTCACTGGGGACATGATTTGACACATGATGTGCAGGACTGACATATCGTATTGTAAAACAGAGCCTCAACTAAAGCATTTAATTGAAATTACTTTAGCCATTATACCAAAACTTTACAGTCCCATGGCATCTACAGTATATGTTGTACACATATCAACACGCATAAACCGCTGCATTAAAGTTACCAGAGTCCTGAAACAATAAGGATAATCACCCCAGTCACCTTTAGCCTGCAATTAATAACACACATATTAATACAAAGGTGAAGCATCACTTCTCAAACAAGTATCACTTAAAATGAGGTGACACTGATTGATTGAATGACTGAATGACCGACCTGGATTTTCCACCAGTTATATGATTCACTTTGCTTTAACTTTTTACTTTACCTGATCTGAATGTGTCTTTTCAAGTGGCAAGTTGACCTTGATGCACCTCCACCTCCTCTAAGAAACTCAAGGCCAAAGTCACCTAACTTTGACTGTGTTAAATTATCACTAGTTAATAAGTATTTCTGTTGAACTACTAACCATATATCTCTGATGCATAGACCTCTCCAAAGATCATCCAGTAGGGCTGGAAGACTACGTCTCGAGCTAGGCTCCAGGACGGCTCCTCATTTGGTGAAAGGATGGCCTTCCTGGACACACCAAAGCTCAGCAGCACTATTGCCATCATCACCACTATGAAGAACATGTTACTGGTCTGAGTAGACACAGAGGGAGGAGAAAGAGGTGACTAAAAAAAAACACTTTTCCACTTTCTCTAACAAGTAGTGTGCAGTCTCTACCCACCATTTTAGTGATCATGGTGAGGTAAGGGCCAGCATGCTGATTGACAGCTAGCAGATCCATCACCCTGACGAACCAGAAGATGATGTCCAGACAGTAACTGATGCGTCCTGCCGTCCGGTATGGATTAGCAAACCAACGCATTGCCAGTCCAGCCAGGAAGAGTAGGACGGCTATGAAATCTGATACATTCCAGTACTCTGAAAACCAAATCTTCAGCTTCTGGCTCAGCTTCCTCGGCTCGGACATTAGTACCTTATAAAGTATAGTAAAGGTATATATTAAGATTTTTTTTGTTATGTAGCATAAAGCTGTAGAAAATGTATGTAGCAAATGCACATAAATAGTTAAATAATTTCAAATGGGAAAGAAGAGAAATAAATAAGATAACACGTCTCTCTACTGGCTCTCTCACCTCTCTGGTTTTCTCCACTGCAGTGGACAAGATGTAAGCTATGACCAGCCACTCCTGAACACTGGGTTGATCCCCCATCTCCACTAGTACAACGTACGAAAATAACATCAGAAAGGCCAAGTAGGACATCTGAAGTGGAAACAGAGACAGAGATACAGAACAATTAGAAAAACATACATTAAATATCAAACATGCTGCATCAAAGACAAGGACGTACTCTCATCCAATCTGTGTAATGTGTTTTCAGTATAACAACACACATAACACCTACTGTGTGAAACCAGAACTTGACAACAGGAGCTGTGTAGAATTCATAGATTCTTTTGACCCAGGACAGACAATGCATGGTCATAGAAGATACAGTTTCTGACACGGGACTAAGACATTTGTCATGGAAAGACAGGCCTCGCTCTGCATCCTGACTGACCTATGAGAGTAGAGCAGGACAAGAGAAGAGAATGGAAGACAAGACAAGAGACGTAAAAATATTAGGATTCCAGTTCCAGTTTAAATAAAACAGTGCTGGATAAGTGCACTACTGGCACTTTACCGCGTGATTAGCTCCCTCAGGGGTTGGTCCTGACTTCACAGAGTCCAGTCCAAACAGCATTGCCTCATGGAATTGTGGAACATGGCACATTTCAGCTTTGCTTTTAAACTCCAGTAGCAAGATGGCAGGGGGCAGAAGAAGGCTCAAAACTATCTGAAAGAAAGAGTGTGTCATGTAAGCCTGTACATCCAGAAAGACAAGGAAACCATCAAACATATGTTTAATTAAGCAATATTTTTAAGTTGACATTGAATCAAATTACTAAAGCTGATGATACAAGGGGCAACATTTTTAGGGCAATGTTGCTGGGCAATCTTGCTAGTGGCAAGTCCGACTA
>NC_060170.1:29225820-29274749 GCF_021292245.1 Micropterus dolomieu
TTTGAGGGTGTCTAATGTTCGGTAGGGAGGGTGGGGGGTGAGAGGAGGCAGCGGGCGGACATCTTGTCACTATGTGTGCTGCAGCTCAGTTTTTGAGGGCGTGCCTGAGTAGTCGCTAGGCGAGCATTATGGCTCGTGTTACATAGTGATGCAGATAGGTTACAAAAGTAAAGGCTGAACTCCAATCAGGCTGCTCTTTATGCAGTTCAGGAGCAGTGTTTTCTGTGGGAGATGGTAACTCCCTTTGGGGTGGACTTTGCAAACCTATTACATCCACAAAAAAGATAAATAACACAATAAAGGAAAGGGAATAAGCCAAAAAGCATAATATGACCTCTTTTATATACCATTCTAAATTTTCACTGGGGACATGATTTGACACATGATGTGCAGGACTGACATATCGTATTGTAAAACAGAGCCTCAACTAAAGCATTTAATTGAAATTACTTTAGCCATTATACCAAAACTTTACAGTCCCATGGCATCTACAGTATATGTTGTACACATATCAACACGCATAAACCGCTGCATTAAAGTTACCAGAGTCCTGAAACAATAAGGATAATCACCCCAGTCACCCTTAGCCTGCAATTAATAACACACATATTAATACAAAGGTGAAGCATCACTTCTCAAACAAGTATCACTTAAAATGAGGTGACACTGATTGATTGAATGACTGAATGACCGACCTGGATTTTCCACCAGTTATATGATTCACTTTGCTTTAACTTTTTACTTTACCTGATCTGAATGTGTCTTTTCAAGTGGCAAGTTGACCTTGATGCACCTCCACCTCCTCTAAGAAACTCAAGGCCAAAGTCACCTAACTTTGACTGTGTTAAATTATCACTAGTTAATAAGTATTTCTGTTGAACTACTAACCATATATCTCTGATGCATAGACCTCTCCAAAGATCATCCAGTAGGGCTGGAAGACTACGTCTCGAGCTAGGCTCCAGGACGGCTCCTCATTTGGTGAAAGGATGGCCTTCCTGGACACACCAAAGCTCAGCAGCACTATTGCCATCATCACCACTATGAAGAACATGTTACTGGTCTGAGTAGACACAGAGGGAGGAGAAAGAGGTGACTAAAAAAAAACACTTTTCCACTTTCTCTAACAAGTAGTGTGCAGTCTCTACCCACCATTTTAGTGATCATGGTGAGGTAAGGGCCAGCATGCTGATTGACAGCTAGCAGATCCATCACCCTGACGAACCAGAAGATGATGTCCAGACAGTAACTGATGCGTCCTGCCGTCCGGTATGGATTAGCAAACCAACGCATTGCCAGTCCAGCCAGGAAGAGTAGGACGGCTATGAAATCTGATACATTCCAGTACTCTGAAAACCAAATCTTCAGCTTCTGGCTCAGCTTCCTCGGCTCGGACATTAGTACCTTATAAAGTATAGTAAAGGTATATATTAAGATTTTTTTTGTTATGTAGCATAAAGCTGTAGAAAATGTATGTAGCAAATGCACATAAATAGTTAAATAATTTCAAATGGGAAAGAAGAGAAATAAATAAGATAACACGTCTCTCTACTGGCTCTCTCACCTCTCTGGTTTTCTCCACTGCAGTGGACAAGATGTAAGCTATGACCAGCCACTCCTGAACACTGGGTTGATCCCCCATCTCCACTAGTACAACGTACGAAAATAACATCAGAAAGGCCAAGTAGGACATCTGAAGTGGAAACAGAGACAGAGATACAGAACAATTAGAAAAACATACATTAAATATCAAACATGCTGCATCAAAGACAAGGACGTACTCTCATCCAATCTGTGTAATGTGTTTTCAGTATAACAACACACATAACACCTACTGTGTGAAACCAGAACTTGACAACAGGAGCTGTGTAGAATTCATAGATTCTTTTGACCCAGGACAGACAATGCATGGTCATAGAAGATACAGTTTCTGACACGGGACTAAGACATTTGTCATGGAAAGACAGGCCTCGCTCTGCATCCTGACTGACCTATGAGAGTAGAGCAGGACAAGAGAAGAGAATGGAAGACAAGACAAGAGACGTAAAAATATTAGGATTCCAGTTCCAGTTTAAATAAAACAGTGCTGGATAAGTGCACTACTGGCACTTTACCGCGTGATTAGCTCCCTCAGGGGTTGGTCCTGACTTCACAGAGTCCAGTCCAAACAGCATTGCCTCATGGAATTGTGGAACATGGCACATTTCAGCTTTGCTTTTAAACTCCAGTAGCAAGATGGCAGGGGGCAGAAGAAGGCTCAAAACTATCTGAAAGAAAGAGTGTGTCATGTAAGCCTGTACATCCAGAAAGACAAGGAAACCATCAAACATATGTTTAATTAAGCAATATTTTTAAGTTGACATTGAATCAAATTACTAAAGCTGATGATACAAGGGGCAACATTTTTAGGGCAATGTTGCTGGGCAATCTTGCTAGTGGCAAGTCCGACTACTTACAGTGTTTTTACCATGGCAAATGCGTTGCATGCAAACTCCTTAAACTTCACAAAATTTTTGTTTTAATCTGTTTTGGGGTTTTGTATTACTTAAACACATATTACTTGTGACAGAAATTCACTCATCAATGTCAAAAAGGATGTACAGGGATTGGACTGAGTGAAGCAGACCTTGAGATGATCACTGCTAACGGCATCTCCCGTCCAGACAACCAGACCAAACAGACCAAACGTCACCCAAGCGAACTGGGATAAGTGCTAAGATAGCCCAGGTCGGACCTAAGGCTATTCTACTACCCAGCCTACTCCTGGCTAATGTCCGGTCGCAGAAAAACAAAACTCAGCAACAGGAAATCAGAGACTGCTATTCCCTCATCTTTACCAGCATGTGAAACCAGCATCACAGAGAACCTGACATGATCATCTCACATCTCCACGCTGATAAAGAAAGCTCAGGAACGTTGTCAGTTTCTTAAGGAAACTTAAGAAGGCAAAATTCCCATGCCAAGTTCTTAATAACTTTTACAGAGTAGCAATAGACTGGACTGGAAACATTACAAACTGACGTAGGATGTGCACGGCCCAGGACAGGAGGGTTCTGTAGTGGGTGATTCAAACCACTCAGAAAATCACTGGTACCCATTTACCAAGAATCAGTTACATCAGTGAGGTGAAGTGCCTGCGCAGAAAAGACAGCCACAGCCTGATCACCCAGCTGACATCTGGCCAGAGGTATGGAAGTATTCACTGTCATACTACCAGACACCAGAGCAGCTTCTTTCCCCAGACTACTAATTCATCCTCAGCCCTCTCGCTATGTAAAATAGTTTTATTATACTACTGTATATAATAAACATTTGTTTTTGTGAGTAGAATAAAGGCCACTACAAAACCTTTTTATACAACCGTGTGTTGTAAAATGATAAATAAATCTATCATGACCTTCTACCTTGTTTACCTTCAAAACTGAGTTTTTTCTCATGTTGAGTGGACCAGTCCAGAGATCTGTGAGGAGGGTCTGAGTGCAGGAGTGTGAGACGAATGGTCTATGACATGAGGAGACGGCCATCTGCAGACAGGTAAAGTGGCTCCATGCCTCCATCTCTGAAGTCAACAGCTTCATGGCCATCTGCTCATTCTGACGAAATGCACAGTCTAACACATCCACCGCCAGCTGACCAAACTCACTAAGACGCAGACACAGGAGAGACATGCAATCATGCAGGTTTTCATTGAAACAATTGCATAAAGTCCATGATTTAAATATATATATATATATATATAGATATACACACACACCAAAACTCACCAGTACTGCTAAACAACTCAAGATAACTGCTTTTACGGCTAATACAAACCTTTTTTAGGTTGCAACTGTCCCCATATGTTGACTACTGACAACACACAGAGTAACATATATACACTCACAGCGAGTATGTCTTGAATTGCTCTGCAATGTTGTCGTCCATACTGCTCTGCCGTGCCTCAGAGGCCATGGAGCGGTACAGCTTGCAGGCCACAGTGGCACGTGCCAGCGCTTCCTCGCCGTGCTGCCACAGGAACAGTGCCATCGGCTGACGTTGATGAAGCACAGCCCACACAAACAGGTCATTGAAGTTAAAGGGAACCAGCAGTGGAGCATCGGCAAGGCCACGGCTGAACGTGATCTCTCGACTGCTCCCGGGTGACACATCTTGCTCCTAGATGGAAAAGTAAAATGTGTGGACAAAAGAATCGACAATGGAATGGAAATAAAGGAGAGATGGCACAAGGAAAAAAAATAAAGTGAGAAAAAAAGGAAAAAAGGGGAGAAAGAAGGGCAAAATGACAACACAGTTTGTAATGTAAAAATAAAATGTTATACAAGGCTATTTTAAAGAAGTTAGGGCTGCCTTTGAGATCTAAAAGGTGTCTCCTTAAAAGAGTAACATGGCTATAAAATGAAAGAGGTATACAGGACTAGAGATTTTTTTCCAGCATGTAATGCATAATTTAAAAAAATCACACACCAACCTTGGGTTTGTAGGGCTGAGCAGTTCTACAGAAAGGCAGGTCCTGGCGACTCCTGCCCATCTTAGAATTTGGTATTAATCCCCGTCTCTGTTTGGACAAGGAGGTGGAACTGTCCCGTCTACCCCCCTGTACACACCGTAACAACGAGGAGAATGCATTATTTGTGAAAAAGGTCAAGCAAAATTAGGATTTCAAAAACAAAAGATATATAGGATATATAGGTTTATAGGATATTTTCTAATGATCACTGCTCACTTTGTCCTGCAGGCGGCTGTAGGCAGCTCTAAAGTTTTTCCGTGTGTAGGTGCTGCGGTACGCTCCTCCTATAAGGTATTCTATCACCAGGCCCATGTCAATGAGAGAAAGACGGTAACCTATGGGAAGAGAAGTCTACACACACACACGCGCACACACACACACACAGAGTAAATACACATTAACTATATGTGGTAGATATGGCTGCTACAGTAAATAAAAAACAGTATCTATGTCCTGTGGCTCAGGATATAGAGCGGGTTGGCCGTTACTCGGAAGGTTGGCGGTCCAATCCCCGCTCCCCCAGGTTGCATGTCGAAGTGTCCTTGGGCAATGATACTGAACCCCGAATTGCTCCCTGGCGGCAGTTACTTTCTGTTTGAGCACTTAGGCTCAGTGTATGAATGTGTGTGACTGGTGAATACAGATGTAGTGTAAAAGCACTTTGAGTGGTCGAAAAGACTAGAAAGGCGCTATACAAGTACGGAGCATTTACATTTACATACAAATACGGAGCATTTACATTTATATATAGTGTAAAAAATGCAGCTCTACTCAATATCCTGTGTAAAAGCCAATAATGTCTGAGTAAACAGTGTTGTCTGCAGTGTAACGGTGTAACATTTTCACTAATCACCTGTTTCGCATCTTCAACAAGGTGGTGGAGGAAGCGGCCCGTCTGCCCCTGCGATTGTGGAGGGAAATTTTTGTTCAGAGAGAATAGACAAGTAGACAGAAAACACCAAAAACCAAATCAGATCAAAAACAAAATCTGCTTTTTAACACAGTTGCATATTGCATACACAGTTCTGGGATCCTTCGCTCGTTTATTAGGGGGACTTATTATCCCAGAGTTATGAATAAGTAAACAGGCTTTAATACACAAAAGATTAAGGCAGCGTGGAGAAAGCCAAGTGTGAGTATACTTACAACAAAGAGTTTTGTGATCTCAAAAGCATCCTAAAACAACTGGGAAAATACCCTGAATGCAATTGACCGCAGAATTTATTGGTGCAAAACACTTACAGCGCATTATTGTGATTTCAGTCAAAGCCAGAGTTTTGGAATTTCTGCTTCAAGTGTCACAAACAAAAGAAGTGAATTTCTTCTGTTTGTGTAGCAAAGTGCGAGCCAAGGAGAAACAAAAGAGGAAACAGTCCAGCTAAACAAAACAAACAGAAGTACTGTGGGGAGAAAATATTTTCTAACAAGATCTTTTACTAATAGCATTTTTTTTTTATTTACTTCATTGCTGCATTTCTATTCTTAACCAATGAGACAAATACAAAATAACAAAATTTGAAGGAGATGGAGTGTCATAAACATTAGCAGTAGATACTTAAATATATTCTAATACATAATAATATATATATTATAATACAGTACCGTGTTATAGAGCTCCTCAAGGCGATCCACAGTGAGGAAGCGGCTCATAGTCATGCCATTGTCAATCAGTAGTTTGACAAAACTGACCCGGTCCATCACCAGAGCATCCAGCATGGCCTGCTCCAACGACCCCACCTACATTCAGCACACAATTATTATGATTACATAACAACTATGAAGATTTTGAGAATGAATTCTTATGTGCACTAATGCCATATAATTACACCACAGCTTGCAGATGCACCTGCCAATGCTGTCCGTACACCAGGACATTTTTCTGTGCAATGTCAGCCCTGTCCCAGGCTAGAGCCATACTCAGCTGCTCTGCAGGAGTGGCCTTGGTTCCTGTTCATTATACAGAACAAATAACACACAAACAGAACTTATATTGTGCATTGCTAGACTATAACACACATTTCCTAGACTATAACACACCTTTGTCCCGGCTGACATTTCAACTTGTCATAGCAGGAAAAGCACATGTCTAACATTAATGATTGTTGTTCCATTCAAGTGCACCACTAAGTCTTGCCGTGCTTGCCTAATAACAAGCCTGGAACCGATAAACTACGATTGTTAATCAATCACACCTGTGTGTTTCCTGCTATGATGTGTAAAAATGTCTGCAGTGAAAAATATCACAACCAAGAGGAATAAAATAAGTACCCTTAAGAGTAGTTGTCAAAATGGCTGCATCAGGTGCCATTTGGTCCTCTGACTCTGAGTCATAGATGGTTATCTGTTGTTCAAAGACATATTGAAGTGGTGTGAGAAGTCCATGTGCTCAATCCTAACACATTCCCAAATGGTGTTTTACTTACAGACTGCCTGTGATCCATACACTGCAAGAGGAGACTGTAGAGCTGAGAGGCTTCTGCTCTCTCTACTCCAAACACATCTCCAATCCTGACAAGGAAGTCCTCTTTAATGTCAGCATCCAACTGCCTAAAACATTTAGTGAACAGGTAAGTTATATGTTTGACAAATCTGCGTATTAAACAGTTACATAAGGTACAACAACACTGTTGAACTAAACAGATTCATTTTACACAGCTGGGTACATTCATCACACCTTCTACACAGAGAGTGATTAAGTGTCCTTGGGCAAGATACTGAACCCCAAATTCCTCCCGAAGACTGTGCGAGTATGATTAATTCGTTTCTGATGAGCAGATGGCACTTTGTATCTGCCATCAGTGTGTGAATGTGACATGTAGTGTAAAGCACTACACATTAGTACAAGTACATTTACCATTTTAACATGCATACCTGTCATGAGCAGTCTGCTTGTGTAAGAAGGCGAGCAGGTCAGCGGCCTTGCCCGACCCCTCGAACACAAACACTGGCACAGGGGGCACACTGCTAACATAGTCCAACACTGTGGACACAATGGCAGGGCCTCCCTCCACCACCACACACACCACAGGCACTCCTTGGTTCAGTCCTTCAGTCAAGAAGGGGGGGAGAGATCACATCAGTCACATCAAACCCCGCTGCTTTTCTCACCTCCCATATATATCGCACAGAAACACTTGACTTGACTCACGAGGGTGTATCTTCTGTAGTTGGATGTGTTTCTCCAGCTTCCTCCTGAGGCCTTGCTGGCAGCCATGTTTTCCCAGCGTTCCATCATCCACCAACAGAAAGTGGGAGTGGAAACCATTAAGACAGGCCCTCTTGCTCAAAGGGTTACCCAGTGGCTGGTAGGGCCTGAACACCTGAACCATGAGTGAAAGTCACGTCAAGAGCCAACCAGGAGACACTGGCATTTGTAAGATGTAATCTCATTGAACAATACATAAGATTTTAGTACTCACGTCTCTACCTATAAGGTCCACGTTGTTGTCAATGACTCCCCATGGTGTGATGCCGACTGTGTTTCTCTTCCTCAGGTCATGGCCCCCAAATGTTTTAACTGCCTCACCCACATACTTAGACACACCTAGAAAATATGTAAAGAGCAGCTAAATGCAAAGCAAATATACAATTCAGCAGTATAAATAAAGAATTCAGCTGACTTAAGACTGCCATTAAATTAGTCTTTGTGCAACTGCGAACAAATGGACGTAGCATGCCGGTACGCCCCACAGATTAGACCCAGGGACATTGGAAATTAATGTATTGGCATCCTTACAAATTAACAGCGTACTTGAGTTTACACAGCGCAAGAAAATGAACAGGAGGTATTTTTATAACAGCATGTCATACAGAAATGTACATGCTATTCAATATTTTACCTTCTGGTAACTGGAGATCAGTACACACACAGGTTTTAAAACCATTTGTAACACCTACCTGTATTAATGCCATCAGTGAGTATCCATGCCCCTGTGCTGACAGCAGCAGTGATCAGCCCTTTGCTGAAGGCCTGCTTGACTTTAGGGGGCAGGGTGAAGTTTTCTGAGCCTCCCTGGACGATGAGTAATAGCTTGGGTCTCTCCATCTGCCACTCCCTCAGCATCAGTTGGAGCAGCACCTCTGGTTTCGAGTCCACAGCCACACGAACATACTGGACAGGAAACATATGGTACTGTTAGGGGTTGAAAGGCTCTTTGCGCTCCCTTCTCAGGCACTGCTAGTGAGACTGTTTTGTTAGTACCGCTTGAAGTAGATATCTTTCATAATAGCAAACCAAAGCTTGTTTATACAACCATCAAAATCCAAATCTCTGTCTTTGTCCCTCCCGGACAAACATTTACCGTAGAAAATGGGACTAAAGCAATAAAAACTAGGTATGATAATGGTGCAAAACAAAATTATTTTCCTTTGGCCTAGAAATACATATACTGTACAGTTAGCTCACTGACCTTAGCCCGGCAGACGCGTGTGGCTGTGTCCTGAAAGTCTATGGTCCCATAGGCATTGGTGGGACTGGCTTTGGTATGGAGCTCTATGGACCAGTTCTCTTCCATGTCCTGTCCAGGACCAGGATAAAGGGATATAGGGGGAGGGGACTCTTGCCAAGTGTGCTCCCCCATCAGGCGGCCACAACAACATCTGGCCAATGGAAACATTAATATAAGTATAGCAGGTGAAGGGAGGAAAACCAGAGCACCTCAAAATCAAGATAGGGTTGTTATTGGTATAAATCACACACAGGCACCTGACAGGCCTCCACCTGACCTATTTAAGCCAGGCTACAATTAATCCCCCTGTTCCTGTCTCCCTCCCTTCCTCTTCACCTCCCTTTGTCCTTGGGTAGACGTCTCTATGTTCAGTTGTTCATCATTTTTCAGCCCACAAAATTCACACACATCTCTCATTCATTCAAACTCCCACACTGTTGATAACCTCCTTCCCTTATGTTTTTATACATGGATATTAACAAAATAAAAGACCTTACTACTTTCCTTAAGCCAGGATGTGACACAGTAAAACAATTACTTCCATTCTAAATATGTAATGGCATCAACAAGACATGAGAGAAACAAAAAAAACCGAAAAGGGGTAAATAGTTAAATAAACGGTGTAGGAAAAGTGACACATACGTAAATCACCACAATAATAAAACAAGAGCTTCACTGGAATGGGGGGTAGGCCATAGGAGGTGAATGTAATGCGTTTGAGGATGGTATAAAGACAAACACACAATTAATAAATTATACCTGATCAAGTTTTGGCATACTTGGCATACTGGAATACATCTGTAAGAAACAGGAAATAACACATTATCAAAGAATCCACGCAATTTCTATTCCTGGAAGGAAGGGCTGACTTCCAAATAGTTTTTCGCTCAGAAAATCTTTCTAACCACTGCTGTTAATGTTATACTACGTACTAATAAATCAAATCATTCTGTATTTCTTCTGAGAATCATAAAAATGTGTACTTTGAACACTTTTTTGGAAGCTCATCAATGTAATCTGATTCCAGTTTACCTGTGTAGGTCCCGAGAGGAAGGGATAAACTTCACACACTCTCTCTTGAAGAAGGTTTCCTCAATCCAAGACTTTCGTGACTGGGATAAAAAGAGAACATATTTACTTACAGTAAACAGATCCTGGAGCAGCTAAGCACTATATTTTCAAATGCATTGTCAAACTCATCTTCCAGCAAGAAAACACACTGTCCCTGAAAAGAAATGTAATCAGTGACCTTCTCAGTGAAGCGCATTGCACTGCTGGCAGCAGCCTACATGCCCACAGGGAACTAACTCCCTGTCACAGGAACCTGAACTACACTCAACATTTACGGGATGTGAGATATAACAGTCAACCTCCCATTGAACTTCACAGAAGACTTTTTTTCATGCTTTGCCTGGTTTTTCAAGGTCTAGCCTGCTCCTGTGCTCCATTTCCCAGACAAATTTAACAATGGCCTCACTCAGTAGAGCATTGTTGGTAGGAAAAACATACACACATCCCCTTCCTGCGATTCGTAAACATGGCTGGGAGCTGGAGTGCTCCCTCTCTGGGTCAGACTGTGCAAACACTAAACAAGGTCCTGAAGTGTGGCTGATTTATAGACAATAAACCTCATTAGTTTATCATGTGCTGCAGCGGCAATTTTATAATTGCCACATGACTAACAATGAAACATTGAATCAACTAAAGTACTAATTTTATATCCTTTGCTCTATATGGGCATGTATTCATATGGTTAGTTATGCAGATGTATAGCAAAAGCGTCTGTTAATATTATTCCATAATTAAAGAGGTGGGCAAACATGTGAGGCAGTTCTGCATGAAACTTCCCTTATTAGAATTGACAATTATTCAAACAGATAAAATATTGCATTGTGTAACATAATAACTCACGGTATAACATAATAACTCTGTTTCTATCAGGACATTCACAAGAAACTGTAACCTCTCTTGACTTGTCAGCTTCACAGCTGTAACATTGTTTCTGATGACTAGCCTATTCCATGCACTATATTTAATGAGGTTATCGTGTAAAATCATTATCTGGTAGTTAATCATCAGATACAGAGTTACAAACATACACTGTTTTCCTCTGAAATGCTGTGCAGACAAAATATAAAGTTTCACAAAATGTAGGTTAAATACATACTGCAGAAGAACCAGAGTCCTAGTAGCTTTTACTCAGCAAGTAACGTTATGTTAGCTAAGTAATTAATAAGTCATGTAAGTTAACACCAGGGTTAAGTTAGTTTAATTTGCTATTAGTTTGCCATTGGTAGCTTGTTTACAGCTATTACCTTAAATAGCTCCGTGTCAGAGCTTCAAGTCAATTTGTGAGAGGATGAACAAGACAGATGAGAAGTGATTTGGTGTCAATATATTCAGAAATGAGCAAGCTATTAAAAATACATCCTTGAAAGGGACATATGTTAGGCATCATGACACTGATAATGGTGTTAAGGGATTTCCTAAGGGCTTTCCAATAAACTAATAGAGTTGTGAGAGTGGTGAGAAGTGTTCCAAGACACATGAGAAGTGGTTTAATGTCAATTTATTCATAAGTGAACAAGCTACTGAAATTAAAACCTTGAAATGTGCATACTTTAGTGTCAAGTGTAATGTTAAGGGATTTTCTAAGGGCCTTTTCACAAACTTACAGCTGAGAAAGTTATGAGAGGATGTCAAATACCTGTGAGTGGTGGTTTGATGTCAATATATTATAGCAAGCTACTGAAATTACAACCTTGAAATGTGCATAATTAAGGAAATAGGTGATTGATGGAGGATTTTTATTTACAAACTCATGTGTGAATTAAATGTTTATGGGCTGTCACTTTCTATAATGGCAGTGGTTTGAGTTTTTAGTGTTAGTGAAAAACAAAGAAATTATGCAAGATTGAAATGAGTCGTAGGCCAGGCTATCGCACTTTTACGACGGTCCCAACTATGCCTGTAATGGCATATGGTAATGGTGGGTTCAGTCCTTTGAGCTCTCAACTGCGTTTCCATTATTGGTGATTTCAAGTTGATCAAAACGATGAAACGTAACAGCCGCGAAAACCGACAGATGTGAAATATTAAGGTTACAATAAAGTCAGTAACGTTGATTAGGCTATCCAATTAAATATAACATAAGGCACTGTAGAAAGATATTATTTATCTAAAGTGCATGCTGGAGACGATATTTAAATACAAAGCTGAGGAAACTGGTTTTACTAATCTGTGACATTTAGCTAAATTACAATGTTGCAAACAAATGTAAACTTTGATAACATTAGCTGTTAGCTAACGACAATAGCCTAAGTGGTGATAAATAGCTTGACACGTTATAATAAGTATAAATAGCGGAGCTGTTTGTACAAACACGCTGGGCTCTTCAGTACATCACATAAATATTAACGTTAGTACATAAGTTAACTTACCATGGCTGTACACTTAAGTTAAACACCTGTAATTCACATGTAAGTCATGAGTCTACATGTATCTTGAGTCTAATCCCACCATTTCATCATTACACCCGTGACAAGCACTGACTGTCTGCCCTTTTATCAGCCGCCGGTCCAAAGGGCAGCCACAGCCTTTCCCAGAAGCCTTGAGGAGTTCATGGCCTCCTTCAGACAGATCCAGGTCTATTAACAAATGGAAGTGATAATATAGAGTCCCCCATCCTGGTCCTAGTCCACAGGGAGGGAGATGTGGGAATGGTAATCAGTGAAAGTAGGCAATAACTTTGATTTGACTGAAAATTGATATTCAAATTATATAGGGGGTTTTGGACCACATCTAAGTGTACATGCTCTATCAGGACAGTGGAAGATTAATTTTCATGTATACAACACATCCAATTTAAGACAAAACACGATTGTGTAATTGGTATTTATTGCCTTATATAGACTGCGAAAGGATGCTCAATATGTTACAGTTTCATGGTTTGACTGTGTGATCTGTTAAATTTGTATTTACTGTATATTGTCACGTGTGTGTAATTTGCTACCATATTTCCATATTGGTGATGATCAAATAGCGGGTCTGCCAAATACTTTGAATTTTATTATCATTTTAAAGTAAACCAAACTAAAATTACACGAGTATAGAAAACAGTTGTATCAGTACCATGTCATGTAGATAATACACTGAAGCCTTTAGTAAGGTGTTTTGAAAAAAATATATTTCGTTCTACAACTCAGTCACACAATCAATAAACAACAACTTTAGGATGAGTTAAATAAAAATAACATGCTCTGAAAGATATTAATATGACCTGTTATGCATAGCCCCAGCTTAATAACCTAATTTCTTTAACATTAGGCTTGCACAGTAGGGATTCTGCACAAAATAAAAAGCATGTTGTACACCAGTCTGTCTGAAACACTTAACAGAAAGCTGTTTTAAATAGATATTCTTTTTATAAGAAAACTAGCTATCTGCTATTTAAGGATGGATGGGCAACCTTTAGAAGAAGTGGATCCCCACTGTAACAAGAACAGTATTGCTGTAGTGTATATCTCATTGATCTCACTGAGATCTTACACCAGCATGCCGCTCACTTGCTACACCCTTTATCACTCTGACAGGGCTGGCAGTCTGCGACATCAGGTTGTTGCATCTCACCTGGATGCATTTCATCAAGTCTATCTGCTGAAAAGCATCACATTTTCATCATGATGCTTGCCTGCTGCTGATCGCTGCACCTATCTATCATCTTCAGGTTTCCATGGCATCAGAAGACGAATCTTTGACTTTTGTCTTGTCTTTTGTTGTTTGGGAATGGTCGTTGGCATCTTCTAGCAGTGAAAGGTCAAGTTCGGGTAAGGGGACCCTCCAGTACTGGAAGGAGTTGTAAGTGGAGTCTTCAGCGTTGGTGTCTTCATCAGCCTGAGAAAGAGAGAATGACTGAGGTCAAAGCAGCAAACAGTGACATTTTAGAGTGGCTGCACTGGTGAGATCAACCTAAACTGGACTAAATCAGAGCCATAGTTCACCCTCTGACATTTGACAGACCGCTGGGAATACAGCGAGCTATCCAGCTGGTAAAGGGTGACATCTAGTGGACTGCTATTACACCTAAACTGCCGACTTCTGCTGTATGTTATAAAGTATAACTTACTTTATCATTAGAAATAACAGTCTCTGAACCCGCGCAGTCCTCTCGAGGGCGTTTCTTGGAGCTCGTGGGCGCGCTGGAGCTGCGACGGTCCTGGAAATTTCCAGAAGTCTGCACCGTCAAAACACTTGCCGCGTGCTTCCTTGTGTCGCAGTGTGTGGCCTTGCGATGATAAAGAGCCGCTTCTTCTTGTTTCTCAGGGTCCTCGAAGTAGTACGGTCTCTTTCTGGAGCGGCCGCCCAGTAAAGCCATCAGGGACGGCTGACTCAGACCCCCGGTCGGAGCCATGCTTCCCAGCTGCATGTCAACACTGCAAAGTGAGCGGTAGCATCTTTTGGAGGGAGAGTCGTGCAGCAGAGCGTCCTCGGCGCGTCTCTTCGCCATGAACGTCAGCTCCGTCGGTGCACTAAACCAAACCAGCGGTAAGGCAAACAACACGTGGTACTAAAAGACGCCGAGTCCAGCCGCTTTTCACTGCCTAATGTTTTGCGTGGATGACTTCAACAAAACATTCAGCACCGGTAGCAAAATCATTGAGAGGCAGTCGGGATGACCAATCAGAGGGGAGTAAACACAGTCGCTTCCTGTGGCGGGTACATTCAGGATGATCCGTGCTTTCACTTTATCTGGATCTGGACCAGGATTTTACTAGAAACAGTAGTGATAGGAATGTCGGCTCTTTGAAAGGAATCGGTTTAGATTCAACTTTATTGTCATTATGCAAAGTATGGGTACAGAGCTAATGCAGTTTGCATCTAACCAGAAATATAGCCTAGTGTTTTTACAGATGAGTTTATATTATATCTTCATGTAAATGACATTGTCTTTTACACATAGTTATGTTATTCTTTTATAACTTGAACATCTGTTTATTCCATATTTATATATTTTTACATTTATTTATGTCAACTGTATGTTTATGTCTAGCACCTAATCACCAGAGCAAACTCCTCCTACCTTTAAGATACTGCTTGGCAATAAAGCTCTTTCTGATTCTGATTCTTCTATATGTACAGTGGAGTTACTATATATAAATATTAAACAATGTGAATATACTAAAAATGTATAGAAGAGAATTGGACAGAGTTAAAGAATGGAGAGTGCAAATGTAAGGATGTATGCCTTTGTATGAACAGCAATTTATATGGCACAGTTGGTTAATGTACAGTAACCGTGTAGGGGTTCAGCCTGTGTAAAAATATAAGAAATAAGTAATAAATAGTAAATAAATAATAGTCACTGCCTAAGTTACATTCTTATTAGTTGTAAGACATAAATATGCACGATTCTTCATCTGCAGTACATGGAAATATTCTGTCATAGTGATGGTTAAAAAGTGGGATATTTCAAGAATAACTATCCTAGTTGTATAACAACCTAAATAACACCCTACTAATGAAAACTGAATAGTATGGTTCATAAATAAATGACACAACTCTATTCAGACACACACTGTATATTTCAGTTAGTAAAAGTAAACCGACACATCACTAAGAAATAGACCTACTGAGGTCAAAGTCCAATTCCTCCCGCTGAACCCTTAAGAACATGTTGACCAGTCAGAGCAAATAAAGTTTATCTAAAATGTTCATGATGATGATTTTTCATAGTAACTGTTAAATGTTTTTTTTCTATCACTGTTATTCCCCAACATGCATGTTGTCTAAATGTTGTTTCAAAGCCTTCTCAGGACTACAGTCCTGCTGGTTGAAAAAGAGTCCTTTATTTATAAGTTTTTGTCAGCTCAAAAGTTGTCAAATCTAAAAATACTGGAATTAGTCTATAAAATACCCACCATGTATTTGTTTTTCTTTCATTTCAGGATGTTCTTTCCCCATGCTGCTTCAAATAATTCCCAGAAAAAACACCACAGACCAGACATGATCTCAGTCTCTTCAATAGTAGCTACAGCCCTGATTGTAATGATCTACTTTCTGGGTTGCTACGTGACGTGCTGGTATAAAAGACAATTCATTGGCTTCCTGTTCGATCAGCCTAAGGTAATACTACTAACCTATAAGATGTTAACTGGGCCTTCAAACATGTTTGAGCTCCCACAGATTTAGTTACCACCTCTTGTTGTTTGCCCTGTCACTCAACATTTAGTTATAAGAGTTACTTCAGTTGTTATTGTGCTTTCATGCTGCATATTTTATAATTGTTTAATCAGTTGACAGTTCCCAGGCGGGTGTGCTTTAGCATTTTGCTGAACTGCACCCTGACCCAATGCTCATGTTGTTCTTTTCTCAGACTGTGACTGTCATACTTGGCCTTCTGCTTATTGCCCAGGTACCATCCATCCACCAAGTAATGTACCATGTCAGTTATTAAGCTATTAACACTGGTTACAAAACTGAACTTTGCCTCTAAAATGGAACATTTAATTTAAAAGTTTCCATTGGCTACATCATCCAATAAATGACATGCAGCTGTGGTTGTCATGCTATATATGTGTGTATGTGTGTGTGTATCTGTTAGTCATACATATACAATTCAAATTACGTGGGAGCCAGTGGGAGCTCAGACCATCCTTATGGGAGCTCAGCTCCCATAAGGATGGTCTGAGCTCCCATGGAAGCAGTAAAATCATGCATCTGTGGGGGTCACTAATTCATTTATCAACAACCATTATTTTGAATTACAAATAATGTATTTTTCATTGTAATTAGTACATACTATTATTTTCATTAAACAAGATAAACAGACTTAAATGAACACACTTTCCTGATGAACTACGCTGCGTACCACGTGACTGACAGGATGGCTGCACTTCTCCACCATCAGCCACTATCGTGCACACAGATTTGACCGAACAGGTTGAGACTGCGACCTGCGAAATGAACAGTTTTATTGTAGACTACTGTATTAATCTGTATTGACTGCAGCTTATTTGTTTAGTATTATTGGCTTTTTGATGCATCCTCCAATTAACAGCGCTACAAATGATAGTATGCTTGCCACTGTGTGCCGGCGACAAGCAGTGCGTAAAATAATAACACTATAATATTACCATAAAGGGCGGAATTGCAGTCTCTCCTTGAGCAATAGTCTTTGATAGCATTTTTCAGGCGAATGAAACTTAATGGATTGCCTAGTGTGAGTATATACATACACACATATATACACGTGTATGTATATATGTGTGTATGTATGTGTACACACACACACACACACACACACACACACACACACACACACACACACACACACACAAAAACTGTTAAATTAATTAATAATAAAGAGCTTAAAGCTTTTTTTAGATACAAAAACTCTGGAGATTCAATATTTTTTCTAAATGTTTGGCTTTATTCCAAAGTGTGATTATAAACCAGAAAAGTCGATGAAAGTCATCTCCAAATTAAAAACAACTTATTCCTGAAAAGCTGAAACATGTTTTGATTACATTTTCATGGTTGACGGAGGATCAATGCAAATGAGTAGACATAGTTATTGGCACCATATTTGAAAAAAATAAATAGATTTCAAAAGCAAATGTTCACATCTCGCTGTCCTGTCTCTCTCTCTCTCTCTCTCTCTCTCTCTATCTCACACATACACTCACACTCACACACACACACACACACACACACACACAGGCAGTTAAAGTCAATGAAGATGAGAATTAGTAAGATCGCAGTTAAAAGAAATCTTCACGGCTTGTAGTTGACACACAAACCACTAAAACAAAATAGCAACTCAGTGTAACTGACTCATCTCAAACCCAGGTATCAAGAGATATAGAGTATTTAGATGATTTTCAGGTGTTATGCGTAACACAGTACATCAATATTTTGTTTTACATTCTACACTTTGAACCATATACAGGTGCTCAGCGCTTCCCACAAAAAAAGAAAAACAGGGCCTGCAGAGTTGGTAATATTTCTCCATGACATACATCATAAAAAATATGTAGATATGCATGTCCACTGATTTTTTTTCTGTGTCCATTGTCTTTTTCATTTTGTCAGTCTAATCGTCGCTTAGTCCTCTTTTTGTCAATGAATTTCCAGTCACGTCAGGCTGTGTTTATCTTCTCACCGTGGTGACATAGCCGGTGGAGAACTCTGGTGTTGGCCGTCTTCTTGACAGCTAAAGTACACGCCAGCGGGTTTTCGTGCCACAAAGAAGACACAGTCATAAACGTATCTCAACATAGAGCGGTCATTTTCTGTGTAGGTGGTCTGAACTGACTCTTTCTCCACCTGCAGGAGAAATATAAACACTGTTTTACTACTGGAACAAAATTCCTGAAGACAAACATGATGTTCAGCCATGGGTATAAATCAAAGTATGGCTTACCTCCAAGTGGAAGCCAAAGTTAACAATCGCTGTCCTAATGTCTTCGTAGCTAAGTTCAACGGAGAGCTCATTGGCCATGTTCTCAAAGTGGTACAGCAGTGGACCTGAAGAAAACAATGAAGATGTAAACTTTGAGGGAAGTACGGAAGCCCTAAGACGCCATCGATTCAAACATTTTATTACTCCGTTTTACCGTGAGAACGGGATAATTTTCTCATGATCTTGAGATAACAAACCATAGCTGAATACAGGGGTCAGCCGGTGTGTTACTTTACAGTGTGGCTGGTTAGCTCAGTTGGTAGAGTACAGGCCTTGTAATTCAAGGATTGGAGGAGTGCCCCCTGCTCTCAACAACTGTTTTTCTTCTTTTGTGTGTTTTTTATTATCCTCTTCAACAAAGTTGTAATGAAGAGATTCAGGGGAATCCAATCACACATTTCCCAATTGCTATTTCAAAAGGTTCCGAAATAGCCTTCAGGAAGCACAGGAATTTCCTTTGCCTGGGAATGATGGGGAAATGGAAAATCCATAGGTTGATGGATATAGACCAATCTCTTCATAAGATCTTTGTTGTAGAGGATTATGAAAAAGATAAAAAAAGAAGAAAAAAAATTGTTCTTCTGTGAGGATCGAACCCACAACTCTAACCATACCAGTCCTGTGCTCTACCAACTAAGCTAACCAGTGACACTGATTTGCACAGTGAAATTACCATTAAATCACTGTGATAAACTACTGTTTTACCTTACCACGAGATAATTATCCTGTTATCACGGGAAAACAGAGTAAAATAAATATTTGAATGGATTGGCCATTTAGGGCTTCCATAGATAAGATATAACTTTACAACTGTCAACTAACTAACAACTAACTTAATCTCCGATTTAAACCTTAACTGAGTAAGTCCAGGAAAAGTGGGAACCCAGAAGAGAAATTACAACGGCTAAAAGCAAAATAATTACAAGAATGCATGAATAAATTAAAAGAGCATTTTTTGCTATATTTCTCTATAACTTACATGTCTATGGTGGTGTATTTTTCTTTTTTAACCAGCATGTTATCTACTCATGGAAAGTATTTTGTTTGCCAGTAGAGTGTTAATATAAATAAATATGTTGTTTTTATGTTTTTGTTTTTATTTTTTATACAAAAACTGGCTCACCCAGGTTGATCCATACTCCACCAGGCTTAAGAATCTTCCAGATAGTCTCCACATACTCGATGACATTATGAGCCGTGTCAATAAAGAAGCACGTAGCCACACAGTCCCAGGACTCTGACAGAAACAGACAATATGTTATCACACAATAGCTTTAAATTAATATTACTAAAGTACACAATTCCACAGTGATCAATTATTCATCATATATAGTACATTCACATCAAAAGTATTCACTTGTTTTTGGGTCATATAAATATGTAATGATATTGTACTTTTCATCAGATGGAGATCAGCTGTATTTGAGTACAGTATATAATCTGTAACTCATCCTTGAAGCTTGGAGTAAGGACTCTTACCTGCATTCGTATTAGTGAGCTAATGTCAAAAATCAAAGAAATAAAAATGTGAAATGTCTATCCTTAATAACACAATCTCAGATATTTTGAGATTATTGCAGCAGAAATTACTAGATTTACAGGAGCTTTTCTAAAAACTACATTACAATTAGTTTTATTATTTTGTAACACAGCAATGTTTAAAAACTCTGCCTGAAAGAATATTTTTAAATGGGAGGACAAAATGTTTATTCATTAGATTGCATATTTTGGAGGGACTGATGTCTGATTGGAGGGACACAAAGTCGCCTGAAGCCCTCACTGGCACATTTCTCTTCCAGGTGTTATTCAATTTGACTGCGTACTAATTCAGGGAAACTAACAAAAGGTGAAAGATCCACACAGCTTTTACTGACCTGATTCACTGTAGACTTCCACAAAGTCCCCTGCTACCATGGAGAAGTCTGAAGTTAGCGGTAAGCTCTGAGGGTTGACATCAGGGAATGTGATTGGTCGTGTTTGGTCAGAGGATTTCTTGTTGTTGCTAAATTGGTGGATCCAGGGGTACAGGGTCAGAGAGTTCACCTTTTCACACCTGAATGGAACAGTCCAAATTGAAAGTGATAAAAGTGGTATTGTGCAGAGTATGAGGCCAGAATTGCAAGGCCAAACAACCGAATATGAATTATGTGTTCTGATTTTATTTGTGATCACTGACTTATAGAATACTAATCTCAATAATTAACAGTTCCACCTCAAGCAAGCAGAGATATCCTGTATGAAGGTATGCACAGGAATGTGAAAAGTCCCTAGGTGTTGTGTAAGGCAGCTGGAATCACAGGTGTGTTAGTGTCTGTTTGCGCTGTACCTATTGAGAACAAAGTTTGAAGAGAAGAGCATGAAGAAGCTCCATTCGTTGCCCTGGCAAATATAACCCAGCCGAGCAATCTCCCAGGCTAGACGGCCAAGTCCAGCACCCGGAACCAGCACGCTCACCTTAGACACATCACTGACATAATAAAATGTACAAAATGCACATATCACATGGAAAACATGGAGTAAGTCACATTATCAGAGGTATTGCAGGGTGGTCTGATACCATGGCACATGTAAAAGGTGTTTGATTGTATCATCTGAGTATCGTTGTTTCGTGGCATGCATGCAGGTGTTTGTCACATAGTGTGTGTGAGTGAGCATAATGTTTCCTACTATTGGTCACTTGGAAAGAGTCTTTGGATCTCTTGGATTATGGGCTGGTAGCAGGTGTCCCTCTCAGCCCGGCCCACCTCGCTCCAGTCTCTGACAAACTGTTTAATGGTGGACTTGAGCTTGTCCATGTCAAATGTAGTGGATGGCCGCGCCTTCCGCGGATCCTCCTGGAAGTTGATTCAGACACAACATCTTTTCCTAAATTCCTTAAGGAAATAACAACAAAAAACTAACATCTGTATGCAGTCTTGGATCTGTGTGTATGCTGTTTATGTACAGTAGACTACCTGGTGTAAGTCAAGCCTTACCCTCTCGCCGTACTCAATGTTTTCAAACATGTGGAGGCTGTTGTTAATGATGGCCTGCAGCAACTCCTGGTTGTGGTCTGCACACTTGCTGATCTGGGCCAAGTTGGACAAAACATCTGGCAGCAAATTCTGGTGGTGCTGTGGTAGGCTCCGAAACTGACGCTCAGCACGCTTGACCTGCTCCTCGACATGGACCCTGACGAGAAGAGACACAAGTCAGAGACACTGGTGCACAAGCTTTTTCATGTCAGGTGCCCCCAGAGGGTTAACACACGTTTTGTGGGTCCAACACTGGTCCCTATATTATTTACTCTTTATTGTTTTCAAGTAAGATGTATGATAAGTTAGATCACATCATTCCTCTCTTAGGTTTTAACTTGTGAGCAGTGTTAGAGGGAGTAAGGGTGGAGCCATGACATGAGAGGAGTCAGAAAATAGCACATAAATGTCGCAGGAAGCTGGTTAAATACAAGCTGACTTAATTGTGATAACCATTAACAGTTTGCAATTTTCCCTCCAATACGAACCAATCCTTTGCTGTGGTACTTTGCTAGTAGCAACATCGCCTATTGACACAAACTGCCCTTGCCTGACTCGTACTTTATTTTAAGCATTGATTTTGTACCTGTAAAATCTAAAAGCATCGATTATTCTCCAAAAATGCTGCCTTTCCAGTCTGGCCTCCTCATCGGGGCTGTATTTCATTCTCTCTTTGTTAAAAAAGGGTCCTCCTTGCGCTCCCTCTCCTGCTGTTTCGGCCATGTCTGAAACAAATTTACAGCCGTCCAATCAAAACACGACAAACTTCTTCTTCACGGGATTTATTCATTCTATGATTCCAGCCAGCATCGCACTCAACGACGCGTGTCGCCTGTGAGACTGCCCATGGTATTTATTGCAAGAGCAAAAGCTGGAGCAAAAAAGAGAGATGGTTCACTTAAGAGTCATTTCCTGTATCTGTGTCACGTGGGTTTCGTCACTGCCTCGCTCTGAGTCTATTCACTCCAATGGGAGAAGTGAACGTGACGTGAAGGTTATGACCGATTGTTTAGCCCCAAAGTCACCTAAGTAATTATTAGACCCACGTTTCACAAGTCACAACTCTTCTTAACATACTGACACTAAAATGGCATTTTTCAGATAGACACACCAGGAGAGAATAAACTTTGTTTGGGGCCTGTCTCTGGCTCCGCACGCACTCTCGCGAGATCTAAGAGGTGTCTCGCAGTTGTCAGAGATGGTTCAGTCAGTCAATTAGTAAATCTATACTTTTAACATTGTCCATTGAAGCAGGTCCCTTTCCAGACAATACATGTAATAACAAGATTTTAAGCTACTCTAACCAAGGAAAGCTTTCCCTCGCCTCTGAAAAGGAAGTACATATGGCAAGAATGCACCAGTAACCTCTAAGATGTGGCTTAGTCTCCCTGTACCACCTGAGGTTAAATAGTTAGGCCTACATTTTAAAACAATTAATGATATTTATCACTGCAATTAATTCGTACAGTTAAGTTTCAATATTAATTCTAATGAATTCATATTTTGTAATACAATTTATTTACAAATTACAAGTAATTTGTAATGCTGTAGTACTCACCCCTATTCTGATGAAGTGCTTTGAGAAATTGGTTATTCAGCACATAAAGAACAACATCCCACCCAGTTTGCTTTCAGAACCAACAGATCAACAGACGATGCCATCTCCACTGCCCTCCACTCAGGGAAAACTACTGCTTTTTCTTATAGCTTTTAGTTATGTATTTATTTATATTACTTTAATTTTCACGTTTGACTTTAAAAATATATATATATTAGAGAACAGAAATGGGATACATTAACACTTTATACACAAAGCATGTTCATACCAGGGGTACGTGTATAAAATATAGAAAAAATGAAAGACAAAAAGAACAGGACATAAGAAGTTAAGAGAGTAGAGTTTTCAAAATACTGTATCATCTATGCTCATCTGTCCATAAGACAGGAAGTGTATACCATGCAAGAGCAGCGTGCAATGCCTCATCTTTTGTAGTATATCTTTGGTACTGCTGCCACCCACAGTCAGATGGTTAGACTGCAGTTTGTTGCTTGTACACTATCCGGGGTGGCGATGGCGCAATGGATAAGACTATGCCTTTGGTGTGAGAGACTTGGGTTCAATCCACCATTGTGTCCCTGACACTTAACCCCTAGTTCCTTCTGAGGTGTGTGACCTCTGACATGTATAGCAATTGTAAGTTGCTTTGGATAAATGTAATGTATCTACCTTATGAAAGCAAACTAATAAATACATCTAAATAATACAGCCCCACTCACAGCAGATTATACTACACACTTGACCTGTTGGAGTAACTAACTAATGATATTTCTAACATGGTGAAAGACCATCCAGTGGCTGTTTGATTTAAGTAATAAATAATATTTGTTAATTATTTATTATTTTGCATTACATTATTATGTTGATAACCAGCCTAGAGGCCTCCTATGATTTCAGGAAAAACAGTTTTGTATACAAAACTGGTTTGTATATAAAAGTTGTTTTAATGAGAGAAATATATCAATGTTGTTCAGGCTGGGATATATTTACTTAGGAACTGCAGAAATGTCCCAGTGCTCAGTCAAATAGTGAAGAAGAGATAGAGGAGGATAAATTAAAAAAGTTCCATAGTCCCTGAATTTATTGTATTTGTTTTATCTGTAAAGTTTTATCTTTGTTATACCGAAGTGAGTGAAAATGCCTGTTGGTAATGTGTTGTCTCTTTGTTATTTTACCTTCAAAAACGAATGAAAAAGCAAACACAAGCAAGAGACCACAGGACAAAGGTTGTATATGTGATGCAACAGCTGTGCTTCAGTAAACACAAAGTGTTTATTCCATCAGATGTTTGGGTTGATAATCTTGCCCATGAATAGGACGTTTTCTGTGCTGCGTTCAGTGATGACGACCATAAATGGACGATTGAACTTCAAGACAGGGATGTGTTGGAAGGACATGAGGGTTATGCCAATGCCTGTGGCAGCTGCAGCGGTAGCTCCGACCTCATCGACATCCAGGGTAGCTTGGTGAACAACCTACGGTGCAATGGAGGCAGAGTTAGGTGAAAGGTGAATGGAGTATATGTAAGGGAACGTGTGTGCATTAACATATGCTCTCTGTCCTTACCTCTGAGACTACCAGGTTTTGCGCCTCTGAAATGCCACTCAAATCTGCACGATCACCAAACATGTCTGTCATTCCCATTTCAGTCAACACATCATTTAGCGTGAAGGAGGCCTTGATGGAGAACTTTGGAATATATATGTTATATTTCCTAAAAGATATTGAGAAATAGACAAATGTGTGGTGATTGATCTGACTGTGATAAGTGACATGACAGGACAAAGCTTTCAAACCAAGAATTTAAGGACAATTTAAGATTCCCCCAACTTGGATTTCGTCCACTTCAGCCATTTAGTGATATAGCCTGCGCCAATGTTTCTCTCCAGTGTTGCCATATCATCAGGCAACAACAGCAGCATGGAGTAGGTGCTGTTGAAGGGGAGGTGGAGGACTGATGTGTTAATTCCCTGGTCGTTATAGATCTCAACATTCTTCTCCATATTCATCATCTGGACTGGAACCTTGAAAATGACAATTTAAAAATGAAGTCCCATAATTGGAAAAGACACAGTGTAAAGGGTGATGGGTAATTATTGTTGTACTGTTAAATCCATTCTGAATAAATAAAGCAACTTTGAACCTTGGTGTTTGCGTCCACATTGAACGTGTCCTCCTTGGTGAGCTTGGGGTCAAATGGAGTCGCCCACTTTCCTGTTTGACATTGATGAGCAGAAATAAAACAACTTACGCTTGATAGAGTGTGATATCAAAATGAGCCAACAGACAACAAACCAGATCTCATCTAATGGAACCTTTTACCTTTGTAGTAGATGTAGCTGATAAGATACATGACTGTGTTTGGATCCAGGTTCTCGACCAGCTTGTCTATCTTCCCATTGGTCTTCTCCTCCACATACTTATTGATGGTATTGGCGCTGTCTGTGGTTTTGGTGAAGTCGACACTGAACCCATCTGCATAGTAGTACTGCTTCAAGGCCCCCAGGAACTCAGGTCGTGGCTTGAACTTGTTGTCCACAAATACAGCGGTCCCTTCACTTGATGTCTTGTTTTCCCTTTCGAGGAGTACCTGAAAGACCTGATTCACATCTGTCTGCGTCAGGAGGGTGTTGTTGAAACCCAGACCGCTGAAAAGCTGCTTGTGGGTCTCCCCCCGTGCTCCTACGGACAAGGCAGCCAAGGCAGCAGTCACACTAGCTGGGGAGTAGAAGATATTCTTGCCTACTGAGTCAGCATGAGCTGCTAACTTCCTGTACAGACGGTAGGCAAACTCTTTGTTTGCTGAAGTCACCAGTGAGAGACTGTTGGCACTGCTGTCTAGTGCAGTGTCTTGGTTTGCCGAATCATGACCGATATGGTGATGGCTTCTCCCCACGCAGATCACTGCAGAGAAGATCCAGATGCCCAGTGCTGCACGCATCATTGTGAACTAAGACAAAAGATCAAAAGTGCAGAATTGTTTATTTCGGTTACACAAAGTCAGGGCTGGTCAAAGATGATGATCAAAATGTAATTTAAAATAAGATACCAAATACCCTAACTTTAAATATATCAAAAGTAACTACCAAATACAGCAGCCACGGCATGTAGCATCATCTGAGCTACAACAAATAGTAGTGGTGGATGGGTTGACAACCTGCTAATGGTGTCGCAGCACAACGATGTTAATGACAATAAGGCAAGCTTGTACTTTTAAGAAGTTACATCATCCTGTGGGATTATAAAGTAATGTTGTGCAACAATTCTGAAACGCTTTTTTTTGGTCAAACCTTCAAAAACTTAAAGTTAATGTTAAATGTGAGGGCTGAGCACTCGGATCAAATGGTTGGCAAGAACATCACATGAATTAATTTAGCCTAGGCTATTAAAACGAACACCAAAACTTATCAGGAACTGTTAAGAATTCTAACAATTTATGCTAAAACAATCGATGGAAAGTTAGCAACCTAAACGTTTCTCACCTTGACCTTCTTCTTCGGGTGTGGATCAGTGTGCTCTGATATCAATAAGTCTGGGCAAATAACTGAGTAGGCACCAATCAGAGGCAGCATATTTATGATGTAATCACAACACTTCTCACAAAGTATTTTACACCATTATATATTTATAAAGCTATTTTCATCGACCTATCACATACAAATTAGAAAATCCTATTTTGTATTTTAAATACATGTTTCATAAATACTTCCCATCTCTGAACAAAGTTTGCTATTGCAAATACTCATGTAGTAATGCTTCTCAAAGCTACAATAAATATGTTGCTTTAAAGGCCCTGAAAACCTATTTTCTCAATCAACTTCTTACTGAGTGTTGGGCTTATAGGCGAACATACTATTTTCTGTAAAGATGGAACAATTTTGGTTACTTTATGAACAGGTTTCTGTCATATTTTCTCTCTGTGCTAATATTTATTGTAACAGAGAAATATGTAATGTTTTCAGGGGCTTTCATTTTAAATTCCTGAAATTTCACCAACACATCCCCTGAACCGCCAAGGAGGATTAAAAAAGGAGTAAATATTATAAATAAGTAAATAAAGTATTTTCTAAAGCATCTACAGCTCTAACACATATGAACAATTTGCCAATCCTAGGGTTAGAATCTCAAATTAAAAATGTCAAACATTGTTTTTAACTGCAGTAGTTAAACTTATGAAACATTTCTAAAACAATTGATCTGAGCTGTCTAAAGCTTTTTAACCACTTACCTGCTTACAGTATGTATCATCAACCACAGACAGCAAAGCACAGGCTGAACAGAGGAATATCTCCCCTTTATAAGACTGATCATAGCAACTGAACTTTGGCTTTGTTTATTCTCTATCTCAACCTCTTATTTGCTCAACCATTGCATATGTTCTGTGTAATGATTTCTGTTCAACCCTGGCCAAAAGCAAAGCAGCCATTGTTTGCTTCAGTAGCATGAAAAAAACATGTTGATGTGATGATTACGGTCTCCCGCCCATACTCCATATACATACTGTACCATACAGTAGAAAGTCATGTTTTGTATGTAAGTTGCACTGATGTGTAAACTGACTGCCAGACATTCACCAAAAGCTGCACGAGATTCATATTTTTTAATGTAAAACTTATACTTGTCATACTTGTTTGTGGCAATGAAAAGATCATCCAGGATGGGAGCTATCTTTATCAGATTTTTCCTGATGAAAGCTAAGCAGTAATGCTATCAGGCAGGGTTCAGTGAGGGCCAAAGAGCCGGCCATCCAGTTTGATGAGCTGTCTGAGGAAACCTCGATTAGGGATAACACCCCGGTTGTCTTTCACAACACAAATAGCCTCCACAAGGGTCAGGTTCTGCTTCAGCATCAGGTAAGCCAGGACCAGCGTGGCAGAGCGGCTCACTCCTACGTGGCAATGCACCAACACTTTGCCTGAGAAGCAGAGAAACATTACATTTCAACATTAATCTCCACCAAATCCTAATTTCTACCTGTTCTCTCACCTCCTCTGTTGAGAGCCCTGTCGATAAAGTCTGCTGCCGCCTGGAAGTTGACACTCAGGTCAAAGTCACAGGAGTCATGAGCCTCTATGCCCATGTAGGTGATCTTCATGCCTTTATAGATGTCTGGCTGCCCTCTGCGTTTACTGTGAGCTGCATTTAGGATGTGAGTGATTTGGTGCATGGATAGATCATCCCGGTTCTCTGCACTGTGTCTGAAAATAGACAAAAGAATATACAGTAAAATGTTGCACGTGTTTCTTGATGAACCATTCATCAACATATTTCAAAGTGATGGACTGATACTTAGAAGACAATTTCAGACATGCGAGATTCAAGACACCTGAGACATGCTTTCATGCCTAGGCATCAGGAGATACTCTCACATAGCTTAGCTGTAGTTTACGCAAGTTCCCAATGTGGAATGCAACTTGTGGGATCTTAAGTTACTTAGACTGCATTTAAATCTGATTTATGATCAGTTCCCTTTTCCACATGTGGACTAAATCCAACTTTAGAATTGGGTAATATTTGTTAAAAGTGCTCAGCCCACTCTGTCACAACAAAAGAATATTTGGAAAGTAACATATTCAGCAAGAAGTTACAAGGTCATGCTTCACGCTTGCCAGACAGTTTGTGGGATTTTATCTATAGATAAAAAGTAATTTACTTACTGGTCACCAATGTAAAGCCTTGGCCACACTTCATCTGCATGGCTGATGATAGCTTTGCCAGTAAATAAGAGTCTTTCCAACTCAAACACAGCTAAACCAGGTGAGCTCAGGTCAATTTCCACTTTCCGAGAAGGGGGTTTATCATTCCAGGACGCAGGGAGTTTGGATGTATAGGACATTGCCTTTTCGGAATGGGTTTAAAGCAAAACCCAATCCTAACTATATGAGGCAATGTCTAATCTATTAAAAAAAAGGTAGCTGCAGACTGTAGCCACCTAGTTTACTAACAAAAGTCTTTCAGAAGACAGCTGTTAAAAAGTCTCTGGAACCGCTGCGTCAAACTGGACAGAATAAATGGCAGTCTCAGACTTCTCCCCCTCACATTCACCCACCACAGGGTGTCCTAAGTGTTGTCAGGCCATATGACCCTCAAATTAAATCTAGCCTGTGCCTCAAGCCTTCTGGGCCTGCGTTATGCTTTTGCATCAAAATAGCTGTCTATTTACAGATCTGAATGCTGGCTAGCAGCAATAGGGAGTGTGCAGAGGTTTGCACTTCATAAAAAAAACTAAACAATTTCTTATTCTTGAAACTGGTGTTTCTACTTCTTTTAAGAACGAAATAGGATTTATGTGCATTCAATTTATACAGATCGCTTACTATTTCACCTTATCTAAACTTGCTCTGTTCATTGTATTTGAATATAATATAAAACAGTGAGAAATAATAAAATTCATTTGATCACAGGTTGAAAAATATACTGACATTTAATTATTTCTCTGCTATTTTCTCACTTGTAATATAATATTTATCAGGCAAAGATTCCCATCTTGTGTTGGAAACATGCATTACATCTGAAACTGTACAGTTGTGCTCCATCTAAACAGAAACTTACCAGCACAGGAAAATGAACAAATATGACAGAGGTTTGTTTTTTCCATGCAAAGCTTGTGATCTTATTTTTATTTTTTCTAATAATATAAAACCATCTTTTGAAATATGGCACTCTTTTTTTCTCTAAATCAACACATCAAGAACAGAAAGAAAAAAGAAAAAAAAAAAGACTTGCTCTACGTAAGAAAATGTATTGCGGTGAAAATCTGGATTTGATGCAACAAGGATTTTAGTGAGAAGAAAAAAAAAACAAATAAAAAAACAAATTAAACTGATCCAAGTTCTGTGACCAACATTAGCTCCATAAGCACAAAACATTACTGAAAATGTTGAAGTACCCCCTTTTCTTTACCCTCAACCGCTGATTGAACACTTACTCCAGAAAAGGGATGGAAAGTACATAACTGAACTTTTCAAGTAATTCTTAAACTTGTCCTTATGTCTCTGTAATAACATTAGTTCCTAGAGTGAAATACATGGCATTCATATGTAGGTCTGATTCTAGGGCCGCACTGAGGAAGCAATTTCATCCAAAAGATGGAATAATGGGGACAGCAATCTTTAGGGGGTTTTCACTAATCTGCTACTTTCCAAACCCAATTATGAGCTCAGAGATGTTGTGACTGTATTGAGTGGTCTGACATTGCAGTGCATGCAGGGCTGGGAGCACAATTTAAAAGGAAAGGATTGCACCTATTTCTGCAGAGACGTGAAGGTGGGGAAGGGGGGCAATATCATGATCATGCAAAATGGACTGTGATATGTAATAATAAGACAGCTGACAAAGTGCATGTGTTGTTAGATGCAGGATCAGACTAAAACCGACCCACGATCCTGAGGGACAGCATGACGATAATTTCAATCTGTATCACAGGTTAGAGACAACTAACAGTTGTTATGCGGCACTAAATTAATTCATCTTCCAGTAACTCTGCCCTGCATTATGCTGGCGAAAGGCATGACATAAAAGATGAGCTGAGCAAGAGTGTCAGTTTGAGTAGCCAACACAGTCACTCACTCATTCACTCACTGAGGCTGAAAGTCACTTATGATATGTACAACCATCAGTCTGCATTTTTAATACCACTATATCACTTATACCAGCATAATTAGGCTTCACAAGTTGATTCCATGTACCAGTTATTGCTCCATCTTGTTCTTGGTCCCATCCCACTTACTTCAGGTATTTTATATTGTGGTGGTAGAAAAAAAAACAACCTAAAGATAACACAGCTCCGAAGAACAAGACTAGACCCTCAGTGTGTCCATGGAAGATCTGGAAGAAGAAAACAGCAAAACTTAGTGGCCCACAAACCAACAAATAAGTTCAGTTTAGAAGGCTTTCTTCTCCAGCTGGTCCAGAATTGCCTGGATCCTCTGTACAGCCTCCTTCCGGGCTTGCCGGACAGTCTCCTGTCCCTGAGTCTCCACAGAGTCCAGCTCCAGCAGCTCTTTGGTCAGCAGTTCCTCCAGATACCGATAACTCTTGTCCGTCTTTCTGCCAACAAACTCATCAACATCTTCTTGAAGCAGCAGCACTCTGGCCATGACCTGTTGGACCTTAGCTAGGCCGGGGATATGGCTCAGGGGCTGAGGTCCAGCCTGGCCTGGAGACGGCGCTTGAGCCGGGGCCGAGGGCGGCGGCTCACCTTGCGAAGGATTAGGTTCACCTCTACCGGTTTTGTTGTACATTTGGGGAGGGGAACTTATTTCGGCAGGCTTTCCATTGGGTGGATTCAGGGATGGGGTTGGCCTGGGTTTAGGTCCCACTTGTGGGGCACGTTGGTGCTGTTGGTCCTACGGTAACACCAAACAAAAGATTGTGTTTAGAATATCTGATAAAGCTCCATACCATAGAAGCACCCGAACCCTTTTTACACCCTTAGCATTTATATACTACAAGGACTTACTCAAATATTCTTTGCTGATAGTTTTTGTGATTTATGAGATCTAATTCTCCAAATCTGATTTCATAAAGCCACATTACTGTATGCCCATTCCTGACCTGGGAAGAGCTCCTGTGGGTATTATGTATCCGCTTTTTACTATTATTACTGATTATATACCTACAGAATGAGCATCCAATAATTAGATTTTTGTATTGTTATTTTTCTCATTTTGAACATCTGATGCCACCAAGATCAGAGGTCGTGCACCCAGACCAGACATGTTTCCTGGTATTTCTTGGTTAAATTCAGATCAAAAAAAGTGTGACTATACCTTATCTAAACTTATCAATCCATGTACCTCAATTACATAACAATCCCAAAGAAAATGAGAACCACGTTGGAATAGCTGCAGATTCATACCTTGGGCTGGTAAGGTGGTGGAGCACCTGTTCCAGTCCCTGGCCATGCTGGAGGATGCAGAGGACGGGCAGGATTTCCGTAGTGGTTTTGTGGAGGCTGCTGGCCTGGCTGCCATTGCTGCTGTGAGGGGGCATATGCACCAGAGTGTGCCCATGCATCGGCCTGGGAGCTTGGGTGGAGAGACTGGCTAGTGGGGTACGGGGGGTTGGGAGGCATTGCATGTCCACCTTCACCGTAGTGAGGATACGGTCCAGGAGGATATCCAGAACCCTGAGAACAGAGGCAGGACTTTATATGTAGTATTTCCAAGAATATGAATTTTCTTCGGTTATTTTTATGACCAATATCACTCTGCATGGTATATCACAGTCAGAGACAATCAACTTTTCCATTTGGCAACTACCATTTCCAACATTTGACCATGGCGTGTCCTTAACTGAACTTACCCCTTGACAATGAGGACCAGGATAGTGATGATGTTGGTGTTGAGAGTGTGGCTGCCCAGATGGCCCACTGCTCTGCTCTGCTGGACAGCCCTGGTTAGGATAAGGACCTGGAGCAGGTCTCTGAGGGTCAGCACAGTAGAAAGGGTTGGATGGGTGGAAACCACTTGTTGAATATTGACTCTGCGCTGGGCTGTATACACCATGGCCGTTTGGATAACCTCCAGGCATCACCTACATGGAAAGTACAAGGGAGGGAGGGGTGAAAATGTATATATCTCACAGTGATGTAAGCTCTTAAGGTAATGAGTAGATTTACTCCTACTATAGTCCTTTCGAGGAAGAGGGACGGTTTATGTTGCATAATGAGATGTACCTGTGGATTGTACTGTGGCTGAACATCAGATCCTGAGGGATAGGTATTTGCATAGTGTCCTGTGGAATGAGACTGGGGATACCAGTAGTGTGAAGGGTAGCCTGGGTACTGAGGAGCGTCCTGTGAACACAGAATATCACGTAGGAGAGTTATTTAAAGAGGAAATGTTTGTGCTTAGGTACCAAGAGGGGTGCTATTTATAATCTGAGCTGTCCATGGTACAGGCTAACATAGAAAACTGTAAACCACATGCATCCAACCTCACCACTTACCGCAGAAATTAAATAAAGTAACTGAGTAATTTAACAGAAGCACTGACTGTTAATTTAGAGTTGCTGAACCAGATAAATACTAAGCGAATACGGACCTTGCTGAATATCTGAGAGACACGTTGTTGCTAAAAACGTTTTGACACAACTGTAGTAGCTCACTATTAAGAGTGTCGTCACGCCAAGATAACCGTGACAAACTCGGTTGAACTAGCAGTGTAGCGTTAAGTATTACATAATGCCAGCTAACTCCGTTAGCCGTCCAGCTAGCCTGAGCAGAGCTCTAACGTTACGCAGACGAGCTGGGTGAAAATGTTTTTCTGCACAGACTCAGGTCGTTTTTTGACATTTAAACACACTCATGGACAGCGGGCGAACGATGGGGATTTGTCTACGTTGAACGAACTCACTTACCATTGCGTTTTTCCAGTCCCCGTGATTATCTTCCGAGTTGCAAGTCGAGGGCCAGCCAGGTTTCAGATTTGACTGCATTTGGTGGTGATGCATCAGCTAAGCGCGGTCCCCGGCAGCCGTCCTGTCATCTGCCATTGCCCAAAAAACAACAACAACAACAAGCCTTTTCACGCCTGGCGTTACTTATTTGAACCGTTAGTTGGTCTAAACTGTTAACAACGATGTTGCTGTTTTCTACAGAAGAAGAGATCGCCTGATTGGAATCAGGAAATGATTGAATGACGCCGAGCTTAGGTAATGATGTACTGTCTCTTTAAGAAGAGGAGCGAGTACAACTATAGAGCTCTCACTCCGCCGCTATTTTCCGGTCTGCCGAAAACTAATTGCCGTCTGCTGGAGCTGTATTAGTCTCTTCAATCACTTTCTGGCAGGTGAAATAGCCTACTGCATTTTATGGGTTGTATTGGCCATTTAAAGGTATTTTAAGAGGTAAAAAGTACTAGGTGAGCTATAATCTGTCAAATATAACTCTTCTGAATGAAATCAACTAATTTCAGGGCAGAAATAACCTTTCAGTCAATAACAAAAGGCTTCAATCATTTTCTGGCAAGTGAAATACTGCATTTTATGAGTTGTAGTGGCCATTTAAAGGTATTTTAACAGGTGAAAAAGAGTGGATTGGTTGGTAGGCCTACACAGCAAGTAAAATAATGCATCATGAGTCATAAGGATAATTGCAAAATTGTCTTAATTTTATATCTAAGTTGGCAGTAAGTCATGTTAATTAGGCTACAGCCCGTTTCCCAAATATAAACAAAGATATTACACATAGGCCTACCAAACATCAGTTTTCGGCAGACGATCACTTTTCGGCACACACCTGTACCACGATCTTCGTCATTACGGGATGAGGGACGCTTGGATCTGCCGCCATTTAATTACCTTATTCTCATACTGCATACAGATGTGATGTGTGTCTACTGTTTAGGGAAGTTTGGATGAAATTTTTTATTTAATTTTGTTAACGCTTTGGCTAACACAGGTGTTGAGTTGTTCCGAAACTGTCAATGTCGCCTGCACATATACGATCTTCGATGTCACGTGTTGGGTCAGTAGACGCATTTAGCCAATAGGAAAAGCGTAAAAATATATGATATTTCTTCCAATAATATTTTGTATTTAAATCTTAAAAAACGACCCGTCTTTTGTGTTACATTTATTAAAGAGGTGTTTAAGGCACCGATAGAAAGCAGTTAATGAACTGAAATGTGATTGGATTGCAGCGCTGAAAGGGTTAAAGGTCTACAGGAAGTTTATCCCGGGCGTGTATAAAGACGCTTCCTGTGCTCTTCTCAAGAGAAACATATTTTGAAACATTCATGGCTTGACCATACATTAAGATACGAGAAGCAAATAACTTAGCAGCCCAAGATGAACTACGTACCAGGGACGGCTAGCCTCATTGACGACATCGACAGTAAGTTGGAGAAGAGGATCCACTCCCTCGGAGATGCATAGATAGAGACGGGTTTTGTGGGAAATTGTTTCAAGATGTGGCATCGTGTCTGACAAATTGAATCACTTGTTACCGTTTGATATTGTAACTAAACATTTTTGTGTTGGTTGTATCCTGCAGAGAAGCACCTGGTGCTGCTCCGTGATGGCAGAACACTGATCGGTTATCTCAGAAGCATTGATCAGTTTGGTATTAACTCATTTATTTGTCTTTCACTTGTTGTTAGCCTACTCGTTTATTGTGCAAAGCATTCCCAGCTAATTCCATAAAGCCTCAGCTCAAATGTTAAGATTCCCACCATCTGAAGTTTCTATTTTGTGTTTTTCAATGCACTTTTTCTCTAACCTGTTTCTCTTGTTTCCCCCAGCCAATTTAGTTTTTCACCAGACAGTTGAGCGCATCCATGTGGGAAAAAAATTTGGTGACATCCCCAGAGGAATATTCATTGTGAGAGGAGAGAATGTGGTGCTGCTCGGAGAGATAGTAAGTGGGAATGTCCTCCTCTTATATATGTATGTGTGTGTGTTGGACTGTATAAATGGCTGAAATTATACAAACTGGTGTTCAATAACAGTAGATGCTAAAATTAATTTGACCAAAGTCAGAATTGTTATTCAGACATTCACATAACCAGCCAGGTTGTCGAAACAACAGGTGGCTACAATGCTTATGCACTCATGCTTATAGTTACAGCTAACTTTTATTTATTTTTAATAGCGATAAGTCACGAGTTACAAACTAAGTAAATGACATCAGTTCTGCTGCTCTCTGATCAGTCTGTTTGTTTGTTTGTTGGTAAATAAGGCTCTTTATTATAACGGCGCTTGTTGTGTAAACAAGGATGCACACTAAGCCAGGTTGGTACATGGATGGTGAGATGTGTCTTATGCAGCTTCCAGATGACTGAAGGCTGGCTGGATCTCACAGGAGCTATAGACTTAGAAAGATAAAAAAAAAAAAAAAAAAGTCTGACTCTTATTCACAACATTAAAGAGTTATAGTAACGGAAACATCCATCCAACATTTTTTTTTGCCATCATCAGGCATCTTTGATGTGAGATTGTGCAAAGACACCTTACACACATTACAGTGACTGTATAGGACGTTCTCGTCGTGTGTGTGTGTGTGTGTGTATATTAAAAAAAAAAAAAAAATAGGGTTGTAAGTAACAATCATTTTCATTGTTGATTTTATTATCTTGGTTAGTATATTGGTCTACAAAAGATGATGGCAAATTTCAATCAGTGTTTCCCAAAGCCCAAGAAGACATACTCAAATGTCTTGATTTGTCCACAGACCAGATTTTCAGTTTACTGTCCGAGTAAGGTAACCAGGAAAAATAGATTTGTTTTCTTAAAGTGCTCAAATCGATAATCAAAATAGTTGGCAATTTTATAGTTGACAACTAATCTATTAATTGTTGCTGCTGTAGCACATAGTGCAATCATGACCCATGAAACCCAAACGCCATATCTCTCTCATAAATATGCATCATGCATTCAGTCACAAAGCAGCATTTTGACAGGTGTTTAAGGTATTTCATGTAATCTACAAAGAATAGATGCATAGGCGTTAAGTGCGTCGTATCACATGATGATGTAACACCACTTTCATTTATAACAACAAACACAAAGTATCAATACACCTCCAAGCTTAGTGCTCTGGGAGATGTTAACATGTTTTGTGGTAGTAGAGGTTTGCGGTAGCCTGATAATTACACTGAGCTGCCATTTGAGTTTAACTTCATTATAAATGTACTACTCTTTAATTTAATTCTATTGTAATTGCGACTGTAGGTGGATTTGCAATCTGCACACAGGCTAGGTTTGTGGTTTAGTAGGATCTGGTGCCCTTTCAGACATATTCGGTGCAATACTAGATTGATAGAGAGAGGTGTGTGTGTAGCCAGTGACAGATGAAATGTTGTGCCTTTCTCTGTAGGATGTGGATAAGCCCTGCGACACACTTCTGCAGCAGGTCTCCATTGAAGAGATTCTGGAGGAACAACGGTTGCAGCAACAAGCCAAACAGGAGACGGAGAAAGTCAAAATGCAGGTCCTAAAGGACCGTGGCCTTTCCGTCCCCAAAGCTGATAACTTGGACGAATACTAACGCTGACTTGATTCCAAAAGCCTCTTTCTCAGTTTGAATCGGACTAGGATATTTTAAGTTGAATTTGAGAGCATGTGGGGTTGTTTATATTTTGGGGGGGGGTTTATGGGTACAAGCCTGCATCATGCAGATGCTGAGCCTATATACTGTAGTGTACTGTATGAATTTAATTTGAATTATTTGGAGGGGGGGGGGGGAAATGTGATAGCTGCTCTGTTTTGCAGATCACGACAACAGCAAAATGGGGAATATATATATCTCACTCTATTGGCAATTTAGCAATTACTTTACAGCAGCACTTTGTATTCTGTCACTGATGCGGGGAGTCTTTTTATTTGGAGATATGCGGTCCTGCTATTGACAAAAAAAAAACAGTTGCTATGCTCCATTAAAAGTTTAGTTTTTCATTAAGGATGGTGTGCTTGTTTCATCGCGCGCACACACATCAGACCATATTGCCCATTCTGTTTTACTTGCTCTGCTGTGCTAGATGCATTAAAGGGTAATTTCAGTGTTATTAAACCTGGAGGAAGATGCGGATGGAAAAATGAGTCAGACTTGGAGAGCGTTCGTCCTGTAGTTGCATAGAGGGGCTGCTAGCTAGATTTTTACTTACTGAATTTTTGGCTGATTTCGACAATGTAGAGGAGTTATTTGAATTTGATGGCTGTCTGTATTTGAGAGAGAGGATAAGGATTAAGATATCTAAGAAACGCCAGCATCTCAATCGGCAAACCATGTAGCACGCTGCAATGTGACATCAAAAATTCTGTTGGACTGAAAATCAAGCATTTTTACATTAGGCCTATGGAGTTATGTCAGTCAGCTGATTACTCTAAATTGCAACCTATTTCCAACTACTTACGGTTCTTTTTTGAGTGGCCCCAAAGGTAAAAAAATGTAAGACTTTTATTTTGGACATTAACTACACTGATGCAGTAAAAATGCCTAATTAGGCCTATTAGTTTGTGGCCTAGTTATTTGTCCTGAACTCAAATCTAACATTTATTGTCAGAAATGATGGAACAATGTGTTTAAACTACCTCAAGTATCAAAGAAGACATTTCATGGTACAAATTGTCATTTGGAAAATCTCTAAATTGATCTTACACACTATATTATTGATACGTAAAAATACTTTATTTTCAGTCTGTATATGTAGTCAGTTATCCTGAACTAAAAGGGGTTAAGGAACTAGGCTGTTTTTCCAGCAACCCAAAAGAAAAGATATTATTTTTTTTTTTACCCTCACTTTAGGTAAGACTTTACAGAAACGCCTGTTTTTGGAAAGTGAGAAAAATGACAGTAGATAACTCTGCCTGTCAGCTCCCTTTATTTACCATAAAGGTGACAATAGGCACTCAAAATTTACGCGCAGATGATTTGACCACGCACGGCTCAATTGAACAGTTATCAACATATCCTACCACTTGAATTTGCCTTTCATCGAGATGTATGATGATTTCACTGTGAACACTGTACCTACTGTCTGCATGAGAAAAACGTTTCTAGGAAGATGTCAAGCTGTGTAGTTAAAGTATGCATTCCGGGCAAACTTCAAAATAAAACTCCTTAACGCCACAAAATTCATCAAAGTAGGAGTTTCATGGGCCCAAATGATTCAGGGGGCACAGGTCGAGCATGCTTGGGATTGGCTGCTAGATGCTTGGGACTGTTATCAGCTATGCCACTGACTAGTCACTGGGGCTTAAAATGGGGGAATCATTTTTGTCTCAACAGTAGGCCTCCTCCCATACAAATGTAGCTACCATAGCTACATTTAACTGTTGAAGGGAGGGGTGTGGTTATTCATAACGATGTGCATAAAGTAATACCTACTTTGCATCATGTAGGCTGCATGATGTTACAGGTTGCGTATAGGCTTTGGGCACTCGTTGGGATCTAACCTTCGTAAGTTTCACAAACATAGAAGAGGGAAACGTACTAACCTGAATATGGCCCAGAACAAACGTTGTAGAAATAAAAACTTCAATCCATACGGACCCATTTAGTTTGCAATTACTGATTATGATATCCCCTGTAAATCTCAGCAGTGTGCAGAGGCACTTCACAAGTTAGGTGTCTACACCTGTGCTTCCACGTCTTCTGTGAAAAAGGCCAATCATTATTTTATTATGCAGAAATTCTACCACCAGAGGGCGACTTTAGGCTATCTTTCCCCAACTTTGCCGCTGTCATAAAGTTGAGTTATTGAAAGTCAGGCCCATCCTCAGAGGCGGTCTTATCAGGTAACAAGTGGAAACACGTATGTGAAGTCCATATACAACTTCAGTGAGTGGGCACAAAAATAATTGTAATGTACGCTTGTGTGTCAGCATTTTGTTCTGGCTATAATGCACCTAGGGGCAGAAATAATCAGTAGAGCTGGTGATGTGATCTTATTTTGCTGACAAATTAGCTTAACTTCTGTTGGAGTTGTTTCTGCCCCTGGCTTGACGCAGCTGTGCCAGAGAGGCCCAGCCCATTTTGATTACGCACTAACAGCGGAGGGGGGCGCACGCTGTTGTCCTCTCTTGTGCGATCAGCCAACCCCTGCCGTTGTAATGTAAAGCTGGTAGTATCCTGGTGTACCGCTGTAAAGAATCCGCTGAAAGGACCCGGTTTACATACATCGATGCCTCAAACTTGAATAGTTCCTGCATCGGAGAGATTCTGCAGCCAAATTACGCATGGAATGGTTTTGGGGGGATTGGAGTAGAAATGCAGCGCCGCACGTCCAGCTCACAACAAGAACCATGCCCAGCTTACATTGCAAGCAAATCTATGACATCCTGTTTTATCTCCTACGAGTTTGATATGAGTGAAATTTGTTCGGACACCGACGAGGAGTGAAGACATACACAGACCAGAAGCCGAAGGACGCTGTTTTCGCTGCAGACGCGTGTGTACCGAAAACCTCTGCATTTAGGATTTCTCTCTTCTCTTTTGATGGAGCTGGAGAACATAGTAGCCAACACTGTACTGCTAAAAGCGAGAGAGGGTAAGTTGACACATAAAGGAGCTAAGTGTAAATAGTAAGTAGTCCTGGCTGTGTCACATTTTGCGCTTAATAAGCAGAAAAGGTGGGAACAATCGTAATGACGGCACTAGGTATTCTGCTGACTATACGACTCAGTACAGCAGGTAAATCCTACAGATAAAACAGAAAATGAGTCTTGTGCGATATTACAGACAATATGGACACATCTCATTGAAAACTAATCGTCTGGTGATCAATTTTAATCTAAAATCAATCACACGGATCATTTTATTCTCACCGATTTTGACAGATCATATGCGTTTTCCCACATATGTAAAGGGGGGGTCTGCCTCCCACATCCGCTTTCGCTGTGTGCAAATGAATGCGCTCTTTCGCAACATTATACATGCTGAGGCAAACACGCTGGAGCAGGGGAATAACTCTTTTCACAGAGGGAATAAATGAGTGCGCTGGCTGGCATTTGAACGGTGATCTGATGACGTGACTGGTGTTAAAATCTATAAGTATGTGGCTTGCGCAGAGAGGGACTCTGGTTATCAGTGTATAAACGGTCCAATGTCTGTGAGGGCCAGATGCAGTTTAACTACAAATGTACATGGTGTCATTGTTGGCTCTTTTTTGAGGAAGACCGGGTCGTGCTGAGGGCAGGAGCAGGTAAACATCATGCAGTCTGACGCCATGATTGTTTCTCTTTAAGTCGTCTGGATGTCCCTGAACCTGATTTGGGAACCAGTGGGTTGAAGGGAAAAAAAACCCCACCGGCATCATACTTCCTTGGAGCTCTGGATGTGTGTCACACTTCTATCTTTTCCCCAATAAATTATGTAATATTTTCCTAGCCGCACTCTACATGCCAAGTAACTCATTTCTGAGGTCTGTCAAACAAGTGCATACATAAGTTTGGTTGCAGGCAGCACGTGGTTTCATGTGGCAATAGTCTCTGTGGGGTTGCGGGGTGAAGTAGGAAAAGACTGCTCCTTCCATTTATCTCAATGATGACATACTGGGGGGGGGGCTATTCTGCAGTGCTGGCAGAGAGAGTTTCATGGGAATTGATGGGATAATGGAGTGAAATGTTGTCAAAACCCTGACAAAGGATGCTTTGGCCTGCAGGTCAATCTGGATGCTTGTTTTATAGGAGCAGAGAACGACTGGGCCGGGTGAATTAAGCTTCATGAATTAATAAGAGCCGTTAATGACCCATGACAAGTCTTGCTTGTCCCAGCTGCTCCTTTGGTGCTCATCCAGTCCCTGCCCTGTTTGTGTGTGGGAGAGAAAAGGCCTTTCACAATTTCACATTAAGGGATGAGATGGTTCTTTTGAGTTGAAGTGAAGGGAAGCACAACTTTCTCTGCAGCTCGATCAATGGCCCTACAGATGTAGCCACGTGAGAGAAGATCAACAGCTGAGTTCAAATTTGTTGCACTACACATATTAAAAACATGTCACAGGTTGTTGCGAGTGTCATTTTAACTGCCTGAATCATTGCAGGTTTTATCTTTCAGGGCCCGGTGCCAAAGACGGTGCAGATCCCTGTGTGCTGGTGGTAACTCTCCTGCCTCTCGCTCATATGTGTGGCAGCGTACAGTATACACAGAGGCTGATTTGAGGTCATGTACCAGCAGCAGTGAGAGAATGTGAATGGAGCAAATAAAGTGTTTAGTCCTGTGTTTGTTTATGCGAGTGCGTCTCAAGCCAGAGGTAAAGCGAAGAGGCACACTTTCTTTCTCCAAACGCTCCCAGGGACCCACAACAGGAATGCCCAGTTTACGATTTGCCCTGTTTCATGTTCATACGTCCCCAAATCAGCAAAACAAGAGCGGAGAAATAAAATGATATTCATATCTCTGGGCCAGGAGCAGCAAAACAGGCCCTGTGTCAAGCTCGCATCGCCCTTTGGCTCTTCTGTGTCAGCAATGACTGATCTGACAGTAGTGACAGTAGATTTGTGACAACTAGTCATTGATTACGAGAACCTAGATATTGTACGTTATTAGATTAGATGGCTTAAAGCTTTTGGATCAAAAAGGATTGGCAATCAATACGCTGTTTCATGTTGTTCAGAGTGGAAAATATAACTAGTAAGTTTTATTTGCTTAGAAAAAAGAAGCAGCTCTTATCATATTGAACCATATCCTTCAGTGACTGCTATCTTACATAAAGCCAAATGATATTGTACACTATCAGTCAGATGCAGCCCATAAGCTATTTAATCAAATTGATCGTTACATAACAAACTGAGTGGGCTACTGCCATCCATGCTCCATCTTCCTGTGGAGCTGCTCTCTGGTATCTGCGGAAGATACTTTATGGATGATGAGTATGCAGTGAAATGAAACACCCCAATCTCCAGCGTGGTCATCTGAGTATCATCTGACAGCTACAGTCCTGTTAGCCATGTCAGAGCAGCAGGAAATGGTGTGCTGATGTTAAAAAGATCTTTGTCAGCTGAGGATGTTGGGAGGTCACAGCAGATAAAAAAAGAAGTTCTGTGAAGTTATTCAAGACTGACATGGGTTTTAGTTTCAGTGAGATCTGTTTGGGTTTGCTTTTTTAATGTTAACTGAATACAGGTAGACTAGGTAGCAGGTTTAATACTTGGGGTAGGCTATACTGTATTTTTTGGTTGGTGTGTGTGTGTTACCAGATGAGGGGTGTGGGGGAGAATTCCTTTGTTTAAATGTAACCTGAACCCAGCTGCTCTGACGAGAGCAACATCAGTGCAGTAGACCCTGAGCTGTGTGTGTGTGTGTGTGTGCGCGCCACTGCCTGCCTCCCCATTCACAACTCTTTCTGGCAGTAGTTGCAGATTCCAAGCCAGGCGAGCGAACGTCATCGTCAGTCGAAGTGAATGAGAGTAAGGGGGAAAAACTGCATTGCTGCGTCTAGATGCCTTTCTTGAATTGCGGTAACAGAGCCGGGTTATTTAATTTGGGCTACTCAACTGAATTCCACTAACTCCATCTATGCCTGCTGGCTTTTGCATTCGTAGTTGTTCAAGTTAAAATCTCTTCTGTTACATTTGGTGTAATGTTCAGATTCAGTGCAGGGAAATGCTTCAGCATAACCAGCACAAACGTGGATATCTCCATGGTAAAATGACCTGAGCAGTGAAAGAGTAACTAAGGTGAGACATAATGATGATGGGAATATGGCAGTTGTTCCCCATTTGTTCTGCCTTTTTTGTCTCCCTCATCATTTTCACAGTCAAACGATTTACATAATGGCATTAGATTGAGAGCCAGACTTGTTGAAAGAATGTTTTTGGAAGACTGTAATCTTCTGCAGTGATTCATTTATTTGTTTTCAGCCTATAGAGGAATCTCTTTAATGAATCTTGGTCCGTGTTTAACAGCATATGCTTTAGATTAGAATTACAGTATAATAATTTTTATCCAAAGCGACTTACAATTGCTATATATGTCAGAGGTTGCACGGCCCTGGAGCAACTAGGGGTTAAGTGTCTTAGGCAGGTACACATTGGTGGATGTGTCGCAGTGGGAATCGAACCCAGGTCATAGACTCAATGAACAAATGAGAAAAGAATCATCACATTAATGATAATGAAACTAATTGTTACTTGCCCTAGTATAATTACATTTCTTAAATAGTAGTTCATTTAGTGGGCCTATTGGTTGTCAAAATGAAAATTTGGTAAAACCCCGAAGTTATCTGACGTTGGCCCAGAATGACAATTGTTAAACTCCTTTGTGTGCTAAATTACAAATGAAGGAATCCATAGAGAAAAGCATTATGTGATTAGCACCTAAATATGGTGGCATCCAGTCATTTGGGATCCTCTAAAGTGCAATAGGATTTTCAGAGGCCCAGATTCAGATTGCAACAAGCCCTGATTGGATTGTCTTTTCTTTGACACCAATCATATCATGGTTTTTTTCCACATTGCACTTTCAAGATGATGTTGCAGGTTCAGACACTACAGGCCAACTGAACTGATCAGAGACCACAACAAACTATGCATGATACAAGATAACACAAGATAACAGGCATGATGTATTTGGCCGTACAAGTGATTTGTTGTCCCTTCTGATCCTCCACCTGTCAACTGATAGTAATTTTGGCATTTATAAAACACAGTAGACACATACAATGCCACACCTTCCCATTGGCTGTATGGGCAGAAACTGGATTTGTGATGCATTCAAGCACAATAAATTATACTTGCTTCATCTCCCCACTTTAGAAACTTTAGTCTCCCTGTACCAATATTGTGGCCACATTGACCAATGGATCTATGTGCATATACCTGTGGGTATGTTAGCAAGTACAGAAACACAGAGATGCTACCGTTTTCTTGTTTACCATTTGAATGCTACTACATGCAAATATTCCACCAAATTAAACTATGGCAATGGACAGAACAACATCATCACTGAAATGTCTAGAGAAGAATCTTATATTTGTTTGACCAGTTTTGTTTGTTTCTTATTCATGCGCCTAACTATACAAAGTAGTTATTTCACGCTGCAATATTTTCAGCACAGTTTCAGTTGAAATTGAAAGAAAGTCAGTTTTTTGTGTGTAAATCCTTCAGAATTAAAGTGCAGGGACTATTGTATTGGTTCCCCATCTTCAGTTATACTTAGAGATAAGCCAAAGAAGAAGCAGAGATACCCATGTCTCCATCGACAGCGCGCCAAAAGGCTTGCTGTGTTTTGAGTGGGAGTGTGACTCATTTTTTCTTGAGTGGAAAATTTCAGCTCTCTGGCTCTTACTATCTCTATTGTTATTGCTGCCTCTACCCACACATACAGTATACATAACTCAGCTGGATGCAACAAGTTCACGCCTGTTCTCTGGGAGTTGTCAAGTGGAATTCTGGGAAATATAGGAGATAATTATCTAAAGTAGAAGTAGACAAGGTAGGCTGAGGGAAAGTGGAAGCAGAAAATTTTTAATTTTTACAGCTTGTCACTAAAGTACTCCAGGAATGCACTGAGCAGCCAGACTGATGATACCTTTTTTCCCCATGTCAGATATACAGTGCATTGCTGCCACATCTCTTTAATGAAACATCCAATGAATATTTGATGTGCATTAATCGTGGAATAATCAATACGGCATCTTATGAAGCTTCCTCCCTAATGTCTCCTGCTGTATGAGGAGCTAAGTGCTTGACCATGTATTTTTTTTTTAAACACGTCCATGCAAAATGATGCACACACAACACACAGTCAGACGTGGGCAGGGCAGGAAATTACACATGGCCGTGAAATTTAAGTTAATAAAAATGCCAGTTAAATTAAAACTAAGGGATCTTTTCACCTTGTGTATATTTTTTGGGTGAGGAAATAGCCATGTGTCTATGAGACTTTAGTCCCACCGTATGTTATATGTGAACTTATGGCCTGGGAACAGTTTAAAGTGCATTCTGAGAGGAAAAAACAGAGGAGTTTATGCCATCTAATATTGTTAAATAAAAAAACTCAAAGAGCTCCGACTCTTTAAGATAGGGGGGGAAAAAAGACGAGTAATGCCAAAATGCCCCAGATAAATGCGGTGAAAGCTGAACCGCCAACTTTCTCTCAGCAGTTCAGCTCAGTTAAGGCCATAACACACTCTCCAGTACCTTTTTTTATTTTTTTCTTTCTTTTTCTTTTGAGGGATGTTGCCATAACAGGGACAAAGGAAAATGGAATGTCAACATAAGAGCAAGAAGTGGAACAAACATCTTCGTGTGTGTGTGTGTGTATTTGGGGACTAAAAGGAAATGGAGAACAACGGCAGAGAATATAGACCGCTTGAGAAGGGTAATGTAATCACTTTAGACCCATTTCCAGGATGGGTTTGTGTGTATGTGTACGCGCATGCACACCCATGTTCAATAATATCTGTCCGCATACAGTGCACCATGTGCTCCATCAGTTTGATAAGTTAGTTTGTTTTCATTGGAAGCACTTTTCTCAATGTTTGCTCACTTGTGATGTAACTGCAGAGTTTCAATCCATGCGAAAAGACATAAAATCATCACTCACAGAGACTTAGGATTGCATTGCCATAATTTTCGCCCTATCAAAACATTTATGGAGGTGAACAAACACACTAACAACGCGTCACAGCGTAGGAGCGTCCTATTACGCGTAGTTTGATGTGGACTATGCTCTGTCCTGGTTCTTTATGGATGAGCAAACAGCATGTTTTACCCAGCCTGCCCGGGGGAGGGGGGGTTGTGGTGCTTTGATCGCACTGCCCTGGTGGGTTATATAATTTCTATTGAATGCCCCTTCAAACACATTCCATTTTTAATATATTTATAGAGCAGGAAACTGGTGGCACATGACTTTTCCCAGACAGGAAATGTACCCTGCCTTCTGCTGCTTTTGTGAGATCTCTGTCCTTGCATGCAAGTTTTCACACTGAATGTCTTCCAGCACATGGTGGTTCACTTATGAACACGCACACGTACACACTGACCGACATAGTTACTCTAGCGACAACTGTCTCAGCTCACCAGCTCTGAGGTCATGGACCGGTTTGACCACCTCAGTTTGTATTAACACATTGCTCCTGGCCTTGGGCTGGTTGCTATTTATGGCAGTAATGTTTACAAGGACATAAAGACAGGAAAATAGACCCACTTGTGTATTTATTTTCTTAGAACAAATCTAGCTGTGAGCAACATGTTGCACACTGCATTCTTGTCTAAATCAATCCAACACATGAATGGGTAGAGCTTTCATGCTAAACACAGCTGCATTGTTAAGGTCAACTTAGAGTCAGGTGTTGGCACATAACTGTAGGCTAGCATTGATATTGCTGATAAGATCTCTTTTATTGTCTATGACTGATGTTGAGTTTATGACCCCTCATTAAGCGGTTTAACATGTGACCCGCCTCCCTCCCCCCAGCAGCCAAAAGAATAGTCGAGTGTTGCCAGGTAAAAGGTGTACGTCACAGATGTTTGCTTTGAGTGCATTAGCAGATGTTACAGCCGGATCATCCCGTAATTATTGCGATAATGAGGAATACGTGGACAGAGATGCTCGTTCAAAATGGTAATAAGGCGGCTGGACAGAGGGACCGACATGACATCATGGTGGAACAGGGCAACAAAGAGCTTCTTCCTGCTATAGTCCTCCCCTTGTGATCAGGTCTGGGCAGTGTTTCCCTCGGCTTCCTGTGGCACACAGACGACACACACAAACACACACTTTTTACAGTTAAACTAAACCTGAGGGCTAACCTCAAAATGTCCTTCTTTAAATAACAAATTTTTCACATGTAGAGATATAAATGGAGGATAATGTTACTACTAAATAAGGCAATAACATTAACTACAGGTTTGAATAAATGAAACCATGTGTAGGGTTTAGTGCAGTGCTGTATTTGTATTACTTTGTACAGGAATATCTAATAAGCCTGTAAAATATAATATATATTTGTTTAGTTAATTATCTTCCACCTTTATTTGACTCTACATCCCTGCTCATGCTGTATACAAAGTAACATGCAAACATTTGCACATTTTGCATATTTGCTGCACAACTCATAAAACGCATCTGAAAGGTGTGATTAATTTCTAAGCATCTCCGTCTTTGTTTTTTCAAGAGATGGTTATCTAGTACTTTGTAGTGTAGATGTTTCTACCGATAAACCGTATCGGAAAGCAAAACCGTATGTGTATTGTTCTGAGGAGAAGCAGGAAGAGGATATTTTAGAAAGAGTGCCAATGCAAATCTCTCTGCTTTGCTTGACAATGTTATGTTGTGTATTCACCCCTTATGTTTTGCATCCACAAAAACACAGGCCCCTTACCTGCGGCTCCTAATGCAAATACATTTCCAGTATTGAACTGTTGGACATTGTGGGAGAGATGCAAGAGGGAGACTTTGAGAGAACAAAGGTGTTTGTATCATCGTCTGGTGCTGGTTGGCTTCACTGTGTTGGTACCTCGCTGACCACCACGATATGACTCAACCGCGATGCCGACATTTAACAGATCAGGCAAAGGAGGTTATGTGAGAATGAGTGAGAGTTGGATAATCAGAAAGGGATTATCAGTTTTTGGAAACAAGAATGAGATTTGCGACTTGCGGTGCATGGAGGAGATGCAAAGTGCGAAGAGTCACAGAAATCTTATTAGAATCTCATTTTTTGCAAAGTGTAAGTGAAAACAATAGCACATTCATAGCTCTCCTCTGCCAGCTCTCTCGCGCATTACATTTGGCTGCAGATGTTGTTGTTACATATATACCAGATGCACAGCGCGAGTTTCAGGATGTGGTTTTAGCTGGTTGTCCACAGCAGATCTAACTGCACGTCTGGAGTGACAGTGTAAGTTGAGGTGTTTAAAACCTCAGAGACCGTGTGTGTGTGCTACAAACTGGTTAATGGCTTGGATTCTTTTGTGTGTCAACACTTTTTGAATATAACCTCACAGCTAAGCAGGGATGTTGTTAAATGTGTGGATGGATGAGGCCTGCAGAATTGCCCCTATGTGGGTTAAATTGAGCATGAGGACATTACTATAGAGAGGTCACAGTAGAAACAGTGTGTGTGTGCACACAAACAGAGATCTTTAGGATGCTGGTAACCCCCTGGTGCCGCGCCAGACGGATGTCGTTCCCTCTCTGACCTTATTTTTGCTTCATTTGACATGCCTTTATGATGTCAGAACTGCTAAGCAGAAACATGAATAAAGGGCGGCAACCACACTGCCCTCATGGAACAAATTAGACCGACAAGTTCCTGTGTGGAGCGTACCCACGGCGCAGTGCGTATTTCTACTCGTGCGTGTGACAGAACATGAGAGAATGAGAACTGTTTAATGGAGAAAGAAATAATGGGGGAGCGAAGACAAGAGGGTTTATGGACGACATTTATGAGCATAGTCATACTTTTAATAGCCTAGTTTTGTTAAACAAGAACCTAGAATTACTGATCTGGACATAAAACAAAACAAGTGTAAGTGGAGTGCCCCCCCCCCCCCC